>NC_085862.1:33838368-33853368 GCF_034702125.1 Engraulis encrasicolus | reverse complement strand
TCGTCGTGGTATGCTTTGTAAGTTTCCCTATGGAGCAAATGCATTGATGGCTGACTTCCTGCCACCGCCGGATGGTGCTTATATGTCTCATCAGTTTTAGCACGATCTCTCTGCAACACGGTGTAAAAATATAAACTCTTCCTTGCTGAATTGCACAAAGCAAGTGTTCAAATTAAAGGATGTAGAGTTATATTTCGGAAATCTGTACACAAACCTTATGCAATTTGACGAAATCTCAGCGTCGGTCAGGGAAACCGCTTCTACCCCATTTTCCTGTTTTTCGCCGAGCTGTGGTCAACTTGTTGTCGACCGCTGCTCTCTTGTGGCGGTTTCCGTGTACTGCAGGACGTTTGGAAATGACACGCAGGGTGTTTTTCAGATCGATTTTTTTGTGTGTCAGCGTGGAGAGGGCTTTGAATTTGATGAGACATATATGATGCATCCGGCGCGATAGGGTTAAGAGTATAATGGAAAGTAACCCAAGTCATCCAACATGGGCTCAATGCACGCCTCCAACTGACGAATACATAGTATATTGGCTGATTTACTGTTACGTAAAAAAGTATACGGACTAATTTATTGTTAAAAAAAAAAAAAAAAACATGTTGGCCAACCATCATGTCACATGCCCGGCGTGATAGCCAGCCATTGCTGGTACAGTCTCCATGGGTGGCAGTGTTTTATAACCTATTTATGTCAGTGTGTCTGTCTGAGACCCCCTCATGGTGAAACATTCATTATAGGTTGTACATTTTACATTTGTGTGAGAAAAGTGAGGTGTGTGTGTGTGTGTGGGGGGGGGGGGTGTCTCATCATGCGTGATATGATTAAGGTGGTGGGTGGGGAGGATTATTTTCATTGAGCTTTTTTATGGGGGGTGGCAGTTCTAAGCTCCTGTTTCACATATAGTGTGTCAACTTATTTTACTATGCCACTCTCATGCCTCAGTGCCCCTCTCACCCATACTCTTTTTTCCTTCTGCTTTCTTACATTTAATCTTCCTTTCCATCTCCGTGTTCCCCTCCCTGACACACTCTCTCTCCCCCCCCCGACCCATGTGAGCATGACAATGGCGTGTTGACTGATGGGGTGAAGGTGTGATCCAGTGACTAAAAGAGAGAGAGAGAGAGAGAGAGAGAGAGAGAGAGAGAGAGAGAGAGAGAGAGAGAGAGAGAGAGAGAGAGAGAGAGAGAGAGAGAGAGAGTGACTATAAGTGAGGGAATGGGACATAGAAGTGGAGAGTGATAGAAAGTGGGGGAAAAAGAATAAGAGAGTGTGTTGAAAAACGCTGAGCAAGGAAGAGAAAGAGAGAGCGACTTGGGGAGAGAAGATCGAGTGAGCGAGAACAGTGAGTGAATTGCTGGGGGAATGAGATAGAGTGATAAGGGGGGTGTATAGAGACCAACAAGGAGATGGATGGAAAAGTGGCAGAGAGAGAGAGGGTAAGGGGGTTAGAGAGCAACAGGGAGACAGAAGGCGAGCAAGAGAGAGAGAGAGAGAGAGAGAGAGAGAGAGAGAGAGAGAGCAGAGAGGAGAGGAAGTGAGAAAGAGAGAGAGAGAGAGAGAGAGAGAGATAGAGAGAGAGGAGTAAGTGGGTGGTTTGCTATAGTGCTGTTATGTGCGGGTGGGTGGGTGGGTGTGGGGTGGGGGTCTTATTTTAGTCCTCCTCATGTGATGTTGGGCACGTCCCCTGCAGGCTCCCCCTCGTTCCTCCTCCACCTCCCCCAACACGCATCAAACACCCCCTTTGTCTCATGGCACCCCACACTCCCTCAGACACACACACACACACACACGCACACGCGCACGCGCACACACACACACACACACACACACACACACACACACACACACACACACACACACACACACACACACACACACACACACACACACACACACACACACACACACACACCAGCTAAAAGGCTTCATGTTCAGGCGGGACCTATTTGGCCAATGAGCCGAAGCGACACTGCCACAAAGGAATGGATGAAGGAGCAGAGCAAGAGGAGGAGGAGGAGGAGGAGAAGAAGAAGAGAGGAGAGGTGAAAGGTTAGACGCTGTACCGTTGACATCTCCCATTAGTAAAATGACACCTTGGCTTGGGGGGCTAATCAGTAGGCGCATGAGGCTAAATAAACATGTGTAAAAATGGGAGGGATGGAAACAGTGTGCAGTGAAATCATCCTTCGTTTCCTAACTTTCCCTATTACTGAGAGCAGGGCCACTGGAAGCTTTTGCCAGGCCCAGGACAAAGTCATCTGAAAGTGTTGTTGCCAACTGCCAATGGAAAAAAATATGGGACACTTTTTTCAGGGGGGAGGGCGGGGGGTCAGGGGGCCTTCCCACAGGAAATTAAGCATTTCTTAGATGCAATTTCCTACATTTTAACTTTTCAGCTCTATACGGAACCCACACTGTCATCTCTACAGGACGATTCCTATACGGTATTTCAAGGGACGGTTGGCAACGCCATCTGAAAGGGCCCCCAACCACTCAATACATACAATGTAATGGAGACCCGATTCTGGATCCCCCTGTTCCTGGGCCTGGGACAACTGACCCCTTTGTCCCCCCTCCCCTTGTCGGGTTTCCATGAGTGAGAGTGCAAAAAGGGTCAGTAGCCACATAATGACTTTTCCTCCCTAAATTGCTTCAAATTCAAATGGTGTATCAATCACTCAGATACATACATTTTTAGCACAACAAACAAGGCCATTGCAAAGATAAACTACTGTAATTGTGCTTATTTTAGGGTCAGTCGCTTATGTTGGTCAACAATGCGGTGGAAAGGAATGCAGAGTTCAAAGATGAAAGATTGCCTCCCATGAGTCCGGGTCTCTCTGGCCGAGGCAGGGTTCCTGTGAGGTCTGCTTGGGGGAGCTCCAGTTTGGGCCTAAACAGCAAAACTAGGCCCTACTTTCATTTATGATTTAAGGAGCACTGTGTAATATGTTTAGTGGTTAATGTCCAGAATTCATACTGCCCATTCACAAATGCCCATCAAAAGTAGGCCTATTCATTATGACAGGGAAAATTGCACTTTTCATAAATGAAAAGGGGGATTTTCTCCATTGTTCACCATTTTGAATTTCCAAAAATAGATTATTTTTTTAGCTGCAAAACCTACTATACTTTGGTCATACTAGTGAATATTAGTTTATTACATAATACATGTTCAGGAAAAGATCGAAATTGGCAATAAGCAGCACAGTTTCAATGAGCAGCATAGTTGCAATAGTACTCTGACCACTATCCTACACAGTGCACCTTTATAGTTATTATTTCACAAAAGCAATTTTTAAAAGAACTTCGCCTTCATTTATGATTTTCTAGAATGTGGAATGTGTATGCATGCATGAGTGTACAATAATTACAATAATAGTAGTAAGTGTGTAATGCCAATAGCAATATTCTTAGTAATATTAGTCTAACTAAGAATCTCATAACAATTGCATTAGCCTCACTGTATTTTATTGCACAGTTCATACAAATGAATAGCACAAAGTTCTCAGACTAATACAAAAAATCACGAGGTAGGTGGGCAAATTTGTCAGACATGCTATTTGTGGCCCGCTCACAATGTGGCTGTGCGTATATGAGGGTGATTGTGTGGGTAATGTGTCTGTGTTTATTGTTTTGTCACCATTTCCTTCAATTCCGTGTCCACTTCATGGTCGAAGTTTTACAGGAGGTCATGTTTGTTTTGCACGCAATAAAGCTATCATTTACCCTTGATGAGGGCAATTAACACGTCTGGCGGAGAGAGAGAGAGAGGGGCGGGGGGGGGGGGGGAGTCTATGCCTCCACACAAGCCACACTCAATGTGCAGTAAGGGTGTTTCCAGAAAGCTTTGTAATGGTCAACCAACCTGTTGTGATGGTCAATTCCCAATATAAAGGGGATGTCGGGGTCAGGGGAAGTGCAGCAAGTAAAGGGTTAATGAGGGGGCCGCAAACATGCTTTCAACCAAATGAGGAAGCAGAGTGAACTTTCGTGTGTGTGTGTGTGTGTGTGTGTGTGTGCGTGCGTGCGTGCGTGCGTGCGTGCGTGCGTGTGTGTGCGTGTGTGTGTGTGTGCATTGATTCTGGGTCAGCGAGAGGGAACTACTGGCAATTTTACACTGTTGTTTAAAAAAGCAAGCTTTGTTTAGATTAAAGATTATGATGCTCAGAAGACAAATGAGTTGACAGAGAAGAACTAGCTCAAAAGAGTGAGGAACTTATGTCTTTCAGATAATTGCTCTTCTCCAAATGGGGTCTACCCTTTCTGGAAACCAGTTAATTAGGGGCCAAGCAGCGAAGCTGGCGAAGGCCCCTATAGAGTTAGTAGGTTTTCTTCATTAGGGCCCGAGCACCGGAGGGTGCGAGGCCCTATTGTTCTTGCTCGGATTATTAGGGCCCGAGCACCGAAGGTGCAAGGCCCTATTGTTCTCCGTTAAATTATTAGGGCCCGAGCACCGTAGGGCGCGAGGCCCTATTGTTCTCCGATAAATTATTATTATTATTATTTTTTTTTTTCTTTTTGCTCGTTGTTCGGGTCGCCCATTTTGTCTGAGAAGCATTTGGTGAGACGCCCTTTGGCACGGTGGTCGGAAATGTGCGCCGCTACTCAGAACCAGAATTATAGGTTCTCACCCCGAACCCTCTAGCGCCACCAGCAGGCCAAAATTTCAGGGACATTTCTGCTTGTAACTTTTGAACCACTGGGCCAATTCTCAGAAACTTGGCATCCCCGGAATCCTTGGGCCGAGACGAATCCAACGCACCCCATGACGTCATTTTCCGCCAGGATAGTTTTCCCGCCATTTTGAATTTTGTGAAAATCAATAAAAATGCTATTTTTTCCGCAATGTTTGGCCAATGCGCCCGAAAATTGGTATATAGTATCCCTGGACTGAGCTACACATGGGGTCTCAAGGAATATTGGATATCTTTTATCGTTTAGCCGTGACAGCCAATCAAAAACGGCCTAAAAGTCGCCTAAAACTCGCAAAACAGGAAGTGAGGTCATATCTTTGGAACCCATTGTCACAATCTTCTGAAAATTGTCACAGACATGTCCATCTATACCATGACCCACCACAAAAAAAATCAGGTCGCTAGCTCAAACTCTCTAGCGCCACCAGCTGGTCAAAGTTTTAGCTACATTTCTGCCTGTAACTTTTGAACCGCATGCTCAATTTTAAATCCAGTGGTACCGTTGAAATCCTTGGGCCAAGACGAATCCGACGAACCCTATGATATCATATCCGCCATTATAGAATGTCCGCCATTTTGGATTAAGTCGCCATACAGGAAGTGACGTCATATCTTGGGAACCCATGGTCAGAACCATCTGTAAATTGTAACAGACATCCTTGACCATCCCATGACCCCCCACAAGAAATATCAGGTCGCTAGCTCAAACACTCTAGCGCCACCAGCAGTTCAAAGTTGAAAGTCACCACCCACCTGTACGCCAAAGTTTTAGCTACATTTCTGCCTGTAACTTTTGAACCGCACACTAAATTTTAATTCTGGTGGTAGCGTTGAAATCCTTGGGCCAATACGAATCCAACGAACCCTATGACATCATATCCACTGTTTCAGAATGTCCGCCATTTTGGATTTGGTGAAAATTGATAACGTGCTCCTTATCCTTCAAATTTGGTCTGATTTTCACAAAACTTGATACATATAATTTCAGGAGCACTCTGAAGAGATTTGTAAAAGGGTTTTATTACATCTTTTACGGTCTGGCCGTGACAGCCTATCAAAATCCTCCAAACACCCCCAAACAAGACGTGAAGTCATATCTCAGCAACCCATAGTAAGAATCTTTTGGGAATTGTCACACAATTGTGGCAATTCCCACAAGAACTTTCTGGTCCCAATTTCTGCTTGTACAATGGTGCATTTACAAATCCAAAAATGCCAGACTCAATAGAACCCCCTGCAATCAACATTTCAGCAACATCTGGAGCTTAAGTTCAGATGACTCTGTGTGTGTGTGTGTGTGTGTGTGTGTGTGTGTGTGTGTGTGTGTGTGTGTGTGTGTGTGTGTGTGTGTGTGTGTGTGTTTGTGTGTGTGTTTGTGTGTGTGTTTGTGTGTGTGTGTGTGTGTGTGTGTGTGTGTGTGTGTGTGTGTGTGTGTTTGTGTGTGTGTGTCAGCAAGTGTGTGTGTGTGTGTGTAAAGGGGAGGGGGGGTGTCTTTGTGTGTGGAAGTGCACACCGCATCACATGAGAGAGTGTAAACCAACAGACAAAATGAGTATGTACTTCCAGAGAGCAAGACATTGATCAGGTTGTGTGCTAAATAGGTCCCATCCCTTCAATTGTGTGGACTTTGCGAGTGAAGGAAGCAACAGCAGTGCTGCTACAATGACACCTTCGCCGACCTGATTGTTGTGTTTGATTCATTTTTCACAGGTGGTGTATTACAGCAGGGCGATATGACACGACCCCTGGGCCGTAGGTGCGAGGGCCCGCCAAGGCTGCTCGCAGCTTTAATTATTATTATTATTTTTTTTTTTCTTTTTGCTCGTTGTTCGGGTCGCCCATTTTGTCTGAGAAGCATTTGGTGAGACGCCCTTTGGCACGGTGGTCGGAAATGTGCGCCGCTACTCAGAACCAGAATTATAGGTTCTCACCCCGAACCCTCTAGCGCCACCAGCAGGCCAAAATTTCAGGGACATTTCTGCTTGTAACTTTTGAACCGCTGGGCCAATTTTCAAAAATCTGGTATCCCTGGAATCCTTGGGCCAAGACAAATCCAACGCACCCCATGACGTCATTTTCCGCCTGGATAGTTTTCCCGCCATTTTGAATTTTGTGAAAATCAATAAAAATGCTATTTTTCCAGCAATTTTTGACCAATTCGCCCGAAACTTGGTATATAGTATCTCCGGCCTGAGCTACATATGGGGTCTCAAGGAATATTGGATATCTTTTGTCGTTTAGCCGTGACAGCCAATCAAAAACGGCCTAAAACTCACCTAAAACTCGCCAAACAGGAAGTGAAGTCATATCTTGGGAACCCATCGTCACAATGTTCTCTAAATTGTCACAGACATGTCCATCTATACCATGACCCACCACAACAAATTTCAGGTCGCTAGCTCAAACTCTCTAGCGCCACCAGCTGGTCAAAATTGTAGCTACATTTCTGCCTGTAACTTTTGAACCGCACACTCAATTGTAAATCTAGTGGTACCGTTGAAATCCTTGGGCCAAGCCGAATCCAACGAACCCTATGACATTATATCCACCATTATAGTATGTCCGCCATTTTGGATTAAGGCGCCAAACAGGAAGTGACGTCATATCTTGGGAACCCATGGTCAGAACCATCTGTAAATTGTGACAGACATTCTTGACCATCCCATGACCCCCCACAAGAAATATCAGGTCGCTAGCTCAAACACTCTAGCGCCATCAGCAGTTCAAAGTTAAAAGTCACCACCAACCAGCAGGCCAAAGTTTTAGCTACATTTCTGCCTGTAACTTTTGAACCGCACGCTCAATTTTAAATCTGGTGGTAGCGCTGAAATCCTTGGGCCAAGACGAAACCAACGAACCCTATGACATCATACACGCATTTTCAGAATGTCTGCCATTTTGAATTTGATGAAAATCAATAACATGCTCCTAATCCTTCAAATTTGGTCTGATTTTCACAAAACTTGATATATATGATTTCAGGAGCACTCTGAAGAGATTTGGAAAAGGATTTTATTACATCTTTTATGGTTTGGCCCTGACAGCCAATCAAAATCCTCCTAGCACCCCCAAACAGGAAGTGAAGTCTTATCTCAGCAACCCATAGTAAGAATCTTTTGTGAATTTTCACACACATTCTCATTGTCCCATGACTTCCCACAAGAACTTCCAGGTCCCAATTTCTGCTTGTAAAACTTACATGGCATGGTTGTTCAGTATGGTGCATTTACAAATCCAAAAATGTCAGACTCAATAGAACCCCCTGCAGAGACCTGTCCGAAGCTGGCATATACGTGATTGCAGTGGCTACCAGGTGCCGTGTCACCATGTTTTAGGCGAATGAATGGCTATAAATGTGGAAATTAAACATTTTGCATGTGTCTATATGATTGAAATGGCAATGCAAAGGGATACAGAGAGGGGAAGTGGACAAGATAGCTGTGCTAAGACAATGACGCCTTCTCCTTCCTCATACCTGTCAGAAAATTGTTACACTTCATCCGTTTTTCACACGTAGGGGTGTATTAGGGCAGGGCGATGTGCCATGCCCCCTGGGCCGTAGGTGCGAGGGCCCGCCAAGGCTGCTCGCAGCTTTAATTATTATTATTATTATTCTTCTTGCTCGTTGTTTGGGTCGCCCATTTTGTCTGAGAAGAATTTGGTGATACGCCCTTTGGCACGGTGGTCGGAAATGTGCGCCGCTACTCAGAACCAGAAGCTCGGGTCCGGATTGGGTCCGGGCACAGAATAGCGCCCCCTAATGTGTAGGCCTATGGGGCGGGGCCGGTATAAAGTACAAGCTACAGACTCCAAAATTTGTGGGTGTGTGTATCTCACTAAGACAAACAAAAAAGTCAACAGACTGCCATGGCCACACCCAACAGGAAGTGAGATAATTAGGGGCCAAGCAGCGCATCGAAAATCAGTAAAAATGCTATTCCTCCCTCAATTTTTGATCAATCTTTCTGAAAGTCGGTATAGAGCATCTCTAGACTAAGCCTCACAAAAGTTATTGAGTGGATTTTGCTGTAATGTTTTTGTTTGGCTGTGACAGCCAATCAAAAACAGACTTAATGTCGCCACACAGGAAGTGATGCTATATCTTGAAAACCCATGGACATAATATCCTGCAAATTGCCACAGACATTCTTGTCTATACCATGACCCTCCACAAGAAATATCAGGTCTCCAGTTTAAGCCCTCTAGCGCCACCAGCAGGTCAAAACTAGGGCCGATATAAGTACAAGTTACAGACTCAAAAATTTGTGTGTGTGTGTATCTCACTAAGACAAACAAAAAAGTCAATAGGCTGCCATAGCCACACCCAACAGGAAGTGAGATATTTAGGGGCCAAGCACCGCATCGAAAATCAGTAAAAATGCTATTCCTCCCTCATTTTTTGATCAATCTTTCTGAAAGTTGGTATATAGCATCTCTGAAATGAGCCTAACAAAACTTATCAAATGGATTTTGCGGTAATGTGTTCGTTCGGCTGTGACAGCCTATCAAAAACGGCCTAAAGGACGCCAAACAGGAAGTGATGCTATATCTTGGGAACCCATGGTCACAATGTTCTTTAAATTGTCACAGACATTTCTGTCCATACCATGACCCACCAAAAAAAAATACAGGCCGCTAGCTCAAACTCTCTAGCGCCACCAGCAGGTTAAAATTTTAGATACATTTCTGCCTGTAACCTTTGAACCGCATGCTCAATTTTAAATCTGGTGGTAGCGTTGAAATCCTTGGGTCAAACCGAAACCAACGAACCATATGACATCATATCCACCATTATAGAATGTCAGCCATTTTGGATTACGTCGCCGAACAGGAAGTGAAGTCATATCTTGGGAACGCGTTCTGCAAATTGTTACGGACATTCTTGACCATCCCATGACTGCCCACAAAAAATATCAGGTCGCTAGCTCAAACACTCCAGCGCCACCAGCAGTTCAAATTTCAAAGTCACCACCCACCAGCAGGCCAAAGTTTTAGCTACATTTCTGCCTGTAACTTTTGAACCACACGCTCAATTTTAAATCTGGTGGTAGCGTTGAAATCCTTGGGCCAAGACGAACCCCATGACATCATACCCACAGTTTCAGAATGTCCGCCATTTTGAATTTAATAACGTGCTCCTAATTACATGGCATGGTTGTTCAGTATGGCGCATTTACAAATCCAAAAATGTCAGACTCAATAGAACGCCCTGCACAGACCTGTCCGAAGCTGGTATATTTGACTGCAGTGGCTACCAGGTGTAGTGCCACCATGTTTTAGGTGAAGTAATTGCTATAAATGTGGAAATTGAAACATTTTGCATGCGTCTATATGATTGAAAAGGCAATGCAAAGGGATACTGAGAGGGAAAGTGGACAAGACAACAGTGCTAAGAGAATGACACCTTCTCCCTCCTCATACCTGTCAGAAAATTGTTACGCTTCATCAATTTTTCACAGGTAGGGGTGTATCAGGGCAGGGCGACGTGCCATGCCCCCCGGGCCGCAGGTGCGAGGGCCCGCCAAGGCTGCTCGCAGCTTTAATTATTATTATTCTCTAGTCACCATTCTTCTCCCTCTGCAAGTCTATGGCAGCCCATAGAACCGTAGGCAGGAAAATGCTGTAAATTGGCACACACATTCGGGGCAGTCTCAGCATTACCCACAGCGATTTACAGGTCCCCAGTCCCAACACTCTAGCGCCACCAGCAGGTCAAAGTTGCAGGTATATTTCTGCTTGTAACTTTTGAACCGCTGGGCCAATTTTCATAAACTTGGTATCCCTGGAATCCTTGGGCCAAGACGAATCCAACGCACCCTATGACGTCATTTTCCGCCAGGATAGTTTTCCCGCCATTTTGAATTTTGTAAAATTCAATAAAAATGCTATTTTTTCTGCAATTTTTGACCAATTAGCCCGAAACTTGGTATATAGTATCTCTGGACTGAGCTACACATGGGGTCTTCAGGAATATTGGATATCGTTTATCGTTTAGCCGTGAGAGCCAATCAAAATTGTCGCAAACGTGGCAAAACAGGAAGTGAGGTCATATCTCAGCAACCGTTTGTCGAATTAGGCTGGGATTTTGTACACACATAGTAGTCCATCCCATGACCTACCACAAAAAAAATCAGATCCCCAGCTCAAACTCTGTAGCGCCACCAGCAGGTCAAAATTTTAGCTACATTTTTGCCTGTAGCTTTTAAACCATATGCACAATGTAAAATATATTATAATCACTAGAATCCTTGGGCCAAGCCGAATTCAACGCACTATATGAAGTTATGTCAACGCAGAAGGGAAATTCCGCCATTTTGAATTTTGTAAAATTCACTGTAAGTCTATGGTAGCCCATAGAACCATACATAGAAAAATGCTGTAAATTGGCACACATATTTGAGGCAGCATCAACATTACCCACAGCGAGTTATAGGTCCCCAACCCCAATACTTTAGCGCCACAAGCAGGTGAAAGTTGCAGGTACATTTCTGCTTGTAACTTTTGAACCGCTGGGCCAATTTTCATAAACCTGGTATCCCTGGAATCCTTGGGCCACGACGAATCCAACGCACCATATGACGTCATTTTCTGCCTGGATAGCTTTCCCGCCATTTTGAATTTTGTAAAATTCAATAAAAATGCTATTTTTCCCGCAATTTTTGAAAATTTCGCCCGAAATTCGGTATATTGTATCTCTGTACTGAGGTTTGTATGGGGTCTCAAGGAATATTAGATATCTTAAATCGTTTAGCCGTGACAGCCAATCAAAATTGTCGTAAAAGTGGCAAAACAGGAAGTGAGGTCATATCTCAGCAACCGTTTGTCGAATTAGGCTAGGATTTTTTACACACATAGTAGTCAATCCCATGACCTACCACAACGAAAATTATACCCCCAGCTCAAACTCTGTAGCGCCACCAACAGGTCAAATTGTTAGCTACCTTTTTGCCTGTAGCTTTTACACCGTATGCCTAATTTTGAAAATAATACTATCACTAGAATCCTTGGGCCAAGTCGAATCCAACGCACTATATGACTTCATGTCAACCGGAAGAAAAAAGTCTGCCATTTTGAATTTTGTGAAATTCAATAAAAATGCTACTTGTCCCACAATTTTGGTCAGAATGCCCTACAAAAGGGTACACTTCATCTTGGCACTGATTTTCTTTGGGGTATTCAAAGAATTTTTGATACCTCTTATCATTTGAGGGTGACAGCCAATCAAAATTGTGGTAAAAGTGGTGAAACAGGAAGTGAGGTCATACCTCAGCAATCGTTTGTCAAATTCTGTTAGGATTTTTTGCACACATACTAGTCCATCCCATGACCTCCCACAAAAAAATCCAGACCCCAAGCTCAAACTCTCTAGCGCCACCAACAGGTAACAGGAAATGAGCTCATATCTCGGCAGCTCTTCAACGGATTCAAACTAAACTTGGTTCATGTGATCACACTTCCCTCCGAGGAATGCACACCAACATTGCCAACATTTTGGGCCAAAGGGGGCGCTGCAGCTCCTTTTGTTGCCGTGGCGACTTTGGCAACTTTACTGCTTGGCCCCGCATTGCTGCTTGCAGCTATATTTTCTCATTGTTGTACATAGAAATGAGAAATGACCAAAACGACCAAAGCCAGACCAGACCAGAAGTCATTATTTCTCTATGGGTGGTTGGACCATAAGAATAAAACATGAAACCAATCATCAACCAATCATTAACCATCATTATTATTACAGTGCCCTGGAATGAAAGAAAAACAGGTGGATCTCATTGCCAAACCATTGTTTCCAATGTCGCCGCATTAGAGTTTTAGCACAAAAGATTTGTTACACTCCGTCCACCTGTTCAACAGCTTAGGACCATGTATTGCCAGATGACCGAAGGAAAGTATACATGGGTTCTAAATATTGTTTATAACCTGACTGTGCGAACCTACAGTAGCTACGCACAACTCAACCTCTGATTGTTAGAAACCGCTGTCGGTCAAAAAAATTAGCTCACGTGGTTGGCTGCCAGTGTCTTACCCCTCCTCATAACATTGTGTTGATAAACACTGAGAACCCATGTATAAGCCTCCGGCACTTTCAAGAGGTTACTCTAAAAAAAACACCTGGTGGCCAAAAATGTTTTTGCCTGGTGAATTGGTCTAGCCTTCTTCATTGTACTGTATATCGGCACAACAGACAATACCTGTAGCCCACCGATCATAACGCAAATTCCCCCCTCTGGTCACAGCATTGGCCAAGGCAGTGCAGAGACAATAACAAGCAAGCCTAGACTAACAGTAAAGGAACAGTCCACCTCATTTCAAGAAATTGTTCATATGTAGGTAGCCCTACTAAAATATGAGAATGCGATTCCAGTGATTATGCTAAGCTATGCTAATAATTCTGACACCAATAAATCTAAGTACTGAAAACACTGAAGAGAAAATTATATGCACATTCACGAATAATACTTGAAAATGCTGTAAATATGTGGAAACCAAAAAAGGGTGGACTGTTCCTTTAAGTTTCACATTTCGTTTGGTTCTCCAGGCTAGGAGGACTCAGCAACATGTTGGCCTACAGGGCTTCATGTTGACACGGTGATACAAATCACATTTTCCCACATTTTCCCATGTGAATGAAAAGTCCGGTTGCCACTTCTTTAAATAAAGGTCGAGAAAACAATGCTGAATATCGTGATATTTTCTGCCACATGTGTGTGGCAAAGTGATGAAGTGGAAGAAAAGAGCTGATGTGAATGGACGGCCTGGTGACTAGGCTAGCGTTTTTACATGCTGAAATAGCAATCATAGCAGGCCAATACTTCCTGACATTGTGCCCTTTGATTGCACAGTGGCAATTTTCTTTGGGCTATGCAAGGGGACTTCTGGTGACAGAGTACTTTCTCATATGTGATACAATTATGATACAAAGATACACTGGGCTACACACTGCTACACACTAGGACACTGGGCCAGACAGACAGACACACACGCACGTGCGCGCAGGCGCACACGCACACATGCACACACAATTTCCTTTTCTCATTGTCTCTGTCGCTCTCTGTCGCTCTCTGTCGCTCTCTCTCTCTCTCTCTCTCTCTCTCTCTCTCTCTCTCTCTCTCTCTCTCTCTCTCTCTCTCTCTCTCTCTCTCTCTCTCTCTCTCTCTCAAAATTATCTCACTTTTACACCATTGTTCCTGTCCTCCACTATCAGTTACTTGGTGTCAAAGCAATTAGTAGGCTAAATGTAATGTACAACTAACACATTGATAGCCACTTCTTCTGAATCTGCCCAGCACAAGCTCATCTACAACCAGATACAGGAGAGATTCTGCTGAATGAGACAGTTTTCTTTAGGAAGTTTGGCTGGTGTGTGTGTATGTGTGTGTGTGTCTGTCTGTCTGTCTGTCTGTCTGTATATACACGACCATGGCGTCTGATAGATGGATAGATAGATACTGTAGATAGATAGATAGATTTAGAGATTGATAGATAGATAGAGAAAGAGAGAGAGCAATAAAATGAGGATGAGAGTGAGTGCAAGGGATAAAGGGGAAAAAAGAAAGAAAGAAAGAAAGAAAGAAAGAAAGAAAGAAAGAAAGAAAGAAAGAAAGAAAGAAAGAAAGAAAGAAAGAAAGAAAGAACAAAAGAAAGAACAAAAGAAAGACAGAAATAAAGAGAGAAAGGGGCTTTAGTTGCTGGCAGAGAACCTTATCAAAAAATGCCTGCATGCTGACTGATGTGACCGACAACTGATAACTGCGAGGCTGAACACTTTCATATTATCCGCCAGGCAGCGATAGCACAGTGCTTTTGCACGTTAAATGAACAGATAATGACCCATCATAACCGGTGATAGCTGATAATATGACCTCACTCTAAAAACTCTATGAACACCATGACTGATTCAAAGTGCGATGCAACTGTTACAGTAGATTAATGACTATTCACTTGGATTAAACAGTGACCAAGGTCTGCGTGTGGGAAAAAGTGTGTGACCGTGCGTGTCACTTCCGAGGCCAAAGTTGGCATGTGAAAGTCAACTGAACGTCAACTGATCTCACAGGGAAGCAAAATGTGTCTCTCGCCCCGAGGTGTTAATGACTGTTTGTTTAAGTCGATAATATATTTCACACGTCACAAGCTCTGTTTGATCAGCATTGTTTATCACTGATAGGTGGCACGTCATTCAAGACAACAGGAGGGACACAAAAGAGGAGTGAAACCATGTGCAAATGAAGGGTTTTGGAAAACTCTGTGTGTGTGTGTGTGTGTGTGTGTGTGTGTGTGTGTGTGTGTGTGTGTGTGT
>NC_085862.1:33773368-33835868 GCF_034702125.1 Engraulis encrasicolus | reverse complement strand
GATCGCAGGGACCAGCATGGAGAAAGTCATACTATTTCCCTTGTTTGCAGTAAAAAAAAAAATATCCAGACTTTTTAACCCCGCTGCCCATTTTGGTCACTTTCTGTATTGCATTGACTTGTTGCACATTCTTTTTGAATTCCTCAATTTCTTCCAATTGTTTTAAAAATGTGTCACACATCATAATATAATCCCATGTCACAGTATACACCCATCACAAAATATATAACGTGTATTCATTTTTTTCCAGTTCAGGTTTATTAGGGACCATGTACAATTAAAACGTATGCAATTCCATGCATTGCACCAGAGTTAGCCTCAGGCTAATTTACATCTGCATAATGTCTGTATAATCTGTATGGTGCCATAACTTGGCTACAGCACCAAGCTCAAAGAGTGACGTCTGGCAACCTTCCATAGACACAGAGCGAAATGCTCACATGCAAAACCAACGGGAGTCCATCAAATTCTTCGGTCTGCCACCGGATGGAGTTACAACCATCGATCATTGTTTCAAATGACATGTGTCAAAGCACATATTTCTCCTTTTCTGGGAGCATAGGCGTGCACAGATAGGGATGAGGTGGTGCTAAAGCACCTGACCATTTGCCCTCCAGTTAAAAAAATCCCTTTTTGAAAGTAATTTTTTGGAAGGTTTTTTGTCACAATATGCTGCGGAACATGTTGTCACCACGATAATCTGACTCTTCACGATCAAAAGCATGTGACAATAATGACAAGAATATATAGTCTATTAAGGCAGCTGGAAGCTTCACATGCCCCCACCCCCCACCGTCGGCACCTTCCCCCCAAAATGTCTGTGTACATCCCTGAGAATACGGAACAACTGAGAGTATAAGTGTTATCACCAAGTCTACAAGTCCACATTTCAAGGGGAGACTCAACTGGTCTGCTTAAAGCATGTAATAACCGTTAGATGTCCGTGTCATTTATTAATGCAGTGTGTGTTTATAGGGGCGACGGGGTTGAGTGGTGTGGGATTTGGTGCAGGATCGGGCAGCACTGTATAATCCGGCCTGAAAACAGCAACATGAATGTAGAGACAGTAAGTAAATAGAAAGCTACCTCCTGTAGAGGGCCAGTGAGGAGAGCATGAACAGGCAATACAATCTGAGGGCCAAACAGCAGAGGTGTCAAAAGGGAAAATATTCATGGTGTAAGTACAACGCTAGCAGCAGATTATATTTAATAGCTGTTACACCATTTACTCCATTGTACCTAATGAGATAGACTATGTTGTTACAGAAAACCACTAAAAACCTAACAAGGACCCACCACAAACATCTCTCTCTCTCTCTCTCTCTCTCTCTCTCTCTCTCTCTCTCTCTCAGCGCAGAGTTAGCTGATAGTAAGACAAACACATACTGTAGGTGTACTGTTTACTCAGATAGGTTACCTGTGTTGGTAGGAAACTGTGTTTCTTTTTTTAACTTTCAATTTTACTTTTGACACCTCTGACAAACAGGGTGCCATGATACAAGTTGTTCACTGCTAATCACGTTATTATGAATGGAACTGGTGCAGCCGGGCAGCCGGGCAGCCGGGCACCGTAACGGGGCACCAGCACTTTTCTAACCGACCTTAAATCAGCGAACAGTGAACCTCGGTGGGCTGTGAATGTAGGGACTGTAAGTAAAAAGAGAGCTATGCACCTCCTGGGGATGACTGATGAGAAGAGCATGAACACACACAGCCTGAGGGCCATACATAGGGCCCATTACAAATGACCTAAATTTGGACCGAAAGAAATAACATCATGCCGGAAGAAAGACAATAACCTACAAAGAAGAAATGCTTTTCTAAGAGGTCTGTGTGTGTGCGTGCGCATGTGTGCGTGTGTGCGTGTCTGTGTGTATGTATGTGTGTGTGTGTGTGTGTGTGTGTGTGTGTGTGTGTGTGTGTGTGTGTGTGTGTGTGTGTGTGTGTGTGTGTGTGTGTGTGTGTGTGTGTGTGTGTGTGTTTGTGTGTATGTATGTGTGTGTGTGTGTGTGCTTGTCTTTAATAAAACTTCCTTAACTGAAGTTCTTAATGTAGGGCACACTGTGCAAAGATAAAACAATGCATTGCATGCCATTGGTGCATGTGGAGCACATCACAAAACACCTGCAGCCAACAGCGGTTGCAGTTTTTCATCTTAATAATTTGCTTTAACAAAAACAAAACTTTTTTGTAGCTGATATATAGCTCATCAGCACTACTGGCAGCTTTGGCCAGGCCTCGGTCAAAATCAATTGACACCCCCCCCCCCCCTCAATGTACATACAGGAAATGAGATTAATGTGAAGGAGACCCAATGCCACCCCAACCCCCATCTTATAAGGACTCGGACCAGGAGCGTAGCAGCAAATTATAGGCCCTATGTACAATCAGGTCCAATGGTCCCCACCAGCCATATAGTATCTCCATAAATCGACTGTCTATGTAAGACTGAGTGTGGGTCCGCTATATGCATGGGGCCAGGGTGACTCAGTCACACTTTACCCCCCTGTACGACACCCCTGACGAGGACAACTGGGATGTTTTTATACTCCCCTGTCGGTGGGCATGTAGCCAACACTGCCCAAGGGTGTCCCACATTACAAAACAAATGGTCTGCTTTATATCTGACATTAGTTTGAAGTACAGTGACTCGCTCTGCAACAGCATTCTGCAACTGCGCTCCACGTGCACCGCACAGGTTAATGATTGCCAGCATTTATTGAAATGGAACGACAGCACTGTACAGCCGAGTTGCTTTGTCTGATGCCTAACAACAACATTTTTACGAAGATTTTAGTCACTTAAACTGTGCATTTGTTGATAACCCTATGACATTGATTGACTAAACCAAATTGAATGCAAATGCAAAAAAGTGTTGGATAAAATAAAATAAAAAACGTTCACAAATTCTGGCCAGACATCCCCAAAACAAAAAATTAAACTTCATTGCTAAATTAACAAACATAGTTACATTTAGCTAAATCCACATTATACCGACACACAGCAATACAAAAGGTACAGTGTCTCTGGATTTTTGGGGGACATTGCTCGGAGAGGGTGAATCAGACACAGTGAAAAGGCAGGGACAATTCACAAGACGTTCGTTCCTGTGTCATATGATGTCCGAATGTGGGGGCCTACAGTAGATTTTTAATAATGCTCACTTATGGTGATTTCTGACTTTTTTTTACAGATAATGCTTAGTTGGCGGCTAACTGGTCTCATAGGACTCAATGTTAACTGCTAGCTTGGAGGTAAAATTTGCACTGCCACACCCAGAGAACGGTTGAAAGTATAGGAGAACGGTAAAACCCTATTATTTAACTCAAGGGGAGGTGTAAAATAAGCTTATTTCCAAAAATGGGGCAGCATCACTTTAACCCTGCGTAGTTAGAACAACCTAAATCTTTGTGTGAATCCACCACCAGGTGTGTGTGTCTGGCTGGCGGTTGGTGACACTGAGGTAGACCCAACCCACGTGTTGAGGAGAAAGGGCCTCATGAGCAGGGGAGATGGACGAGGCGTGGCAGGTTTGGTGATGGCCGTGTCATGCTGGAGCACTCCTGAGGGAGCCGGGGGCTACGCGGGACCTCATATGACGCTGCTGGTAGCCAGTCACAAGACAGGCACCTAGTAGTTAACAGAACACAACGCAACACGCACATACAGAGGACACACACACACACACACACACACACACACACACACACACACACACACACACACACACACACACACACACACACACTGGTTTCTCAGTTTCTTTGGCCGCTCATCTAAAGTCACAAGAGGAACATGATGAAATGTCTTGTGTATACTTGGCTTCCATTTGCTTAGGTACACACTGCTTGGGGCTGCCTTTACTTGCTCATGTAAAAATGAACTAGCCATTTGCATGAGCAGGGAAAGTAAGAAAGAGTGGAGTTACTTATTTACCTACTTCATTTGTGCGTACAACGTGTGTGTGTGTGTGTGTGTGTGTGTGTGTGTGTGTGTGTGTGTGTGTGTGTGTGTGTGTGTGTGTGTGTGTGTGAGTGTGTGTGTGTGTGTGTGTGTGTGTGTGTGTGTGTGTGTGTGTGTGTGTGTGTGTGTGTGTGTGTGTGCGCGTCTTCTAACTGACAAGTGAAATTTGGGAAGGCACTTTACTTCGATATCTGAAACCGTTTCATTTACGTATAACTTTTTTTATTTATAATTTTATATATAACTTTATTTGTAGGCCTATGTCTATTCTTTATATCCGTAATTTCAGAACAGTGTTATCTGAAGCACAGATTAGCATGAGAACGATTTCCATGCAGGGCTAGATCAGATGTTCCACACAAAAATGCAATGCAGTGTTAGTCTGTTTAACAGGCCATGCCTCATCTGCCATGACACAAGATTTCATGGAGGTGACGACCACAAAACAGATTTCACAGAGCCATTGCTTGACATATAGTATCAGCATATCCTGCAGAGTTTTTGTGAGTCAATGTGGTGACCTGCGACAAACTCATGACTATAATTGGAAGGACTATGCAGTGGATGTTTCATATGAATTATGATATAAATACCCCTAAAAGTATAGTTTATATTGGTGAATCAGCTTGCGAAATTTCATTCACAACACAAAATCTTAATCATTTTAGTGGACTTAGTCAAGGTGGTAGGCAGGGCCGGATCAAGGTGACCCAGGGCCCCTAGGCTACAGGTTGCTGTGGGGCACCCCAGAAGGCAAATTTCATGAGAAAATTACATGTCATAATCACGATTGCGGAATTAAAGATAATATGTCTGTCACCTGTGGAGATTTGACAGGATTTAAACCTCTGTACACAACACGACAGTTAAATTATTCAATACTGCATCTTGTCACAATTCTGTCATTTGTGACTTCTAGCTTTTTAGGGGGCTCTATGGCAGGTGGGGGCCCTAGGCTTTAGCCATATGCAGCCTGTGCATTAATCTGGCCCTGGTGGTAGGGGTTTGCTGTCAAGGTGGCCACATTAATTATAAAGTGCTAGGAAAAACACACAGTATTTGCCTGTTGGTAAATCCTGTTACTTCTACCTACTGAGACTGAGACTAGTTTATCATTCCTGCGGGATGCTTTACAGACACTCACATGCCCAATAGCCTAACCATTAAACCATTTCATCCATGCCACGCTTCAAATCAATCACAGCTGCCATGAAATTCTCACAAGCGTTCAGAGCACGCTCATATTGCATGCATAATTGCGTCTTTGGCTGTTTGCCCTGATTTGCCCGCAAAGCATTACAGCATCGGGAGACATGCTGCACTTCCATTTGAAACATAACCTTCAGGTGACCCGAATTGGGATCAGAGTCAACATGATAAAAAGACAACAATCAGGTTTTTTTGCCCTATCAGTCAGTCCTAGACTGTAGCAGTCCTGGGTTTTTTCTCAATGTGTAGTGTGCTTGCCTTGGTAGTGCTTCAGCCTTGAAGTCGAGCAATCGCAAGACGAGGCTCAAAGCCTCACAAGCACCTGAAACGATTATAAATGGAACAGACTTGGAAGCGTGGAAGTGAATGTCATAGCAGTTCCGTTTTGGCTACTAAACGCTTGTTTTCAACTGATTTTAATCTGTAAGCACGATTGGTTGGCTGTATTTCTGCAGTGGGTATATTTGAAAAGCACAACAAAACGAGAATGTTGATATCAATTCATAACAGTGCACCAGTTGTCCATAGCCAAAAGCTGTGAAACGCAACATGGACGCTATGGGTACAAACAATGACCAAGTTGTGTTGAGTTATTTGAAGCTATTCACATCTCGGAAACAACAATATACCACATATTGTGCTTACACGTGCATGCTTTCCCACACCTGTAATAGAAAAAAGCCTAGCGCAAGCTTGGAGATGTGAAGTACTCTGGGTATTTTGTCACGGCGAGGATGCATCAAGTGTAGCCTTGGAAATGCTACGAATCAAGAGCGTGGCACTTGGTTGATTTTGAAGCATGCTTCACTTTGGAACTGTCCTTGGCCAGACGTGATGCTGTGAAAATGGGCGTTACTCATCCTAGCAAGGCTAGGATCCTTCATATCGAGAAATACCCATTGTCTCCATTCAGCATACCATTAACCCCTTAATGCGCGCCGTACCTCCAGTGGCACGCTGTAATAGTCATTGAAATGTAACTACCTTAGCACTACAATATGACACAACACAGGGCCTTTAGTAATGCACCACAACTTGGTCATTACCATACTGGTAACAACAAATGTATAAAGCCGCGTCTTAAGGGGTTAATCGATTGTCTGCAGTCTTTAAAGGAGCACTATGTAACTTAACTGAGTTAATTAATTCCTTCAACAAGTCAGACGATGCTTAAAGGGATAATTAGGCTAACGAAGACCATCTCAACCGTGTACTGCTTCTGTGGGAAGAGAACTTCACTTGCAAAGCATGAGCTCCTGTCTCAGGACATTGAGTGACACAGTCTTCTCACATATGAATTTTTGAACAACATTGTCTTTTATAGAAAGACTAAGATGGTGGTGGTGGTAGGGGATCTCCCATATGAACTGGGTGTGTTGATTCCTGTCAGTATTAGCTGATCTGTGATTTACTGGACATACGGTGCATGGATCTCCCATGTGAACTGGGTGAGAAAAACGGTTGAGACATTTCAAGTTGTTTAGTTTGCCTTTAAACTATGGATGCACCATGGCACAAGTTCATCTACTGTGTAGCCCTCAGTGCTGGATGTGTTGGACTAAGGGGTCGTTTATATTGCAGTGGTCTTCGTGGTCAAAGTGATAAATCAATGTGTTGGGGTGGTGGGGGTTGAGTTGGTGTTGGTGGGTATCATTTACCAATATGGTGTTTTAATCTGGATGTGATGCTGGGCCTGTCTGAGCGCTGTTCCATGGAGGCAAGGCTGTAACAGGAGCCAGGCTCTGGGGAGGGTTTGGCGTCGGGAGATGAATGCATTTCTCCATTGGTGCTGTCCGACGCTCGGCCGGTCAGCCTCGTGCCTCCTTACTGAGGCAGCCGCGTGGAACGGCGGTGCAGAGCACAGTAGAGCTCAGCACAGCACAGCGCCACGCTGTGAGACGCACTCACAGATCACGTTTCATTTTGGAGACTGTAACTTGGGCTGTTCATCAGTTAACAAAAAAGTGTGTTTGAGAGAGAGAGAGAGAGAGAGAGAGAGAGAGAGAGAGAGAGAGGGAGAGAGAGAGAGAGAGAGAGAGAGAGAGAGAGAGAGAGAGAGAGAGAGAGAGTGTGTGTGAGTGAGTGAGTGAGTGAGTGAGTGAGTGAGTGAGTGAGAGAGAGCGATAGAGAGAGAGAGGCAGAGAGTTCCCTAATCTAATTCTAGCACACTCCCCTCAACCAAAACATATCGAAACTCGATCCAACTTCAGTCTTTCATCAAACCAAAACACGTGCAGATAACATTTCTCTTTACTGGCCATTTGGACAGTGTGAGTTATGAGGTCTGTCAGCTAATGTGCAATACATATCAATTAGATCATCTTTAAGTGTTCATAGTGAGGTGATAAAGGTATTGATGAAAGTATTGATTCTGAAAAGCGATTATGAGAGTGGGGCTTATTCCCACACTTGAACACTGGAATACCCAATACAGTGGGCCTTCATACTATAGGCCAACATGAATGTAGGCCTATAAATGAATAAATTAATGTATCGACCAGTCAATTCATGACTAAATTAAATGTTATAATCTATTAAAGGAGAACCCCATTTTTTTATGTTGGGCCCTTAATTTCACATTAGGCTACAACCTCATATTCCACTCACCCCTGTATTGTGTGAGTTATTTGGAGCTCTGTGGAAGACATTCGGTTTTAGGCTAGTGACAAAGGGCCCAAAAGTGCCTTAGTTTTTGAGATACCCCTACCGGAGGTAGAACCAAACCTAACAATGTTTTTCCTCATCCCTAAGGTCTCTCAGACATGAAATGGATTCTTAGTCAAAATTATTTTACTGCTAAGCCTAAAAAAATTACACATTTTCATATGCACCTCCAAACCAAAAAAACACCAAAAATGTGACCTCTCCGTATGGGAGTAATGACATAAAAACCCATGTAGAAAATGAACAGAAACTCTGCAAGCTTTGAAATTTGGTATGCTTATCCCCTGCGGCCACCAGTATCTAGTAGGGCTGGTTGGATGTGGAGATCTTGATATATGAAGTAGATATAGGCCTATAATCACACACCTAAAATAGGCGGAAATTGGAAAAAATGATATCTATACAGAATGTAATAATTTACTTTGTAATTGCTTTGTCAGGAAATGTCATTTGCACACATATGATAGCTTGTTGGACAGGTAAGATTGTGCTGCATCTAGCAATACCACATATGTATATACATTATGAATATTGAAGATGGTATATCGTTCAAGGTATGAGGTGTCCAGAATGAAAGAAATCTAAATGGAGATACAGCCCCTATTTTAATGCACTTTAGTAGTCAGAGGAAGGCTAACAATCTCTACAACATATCATTCAATGTCTGAGGTGTTCAAAAAAGAAATAAAATGAAGTAGTCAATGTAGATATACAAGTTTAAAGGTCAGTTAATTCATACACCTTAGTGGTGCTGTGTAGTGTAGTATGGTTTATTTAAGTAGGCCTATATAATAATATTGCCAAATAGAGAGTATCATTTCAATACAACACAGTGAGGGGACTTGTGATTTAGGGATGTTTGTTCTTTAATTTCCTTACAATAATATAGTGTACCAGTACCACCATACTGTACCATAACACAGCACTGTGGAATTGATAAGCCCAAAGCACCTATTCTAAACGGCCATTTCCTGGTCAGCCTTTGAACAAAGGCTACATTTCACTGTCACTCATCCACATGATTATTAGTGACAGCATGGCTTATATTTGTCAATATGTATATATATTATGAATATTTAAGATGGTATATCGCTCAATGCATGAGGTGTACAGAATGAAAGAAATCTAAATGGAGATACAGCCCCTATTTCAATGCACTTTAGATAGGAATGTTCACAACTTATTCAAGAGTATATTACTTCAAATAAACTTAAAATTGGCAGGTGGTGCTCCTGATTATATTTCATGAAGAATCAGATTAGGGTGAAAATATACACATATTTATCAAAATCTCTTGTATTGCTAGCACATCTGTAGGCTAATGTAAAGCTGGAAAATGAAGTGATGCCACCTAGTACTAATGCATTGCAACTAGCACATCAGACTGTTACAGCACATCGCTCACAAACAAGCCTTTTAGGTAGATAATATACGTAGATATAAACTTTATTTATCCTCAAGGGGAAACCATGTTCCAGGTTGGTTTGTATAGAGCAGGGGTCACCAATCTTTCTGGGTTCGGGGGCTACCAAGGGCTACCTGAGGGCTACTGAGGGCAACTTGTTTATTCAAATTCAAATATTTGGTTATAG
Organism: Engraulis encrasicolus; assembly: GCF_034702125.1. Lineage (NCBI taxonomy): Eukaryota > Metazoa > Chordata > Actinopteri > Clupeiformes > Engraulidae > Engraulis > Engraulis encrasicolus. The sequence goes on along the minus strand of NC_085862.1, from coordinate 33,826,440 downwards.
CCATAAAACGACTTCCAGTGGGCCATTTTTTGCAGGCACAACACATGTTGTTTTTAATTTATTCATTACTGTATGCTACCACTCATAACACGTATAGGTGGATTGCTTGATTGGAAATGTATTTTGCAGGAAATACTGTGTTTGAAAGACTAGTAAAGGTGGATCTTCTGTTGAGGCGGATCTTCCTGACGTGGTGTTGCATCCGCCTTTACCAGACTTTCAAAAACGTCTGGGTCATGACTATGACCACGGTTCCCTTAGCAGGGACCAGATCTAACACATGGGACGTGACGTATGCACGGATCCAATCGAAGCACTTTCTACTCACGCCGAATAGCTGAGAGGCTGTCAGTCATCCCCTGGGCCCGCCCTTAGGGCATAAATAGCTGGGTATGACGCAGCCTCGGCCTCTTTCAATACTGAGCATTATGCCCAGCAAGGCACTGTAATCGCAACGCAGTGTTAGATCTGGTCCCTGCTAAGGGAACCGTGGTCATAGTCATGACCCAGACGTTCCCTATCGCAGTGGACTGCGATCTAACACATGGGACCGTATCCCATCACGCGTGAATTACAGTGGAGGCCTAAGCACCCACCTTATGGGCTTATTATTAATAGGGGTAAATGCAGGGATAATATGTGGTGATTAAGCACATTAGAGACCAACATGTTATGCATTTGTTACACATTTGGGTTGTAAATCTGGGTAATCACAGGTTCACTGCTCCCAGAACACCCTGCAGAAAACTAGGCTCACTCACATCTAACATGTAATAACGAATGAATGTGTTGTGAATTCGAGACGATTCGTCTAATGAATTGTTGAGAGGGGACCATTCGAACAAAACGTTGGACCATTCGTAGAAGGCATGGGGCGTTTCGTGCAGTACCTGAGGATTTTTCGTAGAAGACCTAAGGACCTTACGTTCAATCCATGCAGACCTTTCGTGTAACTGGGCAGATGTTTAGTTTAGTCTGCCTATTTTATTAGCCTATTATTTTTTATATTTTATCAAACTTGTGTGCCTACCACCACAATGCAATGAAAACAAAAATCGAACCATGTAGAAAGTGCGTGCGTCTCTATTTTTTTTAATTAATTATTAATTTTAGTTCAGGCTGCTTTTTTATCATTAGGCCTATTTTATAGCCTATTTTATATATACTATATTGTAACGGACTGCCTCTGCCTCCTCCGGAGTGAGATAACAGCGTTACCCCCTGTGAACTACACGTGCAGCCTATAAAATGGAGTTAATTTCAAATGGCGGGTGAGACTGTCAGAAAGCAACAAGCCGAGAGAGCAAGAGAGAGGGAACCATGAAGTGTGCGCCGAGAAGATCACCATTCGCAAGAATCACTAAAGCCAGACATTGATGTAAGCTGTTCCAAATTGAGAGGGTTTTGCAAAAGTGCACTACTAAACGTAAGAAAAGATATTCGTTGTGTTGATATGAATTATTTCTAATGTGTTGGTCACTGATTTTTATTCATTTTTGGAAAGGTAACGGCAGTCTTGCTGCCTGGCTGGCGCCCATCTCATAACTACAGTCGTTTGCACCACTACAATATCAACAAAATGTTTTGAAATGTACTAGGCCTACATCAATTTAAAGGTAGTCCTAAGGGATAATGTATTGTCCACACATGACTATAAGAAAATGTTTCCCTACGGGGCGAATAACACCCCCGACGCCGAAGGCGGAGTGCTGTTATCTCTGAAGGGAAATGTATTTTCCGTAGTCACGTGTGGACAATACATTATCCCGCTTATCCCGCCTTTACCAACATTATAAAGCATACATAGTTAACCATAGTTTATAGCGTGCGCAAAGAAATATAGTTCGTGGAACGCTCATAATGTAAACAGGTTAACAAGCAACATGGTTTGGCTACTTTCTAACTTGTTACAGCCACATTGCGCTTCAAACTCTTTGCAGGCTGCCTCGTTCACTGCGCGATATCTACTAAACTCGGGTTCATAACATGATCATTTCTATCTAATCGGCACAGTATTCCAGAAAAAAGCATAGACAACCCAAACACTGATGTGCGCCCTGACCATCATCATTAGCCAATCGACCCTGATACAGGCAGAGCCTTTCAAAGGGCGTTGAACACAATGGCTATGGACCTTTTCAGTAGGCTATGGTTGGGGAAGTAGGGCCTGCGTCGTGATTCACCGTTGGTGTTTGTATCAGCACGCCAAAAGTTACCTCACTAACGTTAATGATGTTCTTTGCTGAGTAACCTAGCCAAATATATCCAGATCATCGTGAATTATGCAAAATAAAGTCTGCCAACTTGTATTGCCATTCTAGGAGCGATAAGGAGAATGCCGCACAGGCGCGGAGAAAGGGTTCCTTTGACACAGAGAATGCTCTGTGTGGCTGCGCGCATGAAGTGTTTAGTTTGCAGGTTTCAGGCAAATAATGGTGATCGATACGCCCTAGGTCCATAAGACTAACAGTAAAACAGGGACAATGACAAAAGGGATGAATTGCTTGAGGAAATCAAAAGGGACAGAGCGAAGTTATGACAACAAATTGACGTGCACCATTATGCAAGGCTACACGTAGTTATGATGGGTTAACCACTCAGTTACCGTTGCATTAATAATATGTATGATAAAGATGACTTCAGCGCAGGATATCAGAAATAAACAAGACAGCGCAGATGGCTTTTAATTTTTAACATGGCCACATTATGCGTCAATACGCCAATGCGTATTAGGCTATTTATCATGAAACCTCAAATCGGAAGTAGCCTTATCTTGTACCCAGCACTTTTCAAACCCTACTCGGGTTTATGGTAATTGTCCGGGCCAGCACTTTTGAAATCAAACGGACGCCCCTTGCCTGCATGACATGTCATTTGCATGATAAGAGCACGGACGATCATGGACATACGATGGTACACACATAGCCACACACGCACACAACACGGTTCAGTTCAACGTTTATTGACCAGCAAGCGAGCAGCGCAGTACCAGCTGATTTGCTCTGGAATCTCGAAATGAAAACTGACCTTTCTTGGGAAAAGTGTTGTAAGAACATTGAACTCTTTTAGTAGGCCTATCATTGTGCCAAGCGTGTGTCGCAATATTGTACTGGGGATATGTGTTGGGGAGGGCATTAACATTAGGCCTATGACAAAAACATTATCGGGGAGGATTGAGGATAAATCTTACACGTTTCCTTATTAATGGAAAATCAATTCCAAGCTAATTCCAAGTATTCAATAACCTAAACAATATGTAATTGCTCCACAGTTCAAGGGTTAGGCTATGGATATTGACACCTTTCCTCCGCGATCGCGGATAGCCCCCACCTTTGCGCTTCTCATCTGGCTGTCACGATATGGAACGGGAAGAGACAGTTCAAGACAAGCGGCATGACTGCAATTGTCAATACAGTAGCCTAAAAAACTGTTAACTGTTCAGCGGTGTGTAGTCAAATTATCACAGCGGTGGTAGATGAATTTATGAAGACCTGGAGGACAAAAACCAACAGACACAATTGCTGAGTGTGTATGCAGTATTTGTAACGAATAATTATCCTGCCAGGATAGCGTTGGACTACAGAATAACCCATTTACATGTTGAATGTTGAGAGGAGGCATTTTGAAAAGTCGAAGACCTTCACGAGGATATCATAGCTACCTTTCCTTGTCAATGTCCCATGCACTACAAAATATTCCAGAACCTCATCTGCGAAAGCTTTTTTTTAATGCGGTACATTTCAAGCTTCACAAAACCCACTGGTTAACAGCAGGTTTTACGCACACATTTCGAAGCGGTTAATCACAGATGCTGCTCTCTTCCTTGCTCTCCCTTGCACCCCATCGTACACTGGGTTTAAAGGGGCATTCCACCGGTGGAGACATGAATATGTTACTGAAAGTGGGTCATATGTATAGTAGAATAGTAACATACATTTCTAATTTGGTGCCTTCTTGGCCAAGAAAAGGCAGAAAATGACTTTTTAGTGCTTGTGGATTTGTGACAACAATCCCCATAATGCACTGCAATGCTCAAGTTCCACAGGCCACACCCAGTTATTTGGGACTCTGGCTGAATTCGAAACGGGAGGCAGTGACTCGATGACTCTCCTCCTACATAAACAGGTCACTGATCAGAGAGGCGAAGTCAGCTGATGAGGCAGCCGTTACGAACGGCACTAACGAGTGCGCCGCCTTGCGCATTTGATGTTACGGCGATTCTTGCGATTCTATGGCGGGAGTTACGTTCATCACGTTAGCGCATAGCTTACGCATGCTATTTGAACGGTGAATGATCGTCAGACGGCGGAATCGTAAAATAGGCTATAAATAGATCTAGCGACTGCATATTTAGATACTACAATGTTGATTTATGCATTCGATTTTCAATATCTACATACATAAGTGTCAGAATAAAGAGTATGGTAAGGTAGTAGTTTGGGTAGTAGCCATGTTTGTTTTTCAGGTTTCCGGTTGAGAGTGAGGTGGCGCACAGCATTTTGGGTACCAAGGCAGCGAAGTCAGCATCTGATGTATCCTCGAAATATCCTCGTTACGCCCACAAATGCAGTCAACTGCCGAGAGAGGAAATAAAGCATTTTTTCGTTTCGATCCACACTTCATGACTCGATGTCCAGTTAGCTCACTGGAAGGACAGCTGCCTTCCCTGTTTCGAATTGGGCCTATGCATCATCCCTCCCTCAGCTTGCAGGCAGTGTTGCCAGATTGGGCTGTTTCCCGCCCAATTGGGCTGCTTAGGATGGTCGTGTGCGGGTAAAAATGGCATTTAGCAGAAAAACCCGCCCAATTTTAGCCATAGAAATCAATAGAATTGGGTGGGATTTTGAGCTTCTAGGCTGGTTTTGAGCATTTTTTGGGCTGGAAATCATCAGCCTCATCTGGCAACCCTGCTTGCAGGTGCATCACAGTGGGACAGACATCACTGGAAAGGAGAAGCTGGAGCACACTGCAGCTTAGTTTTCAAGACTTTATTTTGTGCACACACGCGACCAACGTTTTTGTGTTGCTACACCTTCTTCAGAGTCAAATGATAGCAAGAGAGAGACACACATTTCAAGACTTGACATTCACAGGTGATCCTACTTGGTTTGGCTAAATTGGTCTGATCTCATTGCAGGTAATTGACCCCACCCCCAACACTAGGACAAGATTGTAGACAATTAGACAGCTTGCCAACTTCCCAAAACAAAATAAAAAAGTGAAAAAAAACAATACACAAAGAACATTGTCAATAAAACCACAGCTACAATTATTAGAAGACCACAGCCGCGATGCTGGAACAATTTGTTACAGAGAGCAAGACATATTGTGTTCCTCATTTATGCCCTGAGGCTCCACTGACTTTAGAGTATGAATCCAAAATGACTTTCCACCAAAGCCTCTCTGTCTAATTGTCTGCAATCTTGTCCTGGTGTTGGGGGGTGGGGTCAATTACCTGCAATGAGATGAGACCAATTTAGCCAAACCAAGTGGGATCACCTGTGCATGTCAAGTCCTGAAATGTGTGTCTCTCTCTTGCTATCATTTGACTCTGAAGAAGGTGTAGCAACACCGAAACGTTGGTCGGGTGTGTGCACAAAATAAAGTCTTGAAAACTAAGCTGCAGTGTGCTCCAGCTTCTCCTTTCCAGCTATGCCAGTGACTTACTGGCAGTGTTGCCAGATGAGGCTGATGATTTCCAGCCCAAAAAATGCTCAAAACCCGCCTGGAAGCACTAAATCCCGCCCAATTCTATTGATGTCGATGGGAAAGATTGGGCGAGTTTTCCTGTAAAATGCCATTTTTACCCGCAGACGGCCATCCCAAGCAGCCCAATTGGGTGGGAAACAGCCCAATCTGGCAACTCTGCTTACTGGAGCCTCAATGCCAGTGATTTCAAAAGCACTGGGACACTGATCTGTGATAGGTCTGTTAGAGCATTAGGTCCAACCCCCTATGGGCAGGGTTGAAAATGTGGGAAAAAGGCTTGTAGTCTCAACAGAAATCCACCTCTCTTACACTTCCTATGTCGATGATGCAAAATGACCATTTTTACATCATTGACATAGGAAGTGTTAAGAGATGAATGTGGATTTCTCCAATCTCAGGGGGAATTGAGAGATTTTTGAAAGACCATTCAAAAGTATGACTGGGTGTCTATCAATGGAAAGCCTAATACAAAATGGGTGGAGTGTCCCTTTAATACACCCTGCAATACTGGCAAACTATTATTCAATTCAATAGCCTACTTCTAGATGCACTATAGTCTATAGCCTAGACGCGCGATGCTCTGATTCAAAGCGAGCACAAGCCTACTTCTAGACACATTAAACCGCACTGCTTTGATTCAAAGCGAGCAGGAGGCATTTTGAAAAGTCGAAGACCTATTCACGAGGATATCATAGCTACCTTTCCTTGTCAATGTCCCATGCATTACAAAATATTCCAGAACCTCATCTGCGATAGGCTAAACACAATTTATCCAACAAGCTTGTGGATAATATTGCCACCTTTCCCCTCTCCTGCGGTAGCCAGTTGCCTTCTCAGAAGAAGCAATCTGAATCGGAAAGAGAGCGCACTGTTCAAGACCCGCGGCAAGACTGCAATTGTCATCTGGTTCGTGGTGTCAACCTTCAGCCAAAACGGTGACAGACCCTTTTTTTAATAAGATAGACCTACCTTATTCGCAGCAGCCAAAATCAGTCAGACAATAAGTGCTCAACGAGTAGTGCAGGGTAGCGAATGCTCTTCTATCAGGGTAAAGTTTGCAATTGGAGAGGGGTGATTGAAGGGCTAAATTAAGTCCGAAATCAAAATGATAAAAAAAAAAATACGGTCGATTTATTTACAATACCCTACATGACAGAAAGAAAACGTGTAGGGGGTCAACTGAAAATACAGATAAACTGAGGACTATAGGCAACGTCAAAGTAAAATACAAACACGAAATCAAACAAAGCTTTTTTTTAATGCGGTACACTTCAAGCTTCACAAAATCCACTGGTTAACAGCAGGTTTTACGCACACATTTCGAAGCGGTTAATCACAGATGCTGCTCTCTTCCTTGCTCTCCCTTGCACCCCAACGTACACTGGGTTTAATACACCCTGCAATACTGGCAAACTATTATTCAATTACCATTTCATTTGTTCATGCAAAGACGCGGCGGAGAGAGAACGCGCTCCTGTGCAGTGTTAACGTAGCGATTTAACGTCTCTCTCTCTCTCGTAGCCATGGACTTAACACAGGTGCATGGGTTCTGTAATGTTTTCAACACTGTTAGGACCTATATTGTTTTCTGGCTCATGCGCGAACTATTTGTTGTTCAGAATCAGAAACATCAAAGTGTCAGGAGACAGCTTTCTCTTGTTGCTGGTGCTTCGCATCTAAAAAGTTACCGGAAAGTCAGAAAACTCGCTGCATGACAATGTGCTCAATGGTCAATAGCCTACTTCTAGATGCACTATAGTCTATAGCCTAGACTCGCGCTGCTCTGATTCAAAGCGAGCACAAGGGTCAATAGCCTACTTCTAGACACATTAAACCGCACTGCTTTGATTCAAAGCGAGCAGGCTGTGCTTGGTCCCGCCTCTCTGCCCGCAGATGGGAGTAAAGTAACGGCGTAAAAGTGAAAAAAAGCTTCTCAAATATTGTCTAGATAATTGTCAAAAAATGTAAGGGCGTACACGTAAATTGTCAAAAAATGTAACGACGTGAAAAAAAAAGCTTCTCAAATATTGTCTAGATAATTGTCAAAAAATGTAAGGGCGTAAACGTAAATTGTCAAAAAATGTAACGACGTAATCGTAAAAAAAACCAACAACATAGCCCTACCAGTTAAAATGAGTAAGTACATTTTATTTATAGATTTACATGTTTAAATCAACAAAAAACAAAACTTAACAGCTGATTTACATATTTAAATAAACAAAACCCTTAAAATGAGCATTAAAAAAGCTGATAAAATGAGCATTAAAAAAGCTGATTTACATTTCTAATATAGGCAGACTGAAGGGACCTTTAGTTGAAACCTACGGATCTTTAGTTCAATTTTAAGGACCTTTCGTTGGCTTTTGCGGTAGACGGACCGTCCTCGACTAAAGATCCCCTGCCTTATACTAATGGTCCAACGTTTTGTTCGAATGGTCCCCTCTCAAGAATCCATTCGACGAAAAGACCTGTACCCGTGATGAGAATTCCAACTGGCTGCTCTGCATATCTCTTCTATGGAGACACCCTTCAGTAGGGCCCAAGAAGAAGAGACTCCTCGAGTCGAATGAGCGCGCAGTCCCTCTGGAGCTTCCAGAGACTGGCTGCTGTAAGCCAGCTCAATGGTTTCCACTATCCAGCGTGATAGGCTTGGTTTTGACAGTGGCCTACCCTTAGCCTGAGTGCCAAAACACACAAATAACTGATCAGACTGCCTGAAAGACCTGGTGCGCTCCACATAGCAACGCAGAGCCCGCACCGGGCACAGTTTGTTCAACTGCTCCTCCTCTGCTGATGCAAAGGGAGGAGGTGAGAAACTGACTAACTCAATGACTTGATTACGGAAGGGAGTAGATACTACCTTGGGCGTGTATGCGGCATTTGGACGCATAATGACCTTATCACCTGCTCCGGAGAACTGCATACAAGTCGAGCTCACTGAGAGAGCTTGAATATCACCTATGCGTTTTGCTGACACCAGGGCCAGCAAGAAAGCCGTCTTTAGGGAAACAAGCTTCATGTCCACCTCACTCAGGGGCTCAAAGGGAGGCCCAGTAAGAGCACGTAACACTACTAACAGATCCCATGAGGGCACCAGCTGTTTGTGAGGGGCCCTGAGCCGTCTCACCCCAGCCATAAATCGTGACACCAGAGGGTGGTTACCAGGTGTTGCACCACCTATGCCCACATGACAAGCAGAGATAGCTGCCACATACACCTTTAGTGTAGATGCAGCCTTACCATCATCAAACATGTGCTGCAAAAAATCTAATATGACACCTACAGCACAGTTGATGGGGTCATGACCCCGTGAGATACACCACTGCTCGAATAAACGCCATTTCAGCGTATAGAGAGAACGAGTTGATGGAGCCCTAGCACTCTGAATAGTATTGACTACTGCCTCAGATAGTCCTGATGCTAACAGCCTTCCCCTTTCAGGTGCCAGGCCCTGAGCTGCCACAGCTCCGGCCGGGGGTGCCATATGGATCCTCCCGCCTGTGACAGCAGGTCCCTCCGTGAGGGCAACTCCCATGGCGGCTGTACTGACATCCTGTTCAACTCTGCGACCCATGGCCGGTTCGGCCACAAGGGGGCTATTAACAACAGTTCTCTCCTCTCCTCCATGACTCTGCTCAGCACCTGAGGAATTAGAGGCACTGGAGGAAATGCATAAAGACTTCCGCCCGGCCACGGATGTGCCAGTGCGTCCACCCCCAGAGGTGGGTCGTCTCCCCCCAGAGAGAACCAAAGCTGACAGTGTGTGTTCTGTCTCGTGGCAAACAGGTCCACTTCGGCTTTGTAGAACCGCCGCCATACCTGATCGACCACCAGAGGATGGAGGCGCCAGTCTGCCGCCTGCGGGTTGCCCCTTGAGAGTAGGTCCGCTCCACAGTTGAGGTGACCTGGAATATGAACTGCTCTGAGAGACAACAAGTGATCTGCTGCCCATAGCAGTAAACTGTTCGCCAACCGGTGTAAAGCCAGGGAGCGCACGCCCCCCTGGCGATTTATGTATGCCATGGCCGTGGTGTTGTCGGTCCTCACCAGAACATGATGGCCTTTCACCACTGACAAAAAATACCGTAGGGCTAGAAACACTGTCTGCAGCTCCAACACATTTATATGAGCTTTGGCCTGGGCTGCAGACCAACGACCGTTCACCGATCTCCCGTTGCAGACTGCCCCCCAACCAGTTGTAGACGCGTCGGTCGTAATCACCACTCGGTGCGTCACTATGCCTAGAGGCGCTCCCGCACTGAGAAATTGGGAGGATCTCCGTATTGTGAGGGCCTTCCTGCACTTTGAATTCACTACTATTTTGCGGTATTTGTCTTTGGAGGGGTTGAGCTTCAGAGACAGGTACCACATTTGAAAAGGCTGCATGCGCAGTAGCCCCATTGGCAAGGAGACTGCTGCTGCTGCCATCATTCCCAGCAGCCTCTGGCAGAGGTGAGATGACACCCATTGGCCTATTCTGAATTGGGCCACACAGGTCTTGATTGCGGCTGCTCTCTCCTGAGAGAGGTGAGCTGTCATAGTCACAGAATCCAGTTTCATGCCTAGGAACTGTGAAGTCTGACTTGGTTTGAGAACACACTTCTTCCTGTTTATCACAAATCCCAACTGGCCTAGGTGTGCCTGCACAAGACTGGCCTGCTGTGCAGCTAACTCTTGCGAGTGGCAGCAAAGAAGGCAGTCGTCTAGAAAGTTGAACAAGCGCACCCCCTGCTGGCGTAATGGTGCGACTGCCGCTTCCAGACACTTTGTGAACAGAAAAGGGGATAGGGCTAGACCGAATGGGAGACGCGAAAACTGATATGCTTTCCCTCTGAATGCAAATCTGAGAAATTTCCGATGCCTTGGCACCACCTTTATGTGAAAATATGCATCCTTCAGGTCTATGGTTACAAACCAGTCGTTTGGTTTCACAAATTGAAGGAGCTGGCGGGGGGGGGCGAGCAAACTGAATTGTGTAGCCCACTGAGACAGTCTTCAAAACCCAGGGTGATGCCTGTGCGCATTTGAGCCAGTTTTCCACGCATGCCTCTAGGCATGGCATGGAGTCTTTTAATTGGTCGGGGACGCTCCCGCTCATCGCCAAACCTTTTAATCTTTGATCTAGACTCAATTGGTCGGGGTTTTCCCCGCTCATGGTCAATTTGTCTATATTCGGCTTTATTCCCGCACCGTCTAAGGAGGGGGTCAAGCTCTGAGGGCAGCTTGTCACACTGTTTAGGTAAACATGGGTGAGAGAATGCTGTTTTAATATTGGATGCAGAGAGGGGGACAAAACATTTTCTGTTTGTGTGTGTGGTGCTTGTGGAAACTGACACAACGTGCTTGACATGAGCGGTGCATGTGAGCAACGGGCAGTCCTTTTTCGCTGAGGGGAAAACTCCTCCCCCCCCCCTCTCTTCAGGACGTGATCCTCAGGTCCGCATCCTGTTCGCACCACCACGGCGGGCAGTAGTCTGGCGCGGGACGAACGGCGCTCTCTGCTGCTGCTGCTGGGGTGCTGGCTGTGGGGCCTGTGGCTGAGGCTGGGGCGGCGGCCTAAACGGGTGTCGCTGCCATCCTCTCCTTGCCGGCATCTTAGCTGGAAGAGCTGGAGAACGGGATCCACTCCCCCGCTTCATGCCAGGAGCTGGTCCACCCGGGGGGCCCCGGGGTTCACCTCTGCTGCGTGGCATCCAGGCCATGAAAGCCTCCCGGCTTTTCTGCTCCACCTCAAATTTAGCAGTCATTGTCCCCACAGCATCACCAAACACTCCTTCAGCACTCACCGGGGCATCTAGGAGTGGGGCCTTCTCCCGTTCCGACAGCTGTGCCAGGGACAGCCACAGAGAACGCTGTGTTGCTACTGCCGCCCCCATAGCACGGCCCACTGCCTGAGATGAACAGCGCGTGAGGCGGAGAGACAGGTCAGTCGCCCTGCGCAGTTCCACCACCAACTCACTCTCAGCATCCAGCGTATTAGACAGCTCCGTGAGTAGCTTGGCCTGATATCTCTGCAGCAACGCCGCTGTGTTGATGGAGCATGCTGCTTGTCCAGCCGCCAGGTAGGACTTTTCAGCGAGAGTGGCCTGGAGTCTGGCCACTGGAGACGGCAGGAGAGGTTTGCGGCCCAGGCGCAATGCAGGTGAAGAGGGCGACAAGTAGCTCGCCACCGTATCCTCCACCGGTGGGAAGGAGAGATATCCACACTCCTTGGCCTGGTCCATATGCATGTAGGCAGCAAAGCCTGGGACTGGGGCACGGGCCGAATAGGGGTTGCTCCAGGTCTTGACTAGCTCCCTGTGCACTTCTGGAAAAAACGGGATTGGGCAGGGCGCCGGTGTTTGGGGCCCGGCGTAGTATTCCCCATCCAGCAACGACATCTCTGTGCTGGGGGGGGTGGGGAGAGGGAGGCCGAGTTTGCTAGCTGCCCTGGTAGCCACCTCGTGCAGCTGCAGACCCAGTGTCCTCGAACCTACCGGGGGAGAGGATGCCCGGGACTCTTCGACCACCTCCTCCTCATATTCACCATAATACCCCTCTGCATCACTGAAGTCCTCTGGCTGTTCCTCCGACTCCTGCCCAATTACCAGCTCTGGCAGGGGCTGGTCGTGGAAGCCACGCGGTAACTCCACCGCCTCGTGGTGCGACCTCACTCTTGCATGTGGGGCTGGTGCAGCTAGCTCCCCTTCTGCCTCCTGGCGTGAACTCCCGCCAGATGGCAAGGTGGGAGCGGGGTTGGCTGTGGCGGGCTCGCGACAGTCATGCCCCTCCATATCGTGATCTGTGCTGCCTTCGGCTGTGGGAATCTCCTCAGCCTGGGCAGCAGCTTCTCTCGCCTCTCTGCGAGTCCAGTAAGCCGAGCGCTTAGTGATTTTAGCGAGTGTCAGTTCAGCACAGAATTCGCAGGTAGAACCGCCCGACAGCGCTGCCTCGGCGTGCTCTCTGCCGAGACAGACAATGCAAAATCGGTGCCGGTCCCCTTTGTCCCTGCTGTGCGGGCACTCCGGGTACAGCAGCCTCGACATCCTAGACACACCAGAGAAACAGTTAACACTCACAATCGGTCCGAATTCTAAAGAAAACTACCGAGTGAATGCTCCAGTTAGCTAATGTAGCAACCACTAGCGAGCAGAGCTAACAGAAGTAGCAAACTTGCAAGCTAGAAGCTAATAGCCAATTACAAGAAACAAAAATCAACTCGTGGCACCCAAAGCCTGTGACCAGAGAAAATCCACTCACCGGCTTGAAAGAGTTGAAGCACACGGTTGAAAACTCGAATCTGAGATAAAGTAGTTGCTTGACGGATCACTTCTATCGAAGTATTGAAAGAGGCCGAGGCTGCATCATACCCAGCTATGGCACACAACATATAGCGGTGAGTAGAACATGAGGCTATAATGTGAAATCAAGGGCGCAATGTAAAAAACATGGGTATCTCCAGCAGTAAAATCAGACACTTTGCATTGGTGTACACAAGCTGTGCGGATTTTCCTTTCATTTCAAATGTGAGAAAGCTTTACGTGTGTCATAGCCCTTAGTAGAGACCACATTATCCTGCCTTTTTCCTTTGGTTCCACAAAGGCCAATGCCTGGTATTGGGCTAGACCTTTAGCTCAGTGTCATCATGCTGCTGCGCCTCCCATATCGGTGTGGAGGGTTGAAGGCAGATCACGCGTTCGAGAGTTCGAGCCCTGAGTGGTGAACTGGCACAGGATGACCTTGGTTAGACAGGTGGTGGATACACCTGATAGGAGCGATGTTTAGGGGGCTGCCAACTAGAAGACTTTGACAGTGGAATGTTAGTAAACCTCTCTCCCGAAGCCTTATACAGTATCGTATCACTGAGCTATCAGTCTGAACCTTTAGCTCAGTAGTATTGTGCTGCAGGGCCCGCGATAGGCATAGGCAGACAAGGCAATCACCTAGGGTGCCAAATGTAGGCCCTATTGGTGGCGCCCAATGTCTTTGCACAGTATTGGAGGAAAATTCCACAAAATTAGAACGCCAAGTGAACAAAAACATTAAACTTTATGTAGGCTATTATTCAGACACTCATATAGAGTACGTACTGTATGTAGATACTAGATCAGCTGTGCTTGATCGGATGTACGATGCCATGTTTACAAATGCCAATTTCTTATTACACAAAAAGGAAAAAGGGTGCTTGCCTAGGGCACCAAATTGATAAGAACCGGCTCTGTCGTGCTGTGCCTCCCATGCTGAACAGGTTCGAGCCCCAAGTGGATGTGTAAGATGACCTTGGTTACACACGCACATGCCTGCACATGCGTTTGTGGTGTAGTGTGCATTTGGTGTATGTTGTGAGGGTGTTAAAGCTGAAACAAGCTATAAAACAAAACAACATTTCTACTACCAGCAGTAGATGATTTGCTTTTCACTAGTGTGGAAAAAAACATCAAGACCATGTCTACAGTAAGCATGCAGCAGACAGATATTGCAACCTAGTGGTCATGGTGTGGAATTACGGTGTGGGCAGCCATGGCCTAGTGGTTAGAGAGTTGATCTTTCAATCTAGGGGTTGCAGGTTTCGAATCCGCCTGACCTCTCCCTACATCTCCATCCATGGCTGAAGTGCCCTTGAGCAAGGCACCTACCGTAACACCACATTTGCTCCAGGGACTGTAACCAATACCCTGACAAATAATAACTGTAAGTCACTTTGAATAAAATGAAAGTGTCAGCTAAGTGTAATGTAATATAATAATTGCTTCCTTAGGCTACTTCTGCAAAACAGACATATGCCACCTCTATTACACAAGCCCCTTCCTGTTATGTAATGTTGCTACTATTAGCTCCTACTACTTCTGATAATCATAAGGAAAGTGGTGGTCTTCTATCAGGTCCTCTACAGAGTTAAATGGATCGCTGAGTCCCACGTCAAAATAAGATCGCGCAAAGTCTGACAGTTGATAAGAGATATAGGCCTTATAAGAAGTCCAGTTGTCTGCAACTTAAGTCTTGAACTATGGACATCTGGATTAGAATATTTGCTGTGATGTAAAATTGCACAATGTGACATTGTTCTTGGTTCATGCAGAAGTATAACAAACTTGCTATAACCTAGAGTATATCTCTATAATATATTAGTAACCCACCACACTGGGGGCAAGCAGTGTTCCACCTGGTAGTGTTGTTTTTCTGGTATTCTACTGCCTCCCTGTGGTGATATCTTGACATAACATGCACCACTTTATTCTGTATGTGGCTAGGGAAAACACTTCCACAAAACATGGATTTAACGATAAGGCCAACTCAAATGATATGTTTTCCTGACCTTTGGCTGCTAATGTGTTTAGGTGCTATGCAAGCGAACATTAGACCTACAACACCCCATTTGTGAACTACTGTAAGTGGTTGTGAAACTACACTTAATTCTGGTATTACAGACAAACAAACAAAAAAACCCTGTTCCCTGGGACATGTCATGCACCCGTCTGGCATGCCAATGGAACCTCCCCGGGGGTCCCAACCCCACCTCACCTATTGAGAAAAAAAAGCTAATTTCTGGTAACTTAAAACCATCCCTTATCAAAGTTGACCTGACTGAGTGTGCCCGCAGGACCAAGATAAGGAAATCAATTTTAAAAATCATGCAAAGGGCAGCTTAGCCTCACATTACAGCACCAGAATAGCTATAATAATAAATTGTTTTTTGGTATGCGTAATTGCCTGTTACTTGAACTTGAAAAACTTTAACTTGATTGAGGAAGTGATAGTCATATGAATGCTGGTGGGAGAAGAAAGCCTTTCACTTCTGTCAAGATAGCATCGTTCAGTTGAAGTGCAAACATTCCATAAACATGTGGGACTATGCTCAAAAGAGGTGCAGAAATAACCAGTTGAGAGGGCATTTAAGGGTATTTCAGAGGCTCTTGCAGATCCACTGTTTGAGAGGTATCTGTCTGCTAACTCCTCGCAGCATCTCGACTATCATTATGCTTCTATCTAATACCATGTAATACTAGTGTAATACCAGTGCAACAATATGCAATACCATGTAATACCACTTACCAGTGTGTAACCAGTGTAACAACATTTAATACCATGTAATACTAGTGTAATACCAGTGTAACAATATGCAATACCATGTAATACCACACACAAATACATGATGTAAGTACAAAATTGGTATAATGGTGTTACACTGGTATTACATGGTATTAAATATTGTTACACTGGTTATTACACTGTACTTAATGTGGTAGATCCACTGTAATAGTGAACCATTACAACAGTGTTATCATTTGCCCCATTTTTTGCTTCATTTTCACAATAGTCGTTTGGTTTTAAGCCTATGCATGTCATTGATCTATGTATAGATATTAAATATATTTCTTTGATTTTGCCAGTTTGCCCATTAATAAAGACATGATCAGTCTATACATTTAATGATAATGTGTATTCTAACATGGAGAGACAGAATATCAAAATTAAATTCCAGAAAATAACTCTAAAGAATATATTTTAATTTATTTTTATAGTTTAGGTAAATAAGTATTCAACCCCTATAGCCAAAGAAGACAAAGTACTTTGCGGCAAAGCGCTAGTTGTCTAGCACAGTGGTCAGATGCTTCTTTTTTTGTTTGTGCATACATTAGAAAGGATTTTTGCCCACTTTTCTGTGCAGATTATCTCTAAAACATTAATACAGTATATCACGAAAGTGAGTACACCCCTCACAGTTTTTGCAGATTTGTGAGTATATCTTTTCATAGGAAAGCATTACAGAAATTTCACTTTGACACAATGATTAGTGACCTTTTAACAACTTATTTAACCGCTTAAATTTCTTGTTCACTCAGAAAAAAACAAAATACAGCCATTAATGTTTGAGCATGTACTCACAAAAGTGAGTACACCCCAGATGAAAATCCGGTAGAGAAGGGGCTGTGTTTGCTCGAATCGTCTCGAAATGAAACGGGATGAAAAGGGAGGTCATCAGTGTGCGTTTCAACCTTTCTTTGCATTGAACTTTTACATTTTGAGTCTGCATCTGGCTTAAATAGATTGGTGTGAGATTTGAATGCAATCCTATGGAGAATATCATGATCTGCTTCAGTAGTCACAGTGCATGTTGACATGCATGTTTCTTTTAGGTGTATTTCAGATTACCAATGTTGACAGCATCCATGCATCCCCAAACCATGTCAGTCCCACTACCATGCTTGGCTCTTGATAGGGTACACTTTTTTTGTAACACTCACTTGTTTAACACCATACATGCTTGACACCATCTAAAGTATATTTGTTTACCTTGGTCTCTTCAGATCACACAGCATGGTTCCAGTGATCCATATCCTTGGTCTGTTCATCTCTCTTGAGACCAAGATAAACAAATTTGCTTTAGATGGTGCTTTAGCATGTGTGGTGGTAAACAAGTGAGTTTTACAAAAAAAAGTGTATCCTCTCAATAGCCAAGCATGGTAGGGACTGACATGGTTTGGGGATGCATGAATGCTGTCAACATTGGCAATCTGAAATACACCTAAAAGAAACATGGATGTCAACATGCACTGTGACTACTGAAGCAGATCATGATATTCTCCATAGGATTGCATTCAAATCTCACACAAATCTATTTAAGCCAGATGCAGACTCAAAATGTAAAAGTTCAATGCAATGAAAGGTTGAAATCAGTGGTGTAGTCTACGTAGAACGTGGGTATACGGAGTATACCCACTTCTAAATTTCAGGGATTTCAGTATACCCACTTTAAATTGATTGATCCATTGTTTTGAATAGCACAAATATATACAGTATACCCACTTCAAAAAATGCTCAAATATACAGTATAACCACCATAAAAAAGTAGACTACACCACTGGTTGAAATGCACACTCATGACCTCCCTTTTCATTTCCTTTCATTTCGAGACGATTTGAGCCAACACAGCCCCTTCTCTACCGGATTTTCATCTGGAGTGTACTCACTTTTGTGAGTACATGTTCAAACATTAATGGCTGTATTTAGTTTTTTTCTGAGTGAACAAGAAATTCAAGCGGTTAAATAAGTTGTTAAAAGGTCACTAATCATGTGTCACAGTGAAATTACTGTAATGCTTTCCTATGAAAAGATATGCTCACAAATCTGCAAAAACTGTGAGGGGTGTATTCACTTTCGTGATATACTGTAGTTTTTGGCTGTAGATTGTCAAATGGGAGGCTTAGTTCCCTCCATAGAATTACAAGGGTTAATGTTTGGAGACTGTCTATGCTTCTTCTTGAGCCACTTATTCATTGTTTTGACTGTATGTTGCATATTATTGTCATGTTGGGAGATCAAAAAATGGCCCACCTTCAGTCTAGTGGTGGAGGGAAGGACGTTGGCACTCAGGATTGCACGTTACATGTCTCCCTCCATCCATTCGTTGACAATGTGAAGTTGTCCTCCTGTGCCTTGGCCAGACAAACACCCTCAAACCACAATGATACCACTTTCATGCATTATGGTGAGGATGGTGTTTTTGGGATCATAGGCAGCATTTCTCTTTCTCAAAACACATTGAATTGAGTGAATGCCAAACAGCTTACTTTTGGATTCATCTGACCACAGCATCTACTTATCACCACCCTATCACCCTAAACTAGTCTAATGGCCGTTGGCAAACCTCAGGTGGGACTGCACAGGTTCCTTCTGAAGCAGGGTTACCATGTGTGCACAACAGGATTTTAATCCTCTGTGGCATTAAGTGCTACCAATAGTTTTCTCACTGACTTTGGTCCTAGAAGTTTCGATATCATTGGCTAGTTCATCCCGTACAGGTCTAGGGTGCTTTCTTTTTGTTCTCATGATTATCGATTCCCTACAAAAAGTCAAATCTTGTATAGAACCCCAGACAGGCTGATTGATGGTCATTTTGTATTCCTTACATTTCGGAGGAAATGCATCAACAGTTGGGTTTGTAATTCCCAGTCTCTTTCTTGTGGCTTTGTAGCCCATTTCCTCTTTGTTCAGGTCTAAAATCTTGTCCCTGATATCCTTTGACGGCTCTTTGGTCTTTACCATGTTGGTAAGGTTGGAGCCTTATTGATTCACTCATACTATGGACTGATTCTGCTGATTCAATGTGTCTTTTGTCCATCTTAGTATGTACAGATGTCTTTAATTCAGATGACAAGTTGATAGGAAGTGCCTACCTGGTCTGTGGGACCGAAACTGTTATCAGTTAGCAGGGGATCAAATACTTATTTTGATCAAAGAAATAGAAATAAATTAAAATATATATTCTCTACAGTTATTTTCTGGATTTCCTTTTTGATATTCTTTCTCCATATTAGAATACACATTATCATTAAGTTACATTTATTGACTGATCATGTCTTTGTTAGTAGGCAAACCAACAAAATCAGCAAGGGATCAAATAGTTATTGGACTCACTGTGTTTTGTATTCATCATATACTGTATGCTTATAAAAAAGGTGGATGGGAGTGGTAGGAATGAAGGGGGACTGGAAGCGTCGCGTTTCGGGGATATACCTTAAGCAGCTGAAGGCGACTGCACAGGGCGAGTTTTTTCACTCAAGCAATATATTTTTTATGACAATGAATTTGCATGTACAAACAACATTTGCTAAATTGTGCGCAGGCAAGCAAATACTATAGACAAGAACTGTGATTCTCGGTATTTCTAGTTACCCAAGCATGTGTATGTATGCGTGTGAGAGAGAGAGCTAGATAAAGAGAGAGAGAGAGAGAGAGAGAGAGAGAGAGAGAGAGAGAGAGAGAGAGAGAGAGAGAGAGAGAGAGAGTGTGTGTGTGTGTGTGTGTGTGTGCGCACGCGCGCACAAGTTTTGGCTTTATAGCTCCCTGTCAAAGTTGACCCCTGATTGTACACACAGCAGGGCAGACAGCTGGTTGAAGACGCAGTAGCAGTAATACAAATGCTGGTGGGAGTTAACACTTCATCTCTTTGAAATTCACAGCATTGTAGCGGCGACGTATCTAACCAGTGTAAGTATTGGGGCAGTATTGGAGGGTTTTCTGAATGCAATTGGGGAAGCAATTGGGCAAGCAATTGGGCAAGCAATAGCAGACTTTTTTGAAACAAGTGAGAAGTGCAGAAATACAACTCATCCCATCGGCATGGCGTTTCAGGGCATCTCAGAGGCCCGTGCGGATCCGCTGTTTGAGAGGTATCTGTCTTTAAACTCCTCGCAGCACATTGCCTATCATTACGCTTCTGTGAGAGATTCACTCACCCCGGTGCAACTCACCGGCTTCGACCAGAGTTTGCAGACATCCCTCGGAGGGAGCGGGACGGTGGTGTTTGGTGGGGTTGGTGTGGTGGCGTTGGCATTGGCCATGCTCTTCGATGTCCTAGCCACAAAGGCCAAGGGACAGACGGCACCACCAGATCCCATCAAGCAAATCTTCCACGGAGAGGACGAAGCACTATGCAGTATGCGCAGTTCCATAAGTGACTGTCTACTTCGTCTACCTAAAAGTGGCAACTATGAAGAAAAGATGCTGGACGAGACACGACTTTGCTCCTCACAGTTGAAAAGGACCATTCAGAACTACACTTCAGTGGTCCTGGAGCGAGCACAGGCCACATCGCACAGGGTCAGTGACACAGAGAGAATTCACTTGTTCAATGCCCATCTCTTTTACCTCCACCTGGGAGGCCTACACCTGACACTACTATCTGAAATGAATAGCTCTGGGTCTGAAGTGGATAACATTTTCAACATTGATGGGGAGCAAGAACATTTTCTTCTATTCACATTTCTTCTTCTGTTTGCTCCGAACGTCACATACGCCATGCAACACTGGAAGAATTCAGAATTTGAACAAACCTGCGCTGGTCTTTTTATTTTAGTTTTATCTTCTAATGAAAGTCAAAATGCTTATGCTGATTTCTGGAAGAACGTTTTTAGTGACAAGTTTAATAAACGGCAGGAAAAGTTTGTGGTCTTTAAATAATGAACATATGCCATTGCTATCATAGTGTAATGTTCAAAGCAATATGCTGATGCGAGGAAGTAAAAGACTGACAATGAGGATGTGCAAGTTTAGTAGACACTATGAAGAACTAGTCCCACATTCAACCAGGACAGTGAAACAATAGTAATAATCAGTTATGCTCTTGATTTTCTATTGGGCTTGAATGATATTCCCACATGATGGTACCAAAGCAACACTATAATCCCCAAGAAGGCAAACAAATGCTACAACTTTCATGTAGGCTATCAGATACCAAGAATCAAGAGATTTGAAATTAATGTTCACCAAACTTGATTTGGAAAAATGTATACACAAACTGACCTAATGTCACAATGTCTTTTTAATAGTCTTGTAAATAAAGTTAAGTATAAGTTCTCCACTTCTGCCTGAGAGTTTGTCTTTCTGTGTCAATGCACAAGTTTTATTTGATTTGAATATAGGCCCTACAGTATCTCCAGAGATTCTTTAAGTATATAGAGATATGCCAACATAATAGGTTTCTATGGGCACCTAACGCGTCCAGGTTCCGGTCTGCCTAAAGGGCCGTGTCATAATGCTCCTACAATGAATAGAACAGTCCTTAGGTCTGCCTAGGTCTGCCTAAGGGGGGCCATAATAGAACCAGGAAACAATGGGCCAATGGAACCTCTCTCTCTCTACTCTCTCTGGTATCTCTATTCCAACTGAGCAGAGAAACCCGACAGTCTGATGAAGGTTACTAGTAATACTTTAATTTAGTACAAAACATCAAAAGGAAATATGAAGATAAAAAGTGAATGTTTGAACAATTTATTGAAATATAGATCATCTGAATGTACACAATCACAATGCATATTACAAATCAGGAGAATAACTTCTGGTATTGGGAGTAAGTATCTATTATTACAGATACTGTACCATGGAATATACTTCATACTTTCGCACCCTCTCAGCCTTTCCCCACAACTCTAACATTCACGTCACTGTCGCCACAGAAGCAGACATTAAACAAATGCACAAAAAAGTCCTCCATTCCTACACAAAAGCTTTAGCCAAAAGGGTGTCAACCTAGAGGGGTCTGGAAAAGTGCAACAGCGGAGAATCACTGCGAGGAGATATCACAGTCAACAGTAGGGACAAAAAAAAAACCAGTCAGGCAGTGACATAGCTGGGAATCTCAAACGGGATATTCACACTTGAGCAAAACACACATCTTATTCCGTTTACAGGACAATGGTCACAGGACACTGGTCCCTATGGTTCAGCCTGGCGAGCCTGGGTAGGCCCCTGATTGGCATACACATATTATTAATAATAGCCGTCAGGGCCGTCGTTAGGCCTATTTTAGGGGAGCTTTAGCCCCCCCTACATCAGTATTAGCCCCCCCTTTAACGAATTTGCAAAAAAATAAAAAAAAAAAAAAATATATATATATATATATATATATATATATTACATTTTTCCATAAACAAATGCTGTAAAGCACTGAATACGAACCACCAAGAGGGCAAGTTAATCTGAATACAAGTTCCTGTTTGTTTATTTATTGTCTAATGCCACTTTATTGCTCTGCACCCTGCTTTTATTGCTGTGCAGTAGGATATTTTTATGCAGGGGGTGGGGGGGGGAACAGGTAGAGGATTGTGCTTTGAGACTAACACCTCGAGAAAAGTGTAATTACTTACACAGATGAAATCTTCAGACCCAAAGTACCAATTTTCACTCACAATACCCGTGTAATAAATGTATTTGACATTGTGTTGAAATTATAGTTGAGCTTTAATATTTGTCTTAACAGTTTGAAAACACACATGAACTACTAATGGAGTAAAAATGACCTAAAATCTGCCGGGGATGCATAGTTTTCCAAGTAAGGAACCTGTTTGAATCGCTTCCTGACCACTGCTTCTCCTGGAGACGCGCAGTTAGTAACTCCTTAAAGTTCCTAGTCCTTGTGTAAATTATGCTCTCGGCATTTTTATCTAATCATTTTAACTTCCGTACATAATATTCATCAGTTGAAACATTTTGAAATGTTTTGTTTAGCTTACATATAAGGAATGTTCATTAAAATGTGAATTTAAAAAAAAATAGTGTTTAAAAATTGGTATTGTGCTCTTTAAAATAATTGTTCAAGAAGACGCTTTTGCACACCTCGGTAGGTGGGCAGGTGCGTAGGATATTATCCCAGTGGGGTTGTCATTTAAGTGTAAAGAAATCCTGCACACTGTCCATTCCACCAACAAACTTTACAGTTTTTCTCGATTGCCTCCACACAAGTTCTGGTACTTCACACACAATTCTCGGAACATCTCACCCATTTCCCAATTGCCCTAACCAATGTCACTGATTGCCCTGCAGTATGTACTGTACTGTACTATACTGTACTATGCTCACTTCCTCATCACATGGGCAAACTCTCTTCATACCGGTTTACAATCTGAAATCATCACCCCATAAGGACACACACTGCATGTGATATTGATGAAAACATGAGTGGATGCAGTGAGAAAACACATTTGTTTAGTTTTTGAACTCCAAAATCTGTTATAAAAGTGATCACTTTCATGTAGTTACCCAATATTTTACAAATTAGTGCATGTTTTTTTAAATGTCAGAAAAATATGTCAAATATATTTTTTGCCACACATCTGTGTACTCCGAGTCTAAAAACAATATTTGAGTATTTTACTAGTTTCTACTGTGTGTCAAGTTGAGTATAGAGTTTTACCTTGTGCATATTAGTGTTCAATGGTTCACATAAGAGTGTATTGAAATGACTGCGTGTGTGTGTGATTTGAGAACAAAATTACCTTTTTAGAAGAGAGTACATTGTTTTGAGACAAGACGTGCATTTTTCAGAGGAAGTGAAGATTTTTGCCCGTTGCGTGTGAGGTTTGGAAATTTGTGTGTAGAGTTTTGGGAATTCGAGAACTGATTCCGAAAATTGTGTGTAAGCAATCGAGAAAAACTGTTATACAACATGAAGAAGGTCAGATGACCGAAACAATGTATTACAGTTTGTTGGTTAAACGGACAGTGTGCAGGGTTTCTTTGCTCTTAAAATAATGAATTGATTGACAAAACCTTAGCAGGTGCGCACATTTTCTTCCTCTGGGGCTAAGCCCCCCCTGTCTCTCAAACCTAGTGACGGGCCTGATAGCCGTCAAATTTTGTCATAACAAACACTTCAATTTGGTCCTATACGTTACACAATGACAAATGGGTTCTATGACACTCCAGGGAATAAAGGATAGAGAGGGGTTTGCACAAAGTGCCACTTGCCAAAATGTCAGTTTAGGTTGCAAATGATTTGATACTGAAGACACAGATGTGTTTACAGTAAAAGCAGAAGTAGCCTTGCCATGTATCCACCACAATGGTATAACTACTGCTTACTATATAAAATATCAGATTTGTGTAGAGCTGTTGTTACATCAGTTAGTATTTTTCCTTCTCTGTGGATGTAATAGGAATCCCAACAGAGGCACAGGATCTGCCACCAAACATGGCTGCTGGTGGCCAGAGGGCAGCAACCTTGAACAGCCTTCGGCCTTGTGGGGACACGTGGACAAACGGACAAACGTGACAGACCTGGCCGCTATAAGGTCTGGCCCAGCCCGGGACAAAATAATCTGAAAGACCCCCTACCCCCTCTTCAATATGTACAATGTATTTCAGATCACATTCTGGGCCCTGCCTCTCCCTAGGCCTCGGACAACTAACCCCTTTGTCCCCCTCCATCAGCTGGCCTGGTGGGCTTTGGCACTGGCATGCTGAAAAAGGGGGCAATGACACAGCTAAAGTCCAGTCTGCTCGGATTGTCTGGACATTTTATGTCAAAAATATTTGTTTTAAAGATTGGTGGCTGCTCCCTGCTCTGTGTTTGTGTTTTTTTCCATAAAGGGCAATGACACGGGTGACACAGATATAATTTTACTTTGCAAGTTTCTATTTACTTCAAGCCGAAATATGTGTGTTTCTCGAAGCCCAGAAAAGTATGGCTACTATCCTGAGACCACATGGCTACTTACTTTCTCCTCTCCACAGTAGATGAGCATGGAAGCAACAAGAGAAAACGAGGAATAGCCCTTCTGATTGGATGACACAGCCTTCTGTCTTTGCTGAGTCATGTCTCAGCTGTTTCCTCCACGAACGTACATTGTAATTTCTTTNTTAAAAACAAACATGGCCATGGCATTAGAATCTGACACCGTCCGCACCAATAATGCTGTATTATCTGCATGCCGACTGGATTTCGTTTCATTCCGAGGTGTACCGGTAATTTGTAAAATATTTGGATAATAAAGTAGTGGTTCCTCCCGGAAATTTACCTGTTGAAGTTTCAAGTCTTTAAAAAATTCAGTGTGAATTTCATTACGTAGCCTAGTGGTATTCACCCTTGCATCCCAATGGAAAGACATGAGCCATGCAAGTTCGAATCCACATGGTTGCGGTGCCAAAACTATGGGAAAATCTGGCAGAAATAGATAATTAATTTTGTGTATTAGCAACACACTCATGCAGCCAAGGGCAAATGTGTTACACTGTAGGGCACAATATGATTTCACAAGTTCTTGTCAACATGCTGCACAGTGGATCCGCACCCGCGTGTCTCACGTCTTCCCATTGACAAGCAAGCGTAAATACCACTAGACTATGAAATGGAGTTCGCTCTGATTTTTTTGAAGTACTTGAAATTTGAACCAGTGAATTTCCGGGAGTAACCAATATTTTCTAATCCAAATATTTCACAAATTACACATCGAAATGAAACAAAATTCAATCGGTATACAGCTTAAAGTATATTATTAGTGTGGGATTCAAGGATAGGACTATGACATATTTTTTTTTACGAACAAATGACATGACGTGAATTTGTGTTCTGAACACTCTCGCAGCTGTATCATGACTTTGTGTGCATGTTGATTGATTTTCAGTGCTTTTGCACCAAAGGATTAAAAGATATTTACACATTTGTGGTCAAATATGTACTACAGGTTTAGCTAATGGGTGGAGTCACACTCTGAAGTAGACTAGCGCTGTGTGTTATTTGCAGTGTTGGGAGTAACTCGTTACAAAAGTAACTAATTACTGTAATGCATTACCTTTTTGAGTAACGAAGTAATGTAACTGATTACAGGGGGAAAAATCGGTAATATGTCCTCGTTACAATGCAAGTAACTTGCGCATTACAACGCATTTTTTTCACCTTAGCCATAGCACAACCAAATTAGTCAGGAAAGGAGGGGATGCATCCCATTCGCACGAGACAGGGACACGGCAGGGTAGGCTATCCGACGGGGGGGATGAGTATGTTGCACCCCCTCACTTTTGTTCAACTAAACATCACTAAAATTGAAATAAATCAATTTGAAATAAAATATTATAGGCCTCTTGGCTCATTAATGCTTATTATATTTCATTGTAGCTTCAGCTGTACTTATCAAGCCTCAACTCCACTATCGTCCTTGGCATTGTTCAACAACGTTTATGACAAAATCTGGCGCATGTGGGGGGTTGGGGGGTCGGACATAAAAAAAAAAGAAATTGAAAAAAAATTGGAAATGAAATAAAAAATCCGACCGGACGATGACCAAACCTGACAACCAACCGGAACCAAACTTTTATTTTTCTTCCTGAAAATGTTGTTTTTCAGTCTACAGGCTTCCAAAACGACTTGTGGATGGCAGGTGAAAGTCATGCCACCTGATAGATTTGCACTGTAGATTGCCAAATCCTTATTTCCAGTCATTTTGGCTAAAGTAACTAAAAGTAATGCAAAAGTAGTGTAATGCCTTACTTTTAAAAAAAAAGTAATGTTGTAATGTAAGGCATTACTTTTAAATGACAGTAACATGTAATAAGTAGTGCATTACAGTTTTTGAGTAACTTTCCCAACAGTGGTTACTTGGGGTGGCTGAGGTGATGTCTGAACTCAATGGATCTACTCCAGCTGTTCTTCAACTTCACTGTCGAGATAAGGATAGGAGGCGTCTCACTTTCAAAGTCACCACTACTTCAGAGTGCACATTACTCCAAGCAGTAGTTACTTTGTGTTACAACGTTCGAGACACAAGAGTTAGCAACTTTTTTGTATCTACTCTGCAACGTTGCTAGTAAATTAACAACTTCCCAATTGAGAAACAAACCCCTGAGTTGAAGTGAAGTTGAAGTACAGCTGGAGTAAATCCATGTAGTCCAGACATCACCTCAGCAGCCTCAAGTAACACACAGCGCTAGTCTACTTCAGAGTGTGACTCCACCCATAAGCTAAGCTTGTGGTACATATTTGACCACAAACTTGTCAATGTATCTTAATCCTGTGGTGCAAAAGCAGGGAAAATCAATCGACGTGCACATTAAGTCATGATACAGTTTTGAGAGCGTTCCCAACACAAATTTACGTCATGTCATTTCTTGGTGAAAAAAATGTCTTTGGATTCTGATGTCTCCCACGCTAATGATATAGTTTTAGCTGCATGCCGATTGAATTTTGTTTCATTTCGAGGTGTAATTTGTAAAATATTTGGATTAGAAAGTATTGGTCACTCGCCCCTTGAACTGTCAAGTCCCTAAGCTGTTTGTGCACAAATTTCATTACATAGCCTAGTGGTATTCACGCTTGCCTCCTAATGAGAAGCCATGTGCGACGCAAGTTCGAATCCACTGTGCAGCATGTTGAACAGAGAACGTGAAAACATAGTAATGAGAGATATCCTCCGCGCTCCTGCACTTCACAATCTGGTGCGTCACGGGAAAGGACTTGGTAAATGCTGGGAAAGAGCATCTTCAGATGTGAAAATTAACTTGTTTTATATGGCAAGCCCCAAGACTAACGTTTCGACGTTCACACGTCTTCTTCAGAGTCAATACAATTTCCCTTGGCTACACGTGTGTGTTGGTAATGCACAAAGCTTATATTACGAGGCAAGTGTGTATCCCATTACGTATACTAACGTAATGGAAACGGCGCGAAAAAAATTTAGGCTCTTAAAACTTTACGTGATGACTTTACGAGAGTAACCGACACTTTCTAGTCCAAATATTTTACAAATTACACCTCGAAATGAAACTAAATCCAACTGGCATGCAGATAAAACTATATTATTAGTGCAGACGATGTCAGATTCTAAAGCCATGGCAGTTTTTTTCACCAAGAAATGACAAGTCGGTGTTCGCGGAGGAAACAGCTGAGACATGACTCAGCAAAAACAAAGGGCTGTCATCCAATCAGAAGGGCTATTCCTGCGTATCTTTTGTTGCTTCCATGCTCACACACTGTAAAGGGGAGGAAGTAAGTAGGCGTAGCCATGTGGACTCAGGAGAGGGAGGCACACTGAGGAAGGCAGAGCGCCGACATGCGTCTGTGTAATAAAGAAACCTATGCATGGTGCGACCTTTTTTCCTTTTTCAGATTCAGGAGAGTAGCCATACTTCTCTGGGCTTCGAGAAACACACATATTTCAGTTTGAAGTGAGGAGATAGAGTAAAGCTGTGAAAACATGCGAACTTTCTAGAAATGCACCCCTGAACACGTTTCAGCTTATTCACAACAATAGGTAGGTAGGTATGCACTGTACCTTGATTCCACGATTCCAACCATATTTGAGTCATTTGGATGTTAAAGGGGTGATGACTGAGTGACCTACTTTGAAAAATGAAAAGTTAAATAGGCCTAACATAAAAACGGTTTGTGCACAAACGTTAATTTTGCCGGCACAAACGTGCACAAACGATTCCAACCATTTTCAAGTCACTTGGATGTTGAGGGGGTGCTGACTGAGTGACCTACTTTCAAAAAAAAGTTAAATAATATGAAAACGGTTTGTGCAGAAACTTTAATTTTGCCTGCCTGCACAAACGCGCACAAACAACGCACAAACGACTAGGCCACATTTTCGAGTCATTTGGATGTTGAGGGGGTGCTGAGTGACCGACTTTCAAACAATTAAAAGATAAATACCATAAAAAGGGTTTGTGCACAATCTGTAATTTTGCCAACATAAACATGCACAAACGATGCACAAATGATTCAAACATTTTCGAGTCATTTGGATGTTGAGGATGGTGCTGAGTTACCTCAGGTCGCAAACGTCTTAAAATGTAAATATCTTCAAGATGGTTTGTACACAAACGCTCGTTTTGTCTGCACAATCGGGGATCACCTAATCGGGTGATCACCTAATAAGCATTGTGACAGATGTCCAGTAAATCACAGATCATCTAATATTGACAGGAATCAACACGGCCACGTGCTGAAGCTCCCACGTCTGTGTGTGTGTGTCTCTCTGTGTACGTCTCTTGATCTATTTCAGAGCTTGACATAATACAGAATCAACACATTGAGGTAATAGTGAGCAGTGCTTTCTTGTTACCTGGTAGTGGAATCTTTGAGGGTTTTTTTTTTTTTTTTTTTACCGCATCCATGTGGTAATATCTCATCATAATGAGCACTATTTTAGTTGGCAGCAGTGGAAAACATATTTTTTTCCACTCAAGCAATATATTTTTCTGATCATCAGATTGCATGAACAAACAGTTGTATTTAGTAAATTGTGAGTAGGCAAACAAATACCATAGACATGGACGGTTAATTGACTCCAGATAATTGTTGTTCATAGTTAATCTCCATAGCCTAGGCCTATAGCCTATGCAAGCGTGCGCGCGCAAGTGTTGGCTTAAAAACACCTAACCAAGGTTGACCCTTGAGTGTACCCACAGCACCAAGATAAGGAAATCAATACAAACTAGAGAGTTTAAAACAGCTGGTTGAAGGCGCAGTGGCAGTGGCCTCTACTGCTGGTAGTAGGCCTAAATACTTCATCTCTTTGAAAATCACAGCAGCAGCGAAGTATCTAAACGCAGAAGTGTAGCCTAGAACTCGGCCTAAGCATGGGGGAGGTGTTTTCAGTGTTAGCTGGGGTGTTGGAGGGTATTGGGGAAGCAATAATAGCATTTTTCGAAACAATTCAGATGTGCAGAAATACAACTCACCCCATCGGGATGGCGTTTCAGGGCATCTCAGAGGCCCCTGCGGATCCGCTGTTTGAGAGGTATCTGTCTTTAAACTCCTCGCAGCATCTCGACTATCATTACGCTTCTGTGAGAGATTCACTCACCCCGGTGCAACTGACCGGCTTCGACCAGAGTTTGCAGACATCCCTCGGAGGAAGTGGGACGGTGGTGTTTGGTGGGGTTGGCGTGGTGGCGTTGGCATTAGCCATGCTCTTCGATGTCCTAGCCACAAAGGCCAAGGGACAGATGACACCACAAGATCCTATCAAGCAAATCTTCCACGGCGAAGACGAAGCACTATGGAGTATGCGGAGTTCCATAAATGACTGTCTACTTCGCCTACCTAAAAGTGGCAATGATAAAAGGAAGATGATGGACGAGACAAGACTTTGCTCCTCACAGTTGAAAAGGACCATTCAGAACTACACTTCAGTGGTCCTTGAGCGAGCACAGGCCACATCGCACAGGGTCAGTGACACAGAGAGAATTCACTTGTTCAATGCCCATCTCTTTTACCTCCACCTGGGAATACACCTGGCACGACTCGTCGAAGCGCAGAAACAGGAGTTAACAAACATTTTCCCCATTGGTGAGGAGAAAGAACAAATGCCTCTCCTCCTCGTGTTTGCACCGAACGTCACATATGCCACACAAAACTGGAAGAACTCGACATTTGAACAAACCTGCGCTACACCGTTGATCGCCACTATTGCGTTCTTTTTTGATGAAAGTCAAAATGCTTATACATCCACCTTAAAAGAAATCAAGCAGTTCAGTGAACAGCAGGAAAGGTTTGTGGTCTTTAAATAATGAAGACATACTGTACTTGTTGCTATCATAGTTTAATGTTCAAAACAGTATGCTGATGCGAGGAAGTAAAACAGGCTCCTTACTGAGAATGATGATATCCAAGCATAGTGGTAGTTGTAAAGAAGTAGGCCTAGTCTAACACCCAAACAGGATGATGAAACAATGGTAATAATCAGTTATGATCTTGATTTCGAATGGGGTTGAATGATATTCCTACATGATGGTAGTCCTACCCAAGCAACACTGAAACCCCCAAGAATGCAAAAAAAAAAAATCAGACAAACTTCAGCCTTTGTAGAAAACATATCAGATACCACATATCAACTGAAATGTTGGCACAATGTACTGTATACACACTAACTCAACTAATGTTTTGTTAATAGTCTTGTAAATAAAGATATGTCTAAATTATCTTCTTCTACCTGAAAGTTTGTCTTTCTGGGTCAATGTGTCTATGTGTGTGTGTGTGTGTGTTTCTCTGTATTTTATCTGATTCGAATATACCTACTCATACTGTATCTGTATAACCAACCAGAAAAGAGAAACTGGCAGTCTGGTGATAGCAATACATTCATTTAGTACAACACATCAAAAGGAAATATGAATATCAAAAGGGAAAATTAGTTATTTTTAAACCATTTATTGAAATATAGATCATTTGAATATGCACAATCATAATGCATATTACAAATCAGGAGAATAACTTCTGGTATTGGGAGTAACTATTATTACAGATACTGTACCATGGAATATACTTCATACTTTCGCACCCTCTCAGCCTTTCCCCACAACTTAAACATTCATGTCACTGTCGCCACAGAAGCAGACGTTAAACAAATGCACACAAAACGGCAACTCCTCCATTCCAAAACAAAAGCTTTGGCCAAAAGGGTGTCAACCTAAAGGTGTCTGGAAAAGTGTAACAGCGTGGAGAATCACTGCGTGGAGATATCACAGTCAACAGTAAGGACAAAAAAAAAAAACTGAGTTGGGCAGTGACATAGCTGGGAATTTCAAACGGGGATATTCACACTTAAGCAAAATACACATAGGCCTATATAGAAGGCTACCCCAGGTGAAAAAGTGGTTCAATTTAGTACAATAAAAGCACGACTGAAGTGTACTTAGCATGTTAAAAGCGCACTCACACTTTTTGTGCTAAGAAAAAGTATGTTTACAATATGCTTATTTAAAGTGTACTTAAAATTAGATGTAATTAAGTTGCTCTCAAAGAAAGTACACTTTGCGAACCATACATAAAGTGCACTTAGAAGATGTTTGGCTAAAGTGTATTTAGAGGAATATACTAATAGTGTTCTAATAGTGAACTTACTAAAAGTGTATTTTTTAATACCATATTGCAATTGCACTTTTTTTAAATGCACTTTGATTATACTTCACCCAAGTGACTTCGAAGTGTGATTTTCTATAGTGCGCTTTAAAGTAAATCACTTTAACATATTGGAAGTATACTTTTTCTAAGTGCACCATGATTGTGCTTCATCCAAATATATTCAAAGTGTGCTTACACAAAGTGCATTTACCCATCATGCATCATCATGCATGTACCATCATGCAATGCACTTCTTGGAGCTAAATTTCTCAAACAGAAATCCATTTACCTCTAAGGAATATCTTTGGTTTGCATGAAAATATTACTCATTGTTATATTCTGCATTTATTGTAGGAGTTTTAACATTTTAAAGTGGTACACAAAAAATGGCCATGTTCCCACCGTCATTATGATGGTCACGTATATGTTCTGGTATATATAGACTCACACTTCCCATGTTATCATGGTGAGAGGTAAGTTGGAACTAGTTGTTCAAACAAAAGATCAAGGGTCACCAGTCATGATCAATTCAAATGATCAACTACAGGGAGGTGGAACAAGAATGAAATAAAGTGAAATGTGTATCTGAAATCTCTGTAACAATGCAATGATTGTAAATATCAGTCGTGCTAGGCATGCATACTGTATCACTACTGTGACATGTGGCTGTGTGTAATGTACAAGCTCTGAGAGCCAGCATGGATTGTAGTATTACATTTATATTATTCGTTGTACTTGGGAGTGTACTGTAAATATACTTCAAGCATACCTGTTATATATTTACAATACTTAATATGATATACTTTTTACATACTTAAAATGTTCCAATGTAGTCCAAAGAAGCATGAAGTTAATATACTTTTATTGTACTTCTAGTAACAATAAAATGTTATAGAAGTGTACTCAAGCACACTATTAATGCCATACGAATGCATGACAAGCGTGTTTGGAGCATACTTTCAAAAGTATGCTTGTAGTGCACTTAAAGTTGTCCAAAAGCGGTGCCAATTTAGCATCCTCAGTGTGCTGCAAGTGTGCTGAAGTACTGCTTTAGTAGTGCTTCAGCGCACTAATAGTGCAAGGATGCACACTTTGAATCACCAAAAATAGAACACTTTGTACGAAGTACAGTTGTCAAAAGTACACTTTAAGTATATGGGTTTTTCACCTGGGACACCATCTTATTCCATTCACAATACACTCCAGAAAGGACACTGGTCCCTAGCAGGTTCAGCCTGGTGAGCCTGGGTAGGCCCCTGATTGGCATGCACATATTAACAATAGCTGTCAAATTCTGTCAAAACAAAAACTTCAATTTGATCCTATACAGCAAAAAAAATGACAAATGGGTTCTATTAAACTCCAGGGAATACCAAAGACTGAGAGGGGGTTGCACTAAGGGTCGCTTGCCAAAATGTAAGTTGTAAATTATTTGAGACTAAAGAAACAGACGTGTTTACAGTGAAAGTAGAAGCACTCTTGCCATGTATCCACCTGATTAGATGCAATGGTATAACTAGTGCTTACACTAAATAAAATATCAGATTTGTGTAGAGTTGTTGTTATATTAGTAAGAGTATTTTTACTTATCTGCGGATGTTAAAGGAATCAGAACAAAGTCACAGGATCTGCCACCAAACATGGCTAGTGGTGGCCAGAGGACAGCAACCTTGAACAGCCTTTGGCCTTGTGGGGACACGTGTGTGTCTGGTGAACTTGGTCTAAAGTGACCGGTTTGGCGGCTAACGGTTTTGGCTGGGGCCAGCACCATGTCTACAGTAAGAATGCAGCAGACAGATATTGCCACCTAGTGGTCGTGGTGTGGAAATACTTCCTTAGGCTACTTCTGTAAATCAAAGGCATATGACACCTCTATTACAAGGCCCTTACTGTAATATTGCTACTATTAGCTACTAATAATGCTAATTATCATAAGGAAAGTTGTGGTCCTCTAACAGGCCTAAAATAGATCGCTGAGTCCCACGTCAAAATAAGATCTCACTAAGTCTGACAGTTGATCAGAGCTATAGGCCTTATAAGAAGTCCAGTTCAGTTGTCCGCAACTTAACTCTTGAACTATGGATATCTGGATTAGAATGAACCTATTTGCTGTGATGTAAAAATAGCACAATATGACATTGTTGTTGGTTCATGCAGAAGTATGAAACACTTGATATAACCTACAACAATATATCTATAATACAGTATATTAGTCAGTCATCACACTGGGGGCAAGCAGTGTTCCACCTGGTAGTGTTGTTTTTCTGGTATTCTACTGCCTCTCTGTGGTGATATCTTGACATAACATGCATGTGGCTATGGAAAACACCTCCACACAAAAAGTGGATTTTAACATTAAAGTTACACTGTGCAGGAAATGGTCAAAAAATGTACTGCTGCTGCTCATTGAAACTGGGTTATGTAATGCCAATCTTGAAGTTTACTAAGTAATAAACTAATATTTTCTAATATGGCCCAAGTACAGTCATTTTTGCAGCTAAAAATGGCTAGTTCTGGAAATTCAAAATGGCGGACCATGGAGAAGATCCCCCTTTTCATGTATAAAAAGTGCAATTTTTCCAGTCACAATGAATACTTAGAATTTGATGGTGGTGGTAAGTAATGGTGGTGGTAAGTCTTTAAACAACTACAGACAACTACAGACCTATATCAAACCTCCCCTTTATAAGCAAGGTACTAGAAAAAGTTGTATTTAAACAGCTTAATCAACATCTGGCTGGGAATGATATCTTGGAAAAATTCCAATCAGGCTTTAGAGCCAACCATAGCACCGAAACAGCACTAACCAAAATAACAAGTGATCTTAGGCTCAGCACTGCCGCTAACAAAGTTTCAGCACTTATCCTCCTCGACCTCAGTGCCGCCTTTGACACGATAGACCACAACATACTAATTGACCGCCTTGAATCTTGGGTAGGATTGTCCGGTCACGTCTTAGAGTGGTTCAAAACATATATTACAGGAAGGCAGTTTTTTGTCACCATCGGAGAATACGTCTCCAACAAGTATGATGTGCCTTTTGGAGTTGCTCAGGGTAGTTGCTTGGGCCCTCTCCTCTTCTCTCTCTATATGTTGCCCCTGGGCTCCATCATCAGAGAGCACAATGTTGATTTTCATAGCTATGCCGATGACACTCAACTATATATCTCTGTCGAGCCTAGCCAAACCACTGCCATTCATGCCTTGACTAAATGCATGTCTGCCATCACAGATTGGATGAACAGTAACTTCCTAAAATTAAATGAGGATAAAACTGAAGTGTTGCTCATTGGGCCTAAGAAAAAACGTGCAAAACTCCACTCAAGCCTAGGTGACCTAAGCATGCACATTAAATATAAGGTTACTAGCCTAGGTGTGGTCATAGACTCGGATTTGAGCTTTGAGCCTCACATCAACAAGATAACAAAATCTGCTTTTTTCCATCTTAGAAATGTCAACAAAGTGCGCGGCTTGGCCCCCCGACAAGACGCTGAGAAACTTATTCATGCCTTTGTCACCAGTATGATAGACTACTGCAATGCTCTCTTCTCTGGTCTCCCAAAAAAATTAATTGACAAATTGCAACTCATTCAAAATTCTGCGGCAAGAATCCTAACAAGAACCAGAATGAGAGAGCACATCTCTCCTGTCTTGGCAGACCTGCACTGGTTACCTGTCTCATACAGAATCGACTTTAAGATTCTGCTCACAGTATTTAAAGCATTAAATGGACTTGCCCCTAGTTATATCTCAGACATGCTCTCTTTTTATGCCCCTGCTCGAGCTCTCAGGTCCACTGATGCCAAGCTGCTAAGGACCCCCACCCCCCCGCAAAAGAAGATTGGCGACGCCGCGTTTGCCTGCTATGCGCCCAAGAGATTGAACGCCCTCCCCATCGAGATCCGATCAGCCACCTCCGTCGACTCCTTCAAGAAGCAGCTGAAGACCCACCTCTTCATCTTTGCCAACTCCTAGCTGCCAAGGCGCCATAGTGTCCCAGCTGCCGCAGCGCCCTTACTACTCGCAACCAGCCCTGGCAGGGGGCTCCCCTAGGTGGCCGCTGGTCTCTGGCTGAGGTTTCTTCCTGACTATAGGGTTTTTTTTTTCCCTCAGACTTCACTGAGCTTTTTTTTCCCCCTTACAAACTATGAATCAAGCGAAAGGGAGTTTTTCCTCACCCCTGATGCCACCAGGGGCCGCACCTGAGCGCCCAATCTCTGTGTGACTATCTATGACTTATGATAGGCCCAGCCACTATGGACCTTACGCATCTAAGAATCCTGGTCCTAACCTACGTTGACCTTATGACTCTACAATCTCTGTCTATCTCTTCTTCCTCTGCCTTCCTGCTATTTCTGCCTCTCCTCTATACCTCTCCTTTTAAATCTATCTCTAACAATGTTTTTTTCCCATTTGTTAAGCACTTTGAGTTACATGCCTTGTATGACACTGTGCTATACAAATACAATTATTATTATTATTATTATTATTATTATTATAAGTACAGTATTCATGAAAAAGGTAATATTAGTGAATGGGTTGCATGAATTCTGGAAATAAACAACTAAAAATCTCTCACAGTGTACCTTTAAGGGCAAGTCAAATCATCTGTTCTCTTGACCTTTGGCAGCTAATGTGTTTGGGTGCTATGCAAGCAAGCATTAGGCCTACAACTGGTTGTGAAATTACACTTTATTCTGATATTACTGACAAAACAAAAAAACGTGTCCCCTGGGACTACATGCATCCGACTGACATGCCAATGAAACCTCCCCGGGGGGCCCACCCCCACCCCACCTATTGAGAAAAAAGCTAATTTGTGGTAAAAACCGTCCCTTATCAAACTTGACCTGACTGAGTGTACCCGCAGGACCAAAATAAGGAAATCAGTACAAATCAGGCAAAGGGATTGTGGAAGGGATAGTAAGATCATGAATACTAGCGGGAGAAGAAAGCTTCTGTCAAGATAATCAGTATTTTCATGGGCGCAGATAGCTTTTAAAAACTGAGGGGGACATTTTCACAACAGACCGTCAGTCGGGGGGGGGGGTTATTAGGCTATTATAGCCTACCCTGATTATAATACACTGAATATCGTTTTTTTATTGTTAGTCGCCTATTCATCTTCCACTAAATAATTGTATTTGCTTTAGTGGCCTAGGTCTACTACATTAAAACAAATAAATCTTGATTAAAAAATTAAAACATCACAAATGTTTAAACCGCTCCAGCTTCTACTCAGAATGTGCACGAGTCTCCCACCAAGACCCCGCCCCAGTGCGCGCTTCTAAACACCTTCCCATCAGCAAGTGCTACTTTCCCAACCAATTTAAACTTTAAACAGGAGAACTGTCAACAAATTTCACGTTGTAGGCCTATTAATGTAGGCCTACAGCAGGCTATGCAACAGTGTGTGATTTATGGCTGTAGAAATGTTAAGACGACCAGTCTCGCAGTGGTTTTGCATGTAAACATAACTTGAGTCCAGGCGCGGTTTTGGGGCGTATGATTGATATATTGGTAGGCTAAGCAAGAAACTGGGTAGGCCTAACCAAGTCAAACTAGGCTATATGGTCTCCTCCAGATTAGACATGTTTGATAAAAGCGACTTAAATGGTGATTCTTGAGCTCTTCAGACAACCTCTCTGCCACTAGGCTACTCGTCATTTTTCTACCACGCTGCGTGTGAATATTGTATCCTTCAGTTCACTCCACCACTTAATGCAATCCACACGTTTGCGTTGTGATACCGCCGTTTATAACAACAACCCACAGTAAATGCATCCAACAGAATGACACCACCGCAATCATCATTCCAAAAATCCGTAAAAAAGACATTGAGTCCGATGTTCACAGCAGGCCTAGGCTACAAAACAAGAGACCGACACGACTACAGTACTTGCGTTGGCTTTGATTGACAGCTGGCATGGCATGGCCCTACAAAGCTGTCTTTTCACTCGAAAACAGGTCCACGACAGAGACAAAAAAACCCTTCTGAATAATTAACATTTGTTAACTTCAGCAACTACAAACAGCGTCACAGCGGATATGAACACATAGTGACCTTACCTTAAAACGTTGTCTTGAAAGCAGCTAAATCCCAACTTTTAATCCATGCGTTCCACCACCATCGTTCACGTTCCACAGTTTTTGTAATCCACATCACAGTTAGCAAGAAAGGGACTGTCGTCGACATTAACTTTTAGGCTATAACAAAAGCAACTGGTCTGAGCCACAAATATAATGTAGCCTAAATATGACGCCTGCTCTTCTCCACTTCCTGAATCTAGCCCTGTCAAAAGCCAATCACCGTGAGAAGCAAAAAGCTAATGGCGCTTCAAATCTGGGACTTCAGTGGCTGTTAGCCAATGAAAAAATAGATTTACTGCCATTAACTTCAATGCATTTGCTTAATTCTGCAATACCTCACCACACCATCGCAAGCATAGAGATTCTATGTCGCTACCTGGTGTCACTGTTGAGTCAGCTGACACAGTGAGCTGACAGAGCCGTTTATAGAGTGTAATGCCGTTTTTTGCCACATATGAAAGTGAATGGTCCAGGGAGGCGCTATTTCGCACATTGCAAAATGCAAAGGCAGAAATCAGATATTTTCTCCATTAAAGTGAGGGGGACGGGTCCACGTGAATGAAAATCTGGGTACGTCATGTCCCCCCCGTCCCCCCCGTCCCCCCCGCTATCTGCGCCCATGGATTTGAAGAGCAAACATTCCATAAACATGAGGGACTATTTTGCAATGCCCGAAAGAGGTGAGATGTGCAGAAATACATCCTACCCAGTTCAGATGGCATTTCAGGGTATTTCAGAGGCCCCTACGGATCCGCTGTTTGAGAGGTATCTCTCTGTATACTCCTCGCAGCACCTTGCCATTCACTATGCTTCTGTGTGAGACTCACTCACTCCAGTGCAAAGAGTTTGCAGACGTCTCTCGGAGGGAGCGGGACGTTGGTGTTTGGTGGCTTTGGCATTAGCCATGCTCTTTGATGTCCTAGCCACACAGGCCAAGGGACAAACGGCACCACTACACAACTACACATCAGAGATCCTGGCACAAGCACAGGCCACAGGGCACAGGGTCAACGACACAGAGCTCGCCTGAGGTCAAGATAACAGATTATACCCTTTTATTCAGATTGGTGAATAATTCCCTTCTTCCCGCTTCTACAAAATAAACATTACTACACATGTCCAGATCAGCTAATACTGACAGGAATCAACACGGCCACGTGTTAAAGCTCCCATGTTTCTGTGTGTGTCTCTCCCTATCTCTGTGTAGCCCCCCTACGTCTCTTGATCCATTTCAGAGCTTGACATAATAAATAATCAACACATTGAGGTAATACTCAAGAGTAAGCTGTGCTTTGTTACCCAGAAGTGGCCATTTTTAGATCTTTTTTTTTTTTTTTTTTTTTTTTTAGATTTTTATACTGCATCCATGTGGTAATTTCTTGACATAACAGACACTATTTTGTAGTTGGCAGCAGTGGAAAACATTTTTTTTTCACTCAAGAAAATTATTTTTCTGATGAGT
Source organism: Engraulis encrasicolus (assembly GCF_034702125.1). NCBI lineage: Eukaryota > Metazoa > Chordata > Actinopteri > Clupeiformes > Engraulidae > Engraulis > Engraulis encrasicolus. Next base: position 33,787,075 of record NC_085862.1, on the reverse strand, counting down.
TTGCATGTGCAAACAATTGTATTTCGTAAATTGTGAGCGGGCTAACGAGTATATAGACAACAAGAATTGTTAATTGATTCTAGGTAATTTTATAGTCATCCAAGCATGTGTGTGTGCGCGTACGCACATTTCGGCATAAAAACTCCCGACCCTTGATTGTACCAACAGCACCAAGATAAGGAAATCAATACAAACATGAGAGTTGATGCTGGTTGAATGTGCAGTGGCAGTAGCCTAATATAAATGCTGCTAGGAGTAGGCCTAAACACTTCATCTCTTTGAAAATCACAGCATTGTACCGTCTGTATCTAGAGCAGAAGTGTAAGCCTAAGGCATAAGGATGGGAGACACGTTTTCAGGGTTAGGTGAAGTACTGGACGCAATTGAGATGTGCAGAAATCCAACTCACCCCATCGGCATGGCGTTTCAGGGCATCTCAGAGGCCCCTGCGGATCCGCTGTTTAAGAGGTATCTGTCTTTAAACTCCTCGCAGCATCTCAACTATCATTACGCTTCTGTGAGAGATTCACTCACCCCGGTGCAACTGACCGGCTTCGACCAGAGTTTGCAGACATCCCTCGGAGGAAGTGGGACGGTGGTGTTTGGTGGGGTTGGCGTGGTGGCGTTGGCATTGGCCATGCTCTTTGATGTCCTAGCCACAAAGGCCAAGGGACAGACGGCACCACTAGATCCCATAAAGCAAATCTTCCACGGAGAGGACGAAGCACTATGCAGTATGCGCAGTTCCATAAATGACTGTCTACTTCGCCTACCTAAAAGTGGCAACGATAAAGAGAAGATGTTGGACGAGACACGACTTTGCTCCTCAGAATTGAAAAGGACCATTCAGAACTACACTTCAGTGGTCCTGGAGCGAGCACAGGCCACATCGCACAGGGTCAGTGACACGGAGAGAATTCACTTGTTCAATGCCCATTTCTTTTACCTTCACCTGAGAATACACCTGGCACGACTCTCCAAAGCACAGATACAGGAGTTGGCAAACATTCCCCTCATTGCTGGTGAGGAGAAAGAACAAATGCCTCTCCTTCTCGTGTTTGCTCCGAATGTCACACATGCCGTGCAACACTGGAAGACTTCAACATTTGAAATGAACTGTGCTACTCCTTGGAGAGCAACTTTCGCTTTGATTGTATATGGAAGCCAAAATGCCTATACCTCTACCTTAAGAGACATTGAGCAGAATATGAACTTGACAAAACAACAGGAAAAGTTTGTGGTCTTTAAATAATTAATTTACAATGTTACTTTCATAGTTTAATGTTCAAAACAATATGCTGATGCGAGGAAGTAAAACAAGCCCCTTACTGAGAATGAGGACATTCAGGTAGTTGTAAAGAAGTAGTCTCACACCCAAACAGGACGATGCCCCAATGGTAATAATCAGTTATGATCTTGATTTCGAATGGGGTTGAATGACATTCCTTCATGATGGTACCTAAGCAACACTTTGGATACAATACACACCAACTCAACTAATGTAATAAAGTCTTGATAATAGTCTTGTGAATAAAAACAATGTCTAAATTCTCTACTTCTGCAAGAAAGTTTGTCTTTCTGTGTATATGTGCACATCTTTTATCTGATCTGAACCTACTCTACCTGGGGCCAGATGCGGCCCTTGGATGGCAAGGCTCTGCCCCCCCATAAGGGCAGAACAAAATGAAAACAAATAAGTGTACTATCTGGCCGTGTATAATTTGCAATCACTAGCACTTCAGGTTGGGGATATCTATACCATGCATTCACATGAGAGTGAAATCTTATCTAAAACAGTGTCATAAATAGACCATCCTAAGGCAACTAAGAAATAGAGAAGCCAATACCTTTTCTGTCTGGAAAGCTATCCACTTGTTTCGCACCCTAACTTCAGACACTGTGCTGCTTGCACAGCACAGTACAGATTCTATGTTCGGCCCCTTCACTGGAGGGAATTTGAAAAACTGGCCCTTGGTGACTGACTATTAATTGAATAGACCTGCTAAAGGACCATTCAGAACTACACTTCAGTGGTCCTGGAGCGAGCACAGGCCACATCGCACAGGGTCAGTGACACGGAGAGAGAATTCACTTGTTCAATGCCCATCTCTTTTACCTCCACCTGGGAGCACACCTGGCACGACTCTTCGAAACGCACAGGACAACACAGGACTTAAGAAACCTTTTCCCCATTGATGATGAGAGAGAACAAATGCCTCTCCTTGTCGTGTTTGCGCCGAACATCACATATGCCATACAAAACTGGAAGAATTCAACACTTGAACGATACTGCTCTACTCCTACTATCACAACTGTTGCTTTCTTTTTGACTGAAAGTCAAAATGCTTATACATCCACCTTAAAAAAATGCAAGAAGTGGAAAGAACAGCAGGAAAACTTTGTGGTCTTAATATAATGAATATACACATTTTCTATCATAGTTTTTATGTTCAAAACAATATGCTGATGATGCAAGGAATTAAAACAGTTCCCTATGACTACATTTACATGATGTTTTTAAATCTGAATTAATAATTAAACATAAAATAGTTTCATTGAGTTTACATTGCACTTCCCTTTAATTCAGGATTGAAAAGTGTTTAGGCTACATGATGTTTTCAAAGTGGAATTAAGCTTTATTCAGAATTAAATTCAGTTAAATCTGAATTAAATGTCTCATGTGAACAAGCGTGGCAGTTGTGAAGAAGTAGGTATAGTCTCACACCCAAACAGGATGATGAAACAATGGTAGGCTCATAATCAGTTATGCTCTTGATTTTGAATGGGGTTGAATGGTATTCCCACACGATGCAACACAGAAACCCCCAAGAATGCAAATAAATGCTAGACAACCTTTGTAGAAAACATATTAGATACTATATGAATCGAAATCTTGGGACATTTGAAATAATTTTTGACCAAACTTGATTTGGCACAATGTACACACTAACTCAATGAATGTAATAATGTCCTGTTGATAGTCTTGTAAATAAAAAAAGTCTAAATTCTCAAATTCTGCCTGACAGTTTGTCTTTCTGTGTCTATGTGCACGTCTTTTATCTGATTCGAATATACCTACCTACTGTACCTCTATAGCACCAATTGAACAGAGAAACTGACAGGCTGGTGATAGCTACGTATACATTCGTATAGTACAACACATCAAAAGGAAATATGAATATCAAAAGTGAAAATGAGTGATTTTTAAACCATTTATTGAAATATAGATCATCTGAATGTACACAATCATAATGCATATTACAAATCAGGAGAATAACTTCTGGTATTTGGAGTAACTATCTATTATTACAGATACTGTACCATGGAATATACTTCATACTTTCGCACCCTCTCAGCCTTTCCCCACAACTTTAACATTCACGTCACTGTCGCCACAGAAGCAGACATTAAACAAATGCACAAAAAAGTCCTCCATTCCAAAACAAAAGCTTTAGCCAAAAGGGTGTCAACCTAGAGGGGTCTGGAAAAGTGCAACAGCGTGGAGAATCACTGCGAGGAGATATCACAGTCAACAGTAGGGACAAAAAAAAAAAACAGAGTCGGGCAGTGACATAGCTGGGAATCTCAAACGGGGATATTCACACTTAAGCAAAATACACATATATAGAAGGCTACACCATCTTATTCCATTTACACCACACTCAAGACAGGACACTGGTCCCTAGCAGGTTCAGCCTGGTGAGCCTGGGTAGGCCCCTGATTGGCATGCACATATTATTAACAATAGCTGTCAAATTCTTTCAAAACAAAAACTTCAATTTGCTCCTATACGGTACAAAATGACAAATGGGTTCTATTACACTCCAGGGAATACCAAGGGTTGAGAGGGGTTTGCACACAGCGTCATTCGCAAAAATGTCAGTTTAGGTTGTAAATGATTTGAGTTGTGGGATTTGAGTTGCGGAAAGTACAGGTAGACGTACTCTTACCGTGTATCTACCTCATTTGGTACAAGTCTATAATACCTATATAATCTACACTATTTAAGATTGTGTACTAGTGTTGTAATTACACCAGTAAGAGTGTTTTTACTTCTCTGTGGATGTTATAGGAATCCCAACAAAGGCACAGGATCTGCCACTAAACAGGGCAGCAACCTTGAACAGTCGGCCTTGTGGGGACATGTGTCTGTCTGATGACAACGTGACAAGGTTTGGCGGGTGACAGGTTTGGCTGAAGCCGGGACAAAATCACCCGGAAGACCACTTCTCTCAATATGTACAATGTAATGCAAACCCAATTCTGGGCCCTCCCATTCCCTAGGTCTCGAACAACTAACCCCTTTGTCCCCCCTCCGTCATTTGGCCTGGTGGGCTTTGGCACTAGCATGCTGAAAAGGGGGGCAAGGACACAGCTAAAGTCCAGTCTGCTCAGATTGTCTGGACAATTTATATCAAAAAATATTTGTTTTTAAGATTGGTGGCTGCTCCCTGCTCTGTGTTTGTGGGTTTTTTTTCATAAAGGGCAATGACAGGGGAATCAAAGTGAAGCTTTTTCTAAACCCAGCACACCCATCCAGTCTCCAGTATGCCAATACCTTACAACCAGCAACAGACTACTATGGCTCTTCTCTCTATAATCGTAATGCATAATTATTATCATCACAACTTGCAAATAAAGGTGAAGGATGCAACGTCTTTACATACATACAGCATCGGAACACATTTCAGCTTATTCACAACAATAGGTAGGTAGGTATGTACCTTGACTTGTTTGGTTTATAACGCTGGCCAGTTGAAGCCATTGCTCAAAATGGGAGATTCCGTTTAGCACAGGCTAACATAAAGCTAATGCATGTATTGACTTTGGTCGAAGAACGCAGTGGTTTTAAGTACAATGATGTACAACAGAAAATACAGGCCAAATATGAATGTGATAGATTTTTTGCAGTACATAAACTAAGTAACTAACTATAGATCCTGGAGTGGAAAGATTTTAAAGATGAAAAGTTGAACGTTCTTTGATGGAACACTAGATGGATTCTGCTTTGGCTTTGGCCTTGAAGTGAAAAGGAACATGCTGAGTGGGTTCTTTGATTGTGGAACATAATCACGGTTATGCTTACAAAGGTCTAAGTCACAAAGGTGCATGCAACTTACTGTATAAGCCTTAGTCATATTCTTCATTTACATAAAAGTTCATTTTCTTCACACACACACGCACACGCGCACGCACGCACACACACACACACACACACACACAGTAATATTCACAAAATATTACATATTTATATGTGCTAATGAGTACAAAAATAAATTCAAACGACTGCACAAATTCAGTTGCTGTTGACAACTACGATTGCTTATAGAAAAAAAAGAACATAGATTCATAGTTCAGCGATTGTGCTTTTTAAAATTCAAAGTAAGGGAATGGTCATTATTGAATGTCACTGGCAACAGGAGAAAAAAATCTGTGTGGCTAAGAGAGAGTTTAAATGCAGTCCATGCTGAATACCACAATGATCCAGTCGAATAGATCTAGTTATACCACTGGTTCTTTTTTTGTTCTTTAAATATATGTCCATAGTGGTTTTTAACAGTCTTGATGGACTACTAAAGAGGTCTTGGTGTATGGTTGGTTGGTTGTTGGTTTTTTTTGGTGGTTTTCTTCAGGTCTTCTTTAGGTCCTCTTGCTTATCTCGCTGAGTAAGGAATGCCCACTGAAATTCTGTACAATAAACAACACACAGCCTTACCCACACACAGACTCACGCACACACGCACGCGTGCACGCGCTCGCAGACACACATGTCCATAGGCTGTTGTGTCATCTTAAGTGTGAGGTGCACAGCTACGTAATTCAAGAGAAAGAGACAGACTGACAACTTTGTCATGCTTTTTCTTTGTTTTGTTTTGTTTTGCTTTTCCACAACTCGAGAAAACAATCCTCCGTTCTCCAATAAGTCCTTCACCCCAGTAGGGGGGTCGATGTCCAAGTCCAATAGGAAAAGAAAAGAAAAAAGTATTCCAAGAAGTCTCACAGTGGCCACCCACCACGAAAAAACAATGTCTTTTTTTCTCCTCCCTCCATTTTTTTCTCTTCCATTTACGCCGTACATCCGGGGGTTTGTTGGTTTAAAAAAAAAAAAAACAAGAAACAGGAGATGAGTCATGTCAAAGGAGAAATCATGAAGAAATGTAGTCTCTGCGACCTGTAGTCTTTTCCTCTGCAGTCCTCTACACTCCTTCCTCGGCTAGTGGGGTTATACGACCATCACAGCTGCCCCTTGGTCAGGGTGCTAGTGGAGGATGCTGGACGGCCGGGAGAGCAGGAGGCGTTGCCTGTGGCCAGGATCGCAGGACCATGACTATCCCACCATGGTAGTGGAGGGTGGTAGAAGAGCCGGGTGGTGAGGGGTGGGGTGGCTGTACCGGGATCACAAGACGCTGCCCTCCACTATGTGTCTGGATTTGAGACACATCTCGTTCAGCAGAGTGATGGTGGTGGATGGTGGAGAGGAGGGAGGGCAGGGGAACATCTATTGTTATTAGGATCAGAGCGTCCCCTTGGTCAGGTTGGTCGTGGAGGGTGGTGGAGGGAGGGTGGTGTTTGGTGAGAGGGGGTGGGGGTGTGTGGCTGTACCGGGATCACAGGAAGCTGTCCTCGACCATGTCGCTGGAGTCCAGACACATCTCGTCCAGCAGGGTGATGTCCTCCAGGGTCTCGCCCTCCATGCGCTTGGCCAGGGTGGAGCTGCTGGAGCCGGTCTCTATGGCGCTCTCCTCAGACGTCTGAGAGCTGCAGATGGAAGACAGGCGGCGACAGGCGGAGACAGGGGAGTCGGTCAGGGGGTTAGGCATTATCTACCTTTATTACATCAAGACAACACAGACTTTGTAGATGCACACACACACATGCACATGCACACATACACATGGCCCCCACCACTCTCTCCGTGTTGCATGTGATTCTGTGAAATAAATGATGGAATAATAATTGCATATGAATTGGATGTGATCACTGAAATGAATAACTGCATACTACACCATCGACTTCCCAAAGGCAGTATAACCTTTGCTTTCAACTCTCCAGTGTAATAGACCATAGCAAACCCCCAGGCATACAACAGGCACGCACTGCCACCTAGTGGCCATAGTTGGGAATTGAGAGGGAGGGAGAGATTGTGTGTTTGTGCATTTGTGAATGTGTGTGTTTCATATGTCGTTATAGTACTTGGAATTCTATGTTGATGATCCTCATGGCTGGTGTGCATGTGTATGTGTATGTGTATGTCAGTATACAGTATGTGTAAGTATGTGTAAGTATGTGTGCACTTCTGAGTGCTACCTGTGTCGGTTCCTCTTGCCGTGCTCGTCGTCCGACAGGGGGTCCAGGTCGGGCAGGGGGATGATGTAGCCGCTGTCGGAGCTCAGCCGCTGCTCGTCGAAGCCGCTCTCGCGCTCCTTCAGCTTGCCCTGGTTCTTGTAGGTGACGCCGATGTACGCGTCGTCCTCGTCCTCGTCCCCGCTGCTACTGCTGCTGCTGCCCAGTCTCTGCACGCGCGTCACCGCCGGGTGGTCGCTCTTCAGGAAGTTGTGGTTCATACGCTCGTAGCTCTGAGGAGACCGAGGAGAAGAAAACGATTATTAATATTAATGATCGATATTACAATACAAAGGGAAACTACTGCTGACAGTCCAGTGCAACCAGAGCAGGACCGATAAGATAAGCAATAAAATATAAAAGAGTATGTTACGTTTTATTACATTTAGCCGACACTTATTTTTTAAGTACAGGTTATTGGTTATCGTCCCTGGAGCAGTGTGGGGTTAGGAGCCTTGCTATAGGGCACCTCATTCATGGAGTGACATAGGGAGGTGAAAGGTGCAATTCAAACCTGTTATCCCAAGCCCATCTCCTTAACTACTAGGCCATGGCTGCCCTGAGTACTTGTGAATTTAGGTGCATGACAGACAGATTGATGTTTTGATGTTAAGATATATTACCATTTTGAGATATGTTTGGGATTTTTATGCCTTTATTTAGGATAGGACAGTGAGTGGGAGAGAAAGGTGTGGAAGGATCCGTATCGATTCCATGTTTTGAATAGACCTCAAACATGTTGCATTTATGAGTGAGAAGTTTTCAGTGTATAGTGACAATAATACATAATTGGCCAATGTTTTTGACAATATAAAAGGTGTTTTACTAAGTATTCAGGAGGCACGTGTAATTACTTTGAGGCATCTATAGAGGGCACTGTTGAAGCGTCATTGTTTTTGCGTCTACACCACAACGCTCTACTGCCAAGGCCAGCCCAGAATTTATGGTTTATAAATTTTGCTGTGGTCGGTTACACAACATTACAAGATACACAGCAGCCTCTTATAGATGCTGTGGTCTGGCTAGATCATATTTTGCAGCTTAAAAATAAGTGCATCTCTCATTTCAAGGGTATAATGTGATCAAGTGCGGTGGAACGATAAGATTTGCGCCAAATGTTGAATTTGACAAATTTAGTTGATTTAATTACTTTCTATTTCAGGAATTTGTGGAGATGGCTTCAGAGTTTGCAGGTCTCTTGAAAAACACACTTTTGCAAGAGGCCTCACTGTCTCCACTTTTTTCTAGGCCTAGTTGTTTAAAAAAAAAAAACATTTGTAAGGTGACCTTTGGTGTCATGAACAGATGTTTCGTTATTTCTCACTAAAAAGTACATATGATTTTTGCCCAAGAAACGAAAAGTGCCAACTGTCTCCAAGCAGCAAGCAGGGGATAGAGGAGGAGGCAGAAGAAGAGGAAAAGGGGGGAAGCAGAGGAGGAAAGAAGGAGGACGTGGAAGAGGAGGAGGAGAAGGAGCAGAAGAAGGAGGACTTGACACAAGAGGAGGTGAGAAGAGGAGGAGGTGGAGGAAGAAAGGGGAAAGAAAGGGAGATCGAGGAGGAGGAGGAGGAGGAGGAAGAAGAAAAGCGGAAGAAAGAGGAAAAGGAAGAAGGGGTGGAGAGGAGGAAGACGAGGAGGAGGAGGGGAAGGCATGGGATATGAAAGAAGAACAGGGACATGAGGAGGAGGAGGAAAGAGTAGAAGGAGAAAGAGCTCAAGGAAGAGGTGGAATAAGAGTAGAAGGAGGAGGAAGAGTGAAAGGGGCAAGGAGAGAAGGAAAGAGACGGAGAAGAAGGAGGAAGGGAAACAAGAGGAAGAGAGAAGAGAAGAGAGGAGGAAGAGGAGGAGTAGAGGAAGCGAGGGAGGTAGCAGAGAACAACAAGCATGAGGAGGTGGTGGAACAACGAGGAGGAGGAGGATTTGTTTGTTTGTTTGCATTTAAGGTCAATCAGGCAAAGAGGAGGAGGAGGTGGAGGAGGAGAAGGACGAGGTGGAGGACGAGGAGGAGGAGGAGAGGAGGAAGGCAAATCACTACCTGTCCCTAGTAAATGGGGAGTAAATGCTAGCCTGCGAGTGTGCTGTGGCCGCCGCGCTGCCTCCACCCAGTCAGACGTGCGCACGTACACACGGCCACAGCAGCTGATCTGCGGTCGCCTGCCCCCTCTCCACGCCGGCTTTTAGGAAGCCCGTTAACCCACCGCATTTCCCACCACACACCACACCCCGGCCCGAGGTGCTATAACAGGAGCTAGTTATTCCACAGTGTGTGTGTGTGTGTGTGTGTGTTTCTTGTGTGTGTGTGTGTGTGTGTGTTGTGTGTTTGTGTATGTTTGTGTGCGTGTACAGTATGCGTGTAGGTGACTCTGTGTGTGTGAGACATGTGTTGTGTGTGTGTGTGTGTGTGTGTGACATCTTCATTAATGTGCTTGTGTGTGTGTGTGTGTGTGTGTGTGTGTGTGTGTGTGTGTGTGTGTGTGTGTGTGTGTGTGTGTGTGTGTGTGTGTGTGTGTGTGTGTGTGTGTGTGTGTGTGTGTGTGTGTGTGTGTGTGTGTGTGTGTGTTCGAGCACACTTGTGTGTGTGTGTGTGTGTGTGTGTGTGTGTGTGTGTGTGTGTGTGTGTGTGTGTGTGTGTGTGTTTGTGTGTGTGTGTGTTCGAGCACACGTGTGTGTGTGTGTGTACCGAGCTAGTGTGTGGCTCTGGCTCCTGGTGCCACTTGGCAAGTGGAGTTTGAAGTGCCATGTGTGGCGTCGGTTGTGAGTTTTAATAGAGCAGTTATGGCTGAGCCACAGAGGCTAACCCTGGAGCAGGGCGATTAGTGTGGCGGCTGAGCCTGCCTCTGCGCTCTGCCACCATGGATACGTGTGTGCAGGGAAGCCGACAGGGGGGGGGACAAAGGGGTCACTTGTCCCGGTCCCAGAGACAGAGGGGGGCCCAGAATTGGATCCTCATTACATTGTATTGATTGGGTTTGGGGCCCTTTCAGATGTCTTTGTCCCGGGCCAAGCCAAAGCTGTCAGCGGCCCTGTGTGTGTGTGTGTGTGTGTGTGTGTGTGTGTGTGTGTGTGTGTGTGTGTGTGTGTGTGTGTGTGTGTGTGTGTGTGTGTGTGTATAGAGGTACAAGCGTTAAGTGTTAGCCAGCTGCAGGAAAAGTGTGTGTATGTGTGTGTGTGTGTGTGTGTGTGTGTGTGTGTGTGTGTGTGTGTGTGTGTGTGTGTGTGTGTGTGTGCGTGTGCGTGTGTTAATCACCAGTCATGGGCCTCTACTCTTTCTGGTGTTCAGAGGTGCATACGTCGACTCACCAGGCCAGTCTCTGAGTCTTTCCTTCTTTCTTTCATCACTCTCTCTCTCTCTTCCTTTCGTTCTCTCTCTCTATCTGTGTCACACTTTTTTATTTTCACTCTCAATGTCTCTCAGCAACTCCCTCCCTGTGTTCAGGACAGACTTTCTCTCAGACTCTCTATCTCTGTCTCTCTCTCTCTCTCTCAGACTCTCTATATCTCTCTCTCTCTCTCAGACTCTCTCTCTCTCTCTCATTTCATTTCTCGATCTCTCACTCTCTCTTCCCATTTTCATTTTCATTTTCATTGTCATTCTCTCTCTCTCTCTCTCTCTCTCTCTCTCTCTCTCTCTCTCTCTCTCTCTCTCTCTCTCTCTCTCTCTCTCTCTCTCCATCCCTTGCTCTCTCTCTCTCTCTCTCTCTCTCTCTCTCTCTCTCTCTCTCTCTCTCTCTCCCCCCCACCCCTTGCTCTCTTTATCTCTCTCTCTAGAGCCCTAGGAAACAGTATGCTTAAAGGGCTGGAAGGGGTTGACATTCCGTAAGTATTGGGAAAGGGAAATTCATCATTTTTACTGGCACTTTGGAGGAAATTAGGAAGGCCCTATGCTTTCAAAATGGCCGAAATGGAAAGAGAATGCAGCAACAGAATGACAGATGGACTGAGAGAAACAGATCACGATCAGAAAATGTAAGAAAAGGGAGAGGGGTGGGGGTGGGGAGTGTCCGGAGTCCAGTGTCAGCCTGTGAGTGTGAGAACGAGAAGGGAAAGCAAGGAAAAAGTGGATGAGACATGAAGGATGAGTGAAAAAAAGAGGGAAAATAATCGAGGGGTGAAATGAACGCCTTTAAAAGCCAAATGCCATACCGTATAATAACAGAGAGGCCAGTACAGAGAGAGAGAGAGAGAGAGAGAGAGAGAGAGAGAGAGAGAGAGAGAGAGACAGAGAGAGAGAGAGAGAGAGAGAGAGAGGGGTGAGTGTATGCTGTACGTAGCCATTCCATGCCCTCCTAGTGATGCAACACCTTTGGTGTTACTTCTAGACAGGCCAAGAGCAATGTAAATATCGTTTCTGATCTCCAGACTTCTGATCAACCAGTAGCAAACCTAGGGAAGCGGTTTTGGGAAATGTCAATTGCTATCCTCTTGGTCAGACCAAGTCTCTAAGAGATTTTGAAAGTCGATGATAATCAGGCTATGCGGTACATACCCTCTTGTAGCCTGTGGGTAGTAGGGAGGCCACCGTGTCACTGAGGCTGAGGAAGGACGGCCTCTTCTCTGGCTCACTGTTCCAGCACCTCGACATCATCTCATAGCTGCAGACCAACACAACGGTGGCACACACAGTTAGCACTCAATCAATACACAACTAAAATAAACAAATTAAAAACAATACTACTCATCGCTACATATCGTAATACTCAAAGACGCTTTACTCAACACACACACACACTTCGTATTTGATTGTGAAACATAATCACAGCAATGCTTACAAAGGTCACAAGGTGCAACTTTTAAGCCTTGGTCATATTTAGATAACATGTTCTTTTTACACACACAAAGGCGCACGCAAGCATGTATGCACACACACACACACACACACACCAGGTCACACATATTACACCAGTAAATTCACGCAACAGCTCCAAGAGACAACCGGCCTATTCAATACCATGGTTATGTGGAGCCTTTCAGAAATACCACACGTTCCACTGACCGTGACATTTATGAAAATAGGAAAATTGAGTTTGTGCATTTAAAACCTCTCTGAATATAGCACGTCTTTGAATGATGGATAATCATTGGACTTCTTTGCGTCCTTTCAGGAAGTCTGAGTTGACAGTGTGCTCTGTGTTGAGTTACGATGTGCGGCATATCAGGGGTGCATTTCTCGAAACCATAGTGCTATCTATGTTAGCTACTCTGCAGTATGCAATGCAATTTCCCATGGGCAACTTCCCAAGTTGGTAACTGGCTAGCACCTATGCTTTTGAGAAAAGCTTCCCAGAAGACTGCCAGATGTATGACTTTGAGTTTGCACTGCACATGAGAGGGTTAAGCTACAAGTATGTGTAAACCCGAAGCGACCTATGCTACCCGAGCGACGGGGGTCATTATTTCTCTATGGATGGTCGGTGAATTCGCTGGGAGCGAGCGGAGCAAATTTCAGCGATTTAAGTCAGGCTAATATTATGGTAATGAGCTGTGACGCAATTCGGCAAATAAAATAATTGGAATGTTCATATCTCCGAATGTCCCAGGCTGACAAGCCAGAGCCGTTATGTGATTACCTAAACACGTCAATGTCATGTCCAGAGCGAATAAAACGAATTCATGACGAAACTTCTTCAGCTACCTCAGCTTCTCGTGTAGCATAGGTCGTTTCTGGTATACATGCAGCTTTTACACAGTACATTTGTTGTGCTATTGTATCTCAACACTAGGACAACTAGAAAAGTTGACTCTATAAGTGTTGAATTAACACAGACAAAATTGAGTGTGTATATCAGTATATAACAGTTTAATGTTGTGACCTCAGTTTATGTACTACTATCAATTGTGCAGTATGTACCTACAAGCTGAATAGTTGTAGTGTGATGACACATTTGAACATTTGAAGAAATGTGTGTGTGTGTGTGTGTGTGTGTGTGTGTGTGCGTGTGCGTGTGCGTGTGCGTGTGTGAGTGTGAGTGTGCGTGTGCGTGTACGTACACATCTTCGGAGGCGTGCTCGGGCTTGGCCATGCGGTAGCCACTCTTGATCTTGTTGTAGAAGCTGGAATCCACCACCATACCTGGGTAAGGGGTCCCACCTTCAAGACAAACATAATAGATAGAAATATAAATACAGAATATAAATAGATGTAGAACAGCAAGAACACCAAGGCACTCTCATTTACAAAAGTTTAAAAGCCTTCGTAATCTTGGCTTAGTCATATTAACCCTTTTTAAAAATAAATAAATAATTAAATAAATAAACTGACATGACAGTCATGCCCTCTTCGGGGAGTCAAAAAATACCAATAATAATAGAGAACCCATAAGCCTGTGCTCTGGGCTGTCCTTACTCAGATGAGAAACACTGATC
>NC_085862.1:33708368-33763368 GCF_034702125.1 Engraulis encrasicolus | reverse complement strand
CTGTTAACATTCCTCCGCCACAGACGGAGCGCATCAGGCCAGCGAGAAACACTCTGCTCTGACACTGACACACACACACACACACACACACACACACACACACACACACACTCACACACACACACACACACACACACACACACACACACACACACACACACACACACACACACACACACACACACACACACACACACACACACACACACACTACATCACTGGCCCGTGAGAATGGGTCTGGGTGTCTGAGATGGACAGTCCACGATCCATCCTCTTTGGTCTGCTGGCCCATCTCTGTGTGTGTGTGTGTGTGTGTGTGTGTGTGTGTGTGTGTGTGTGTGTGTGTGTGTGTGTGTGTGTGTGTGTGTGTGTGTGTGTGTGTGTGTGTGTGTGTGTGTGTGTGTGTGTGTGTGTGTGTGTGTGTGTGTGTGTGAAGGGATGTGCTTCTTCTAAATGACATCTGCTAAAATGTGTTTAAGTGACTTCTAGCCTGTTGGCAAGTAGTGCTGGACGTAACCACAGATGTGTGAATCTAGGCGAACAGCCAAGGAAGTGTGGACTGTGTCTGTGTAGGTGTCGGTTTAAATAGGTGTGTGTGTGTGTGTGTGTGTGTGTGTGTGTGTGTGTGTGTGTGTGTGTGTGTGTGTGTGTGTGTGTGTGTGTGCACTGTAAAACATGGCAAGCCAATTAAACGTAAAAATGTAAGTCACCCTGCTGCCTTAAGTTTGAAAGTTAACTCAACTTGAGAAAGCCTTGAGTTGAGTTAAGTCTCGAGTTGAGTTAAATTACAATCTTAAGGCAGCAGGGCAACTTACTTTTTTGACGTTTAACTGGCTGCAATGTTTTACAGTGTGTCTGCTTGTGTGTGCACGTGTGTGTGTGTGTGTGTGTGTGTGTGTGTATGTGTGTGTGTGTGTGTGTGTGTGTGTGTGTGTGTGTGTGTGTGTGTGTGTGTGTGTGTGTGTGTGTGTGTGTGTGTGTGTGTGTGTGTGTGTGTGTGTGTGTGTGTGTGAGAGAGTGCGTGCGTGCGTGCTTGTGTGCGGATGTGTGCGAGTGTGTGTGTCTGTGTGTGCGCGCACACGGGCGAGCGCGCATATGTGTGTCCACTCACCTGACTTGGTGCAGGATCCGAGCAGGTTGACAATGTTGAGGTGTGGCCCCAGGTGAGTCATGATCTTCAGCTCTGACATCAGGGCCTGCTTCTCACTGGAGCGCGCCGTGGCTGTGTGGGAACACAGGACAAAACACAACACCTTTAAAAGGTCTATTTATAACTGTCATAGTGCATTGAGGCCGACTAAGAACCATGCCGGTGCCCATTCCCGTTCCCGCACGAACTGGAAAGCGTGAAAGCGAACCAGATCACGCCACAGATCTTAGCACTTACGAACCGGAAAGTCTGTAAAAATACTTGTTTTTTCTCCGCAAAATCTTAAAAATGAATGGATTGCATGGATTAATCTGAATGGATGGATGGATTGATGGATGGATGGCTGGATGGGGTAGATTGAGACATTTGCAGTTGATAAAGGTAAACAGGCAGGTACTCACGTTTGAGCATCTTGACGGCGACCTTCATGACAGGCTGTGAGCGACTCAGGCCATAGGCAGTGCCCTCCACCACCTTACCGAACGCCCCCGAGCCCAGGACACGACCTGAGAAGAGAACAGCACATTACATTATGCTCAGCAGAGGCTTATTGATAGCTTCATTTGTACAGCAAAATTCATAAAAAATATACAAGTCCAATGTGCTTTGATAGTTTGATAAAGTAGACACAAGTTTGACAAGGTAAGGTAGCTGGATCAAAGGTTTAAACAATGAAGGAGGCTTCTGTCCCAAGTCAGCTGACACATGAGAACAGTGAGACACACGCAGAAGAGATCGAGAAGAACAACCATAAGAGGCAGACAATGTGGAAACAAGAAAGTGGACAGCGATATAGCAAGATTATTAGGCATCCTAGTGTAAATATTAACATATTACGCACATAGGGATGAATGAATTCATGAAATTGTATAATTACAGTGCTACAAATGTAAATGGAAAAAATAGAGGTAATTTCTTACACAAGGAATGCACAAACACACAGGACGGGAATGGAGACGGGAACACATACACAGAGAGCCATCATGTTTGTGTTTTTTAGACCAGACTAAGAGTTTTATGGCTTTTCCCAAACGAGGCCTTTCTCTTTGATCAGTGAGCTTCCCTCAAAACCAACACACAACCCCTCCCTCTCGCTCGTCCCATCCTGCTGTTTCTGTTCTGCTCCTTCAATTTCTCTCCTCCGCCCCCTTTTCATCCCTCTCTCTCTCTCTCTCTCTCTCTCTCTCTCTCTTTGCTGCTCTCCACTCTCTCATCACCACCCATCCAGATGTCTTCCTCCCCTTTCTCCACTCAGCTGAGTCCATGTGAAATATTTCAGCCATAGTGATTGGAATCTGACCACAACACGACCGCAGTCTGTCCCGGGAAATGACCACAACATCACCACTTTTAGATTGCGACCACAGCGAAAGAGCGCGAAACCAACAGATGGATAGACGCATAGACCGAGAGAAAGACGGAAGGAGGGATGGACAGACAGAGACGGAGAGGGAGAGAGCAAGATAAAATAAGAGGGAGACAGAGAAAGAGGATCTCAGCGCTCAGATATAGATACACTTTAATGACTTTTCAGCATGTTTCTGTGAAATAAATGGCACGTCCTGTGCTATATGTTTATCCAGGCTACAGTGAGTGAAACCTAGCATGGGTATAGAAGTAGAACTTTCAAGTTAGTGCTCCTTGGTTCATCCATTGTGAGGGAAACTTAACCCTAATTTAAACGTAAAAAAGGTCAGTTGCCCTGCTGCCTTAAGTTAGTAAGTTAACTCAACTTGAGAAAGACTTGAGTTAATTCTCGAGTTGAGTTAACCTACAAACTTAAGGCAGTAGGGCAGCTTACCTTTTTATGTTAAACTGGCTGGCAATGCTTTTTCAGTGTAGGAGTTGAGTACGCAGGATCTTGGTCTACTTACCAAGAACCAATCCATCGCGAGGGAACTCCCAGCGCGAGTCATAGGGAAGCTGCATGGGGTCCACATAGATGTACTCATGGCCATCCGGACTCACAGACTCAATCACCCTCCACCTGATCTCATAGCGAGGCTTCTGCAGAGAGAGAGATATAGAGAGAGAGAGAGAGAGAGAGAGAGAGAGAGAGAGAGAGAGAGAGAGAGAGAGAGAGAGAGAGAGATATGGGATGAGGTAAGAAGAGAAGAGAAGAGAAGAGAAGAGAAGAGAAGAGAAGAGAAGAGAAGAGAAGAGAAGAGAAGAGAAGAGAAGAGAAGAGAAGAGAAGAGAAGAGAAGAGAAGAGAAGAGAAGAAGAGAAGAGAAGAAGAGAAAAAAGGAAGGCATGAAATAAAGAGAGAGGGGGAGAGTGGAACACAGGAACAAGATGGTGTAACATCCTTCCATGGTCTCATAAATGTGAGCTTTGGGGAGACCTGCATGGTGTGGGTGCTTGAGTAAAGATGAATGGATGGATAGATGAAAGTGAGTGAGTGAGTGAGTGAGTGAGTGAGTGAGTGAGTGAGTGAGTGAGTGAGTGAGTGAGTGAGTGAGTGAGTGAGTGAGTGAGTGAGTGAGTGAGTGAGTGAGTGAAGGCGTAGGCGATTGAATGAGTGAGTGATTGAGATAGTGAATGAATGCGCAAATGAATGAGTGTATGAGTGCATGACTAAGTAAGTGAGTGAATGAATGAGAGTATATGAGTGAATATGAGTAATATGAGTGAATGTGTAATAAATGAGTGTTTAAATGATAGAATGAGCGTGTGAATGACTAAGTAAAGGAGTGAATCAGTGAATAGTAAAGTGAGTGAGTGAGTATGTGACTAAGTTTGTGAGTTAATGCAAGTGAGTGCATCCGCGTATGTGAGTATGTGAATGAGTGAGTGAATAATGGGTGAGTGCGTAAGTGAATATGAGTGAGTGAGTGAGTGAGTGAGTGAGTGAGTGAGTGAGTGAGTGAGTGAGTGAGTGTAAGTGAGTGAGTGAGTGAGTGAGTGAGTGAGTGTAAGTGAGTGAGTGAGTGAGTGAGTGAGTAAGTGAGTGAGTGAGTGAATGTAAGTGAGTGAGTGAGTGAGTGATGAGTGAGTAAGTGTAAGCAAATGTGTGCATGAGTGAGTGAGTGAGTGAGTGAGTGAGTGAGTGAGTGAGTGAGTGAGTGAATGCAAGTGAGTGAGTGAGTGAGTGAGTGTAAGTGAGTAAGTGTAAGCAAATGTGTGCATGAGTGAGTGAGTGAGTGAGTGTAAGCAAATGTGTGCATGAGTGAGTGAGTGAGTGAGTGAGTGAGTGAGTGAGTGAGTGTAAGTGAGTGAGTGAGTGAGCGAGTGAGTGAGTGAGTACCTGTTTCCAGATAATGACCAGCACAATGAGTGAGATGATGACAATGACCAGCAGCACCAGCACAGCAGCTGCCACAGTCAGCTCCGAGTGAGGACCTGAGCATGAGACACACTAACATAAGCAACCTGATACATACACACATACAGTATATATGCACACACACGCACGCACGCACGCACACACACACACACACACACACACACACACACACACACACACACACACACACACACACACACACATACACACACACACACACACACACACACACACACACACACACACACACACACACACACACATTCATTTTGCTAGCAAACACGCAAAAATACACACATGCTTTACGTTCAAAGATGTGTGCACAGCACACGCACACGCACACGCACACACACACACACACACACACACACACACACACACACACACACACACACACACACACACACACACACAAACACACAGCGTGCGGCCCTGTTTTAAAGTGAGGGTTATCAGTTCTCAGAGGTGTGAGTGGACTGATGGTTGGAGGCTTATAAGAGAAGCAGGCGAAGGGTGACACTAAACGATGACCTCTCAAAAGACAGATGCACTTAAGAGTCCTTAAAAGCAATGCACCCCCCCCATTCTTTAGCCCTGCTTTCACATCACACTTTAACATCACTCTCTAACTCCACATATGGTTTATATATACTGTATATCACTGATGATCAAGTCGAAGAAGCGTTTAGATTTCTCATAGCAGTAGCGTAAAGTGTTTGTGCAGTGGTAACACGTTGTAAATCCTGAATGGAATTTTTAAGATTAAAACTCATTCTCTTCTGAGTCATATTTTATATTAAAAGTACCATGACGTGTGACTGTCAGTTTACTTAAGAGGTTAGGGAGAAAAAATTTGACTACTATCAATGCAAATGTTCTCCCGGCGGATATTTGATTATTCTTTGTGCTCATACACAAAGAGAGTTTGATCATTTGCATATAGAGAAATGTTTGGCTTTCGTTAATCTACAGAACGTAACGACTGTAGCCTGACAGCCTGACTAACAGAGAGAGAGCTAGAGCTAGAGCTAAGAGGTAAGAGAAAGGGAGAGAGAGAGAGAGAGAGAGAGAGAGAGAGAGAGAGAGAGAGAGAGAGAGAGAGAGAGAGAGAGAGAGAGAGAGAGAGAGAGAGAGAGAGAGAGAGAGAGAGAGAGAGAGAGAAAGAAATCAGGTATGTGTATCTTCTCAAGAAAAAGCCACCAGCTTAACCTGTGTGCTTGCTTGCGTGTATGTATCCTGACTCCAGTGTTCTTACTGCTGGGCACCCACTAGACGTGTGTGTCTCTCTGTGTGTGTAATCGTGTGTTGTGTATGTGTGTGTGTGTGTGTGTGTGTGTGTGTGTGTGTGTGTGTGTGTGTGTGTGTGTGTGTGTGTGTGTGTGTGTGTGTGTGTGTGTGTGTGCATGTGTGTGTGTGTGTGTGCGTGCGTGCGTGCGTGCATGTGTGTGCGCGTATGTGTGCATATGCGTGCGTCTCTTACCGCTAGCCACCAGCTTGACCTCGCGGGCCACGGCGGCCATGTCGTTGCGGGCCATGCAGCGTACGGCCAGCGTGCTCTCCAGATGGCCGAAGATCACCTGGCTCTCCAGCTGCATGTCCTGGTTGACGTGGGTCTCCACACTGACCTCAGACGAGTTGGCCGGCAGCAGTGACCACTGGGTGGAGTCATTGGCACAGCTGAGACGAGGGAGAGAGAGGGAGAGGTAGGGAGAGAGGGAGAGAGAGATGGAGGGAGAAGGAAGATGGGAGAGGCAGAGAGAGAGAGAGAGCGAGAGAGAGAGGGAGAGGGAGAAAGAGATGGAGAGGGGTTGGAGAAAGATTTAGAGGGGTTGGATAGAGATGGACAGAGAAAGGGACAGGGTGAGAGAGAAGGGCAGGCAAAGAGAGGGAGAGAGGGAGAGGACGATAGTGAGACAGGGAAGAAAAGAGGGAGAGAGAGAGGGATTGGAGAGAGATGGAGAGGGGTTGGATAGAGGTGGAGAGAGAGAGACAGAGAGAAGGGGAGGCAAAGAGAGGGACAGAGGGAGAGAGAGAGACAGAGAAGGAAAGAGGGAGGAAGAGAGGGATTAGGGTAACCATGATGGCGGCTAT
Organism: Engraulis encrasicolus; assembly: GCF_034702125.1. Classification (NCBI taxonomy): domain Eukaryota; kingdom Metazoa; phylum Chordata; class Actinopteri; order Clupeiformes; family Engraulidae; genus Engraulis; species Engraulis encrasicolus. The sequence continues at coordinate 33,756,842 of NC_085862.1, read as the reverse complement.
GAAGTCATTTTTCTAAATATAGCTCAACTTTTAAAGAAGAGGAGAGAAAAAGGAAAGAGAGTTCCTGAAAGTCTACACAGGAGTTGGTAGCAGGACTGAAAACAGGGAAAAAGACTGAACTAAAGAAAAAAGAAAGAGCATACAAGCCGGAAACAAACACACAAACAACCAAAGACAACAAAAAAGGACAACAAGATAGAAAGACAGATAAAAGGCAGAAAGGAAAGAACTAGAGAGCATAGATGGAGAAGGAAAACTAGATAAGGGCAAAAAAAAGAAAGAAAGATAGCAGGAGATAGATGGATGAGTCAGTGCGAGTGAGGGAAAGCAGACACATGCAGAATGCAGTGGTGTGGTGTGGTGCACTCACTGTTTGATGTTCCTGCAGATGTACCAGTCCACGTCTGGCAGGGGCTCCCCTTCGGCGATGCACACCACCGACTGGCCCGCCGCAGAGCCGTGGTGGAGGTCCGTCATCTCAATGATCACGGCAGGGACTGCAGAACACAACACATTACAATGAAGTGTTTATTAAGCTAAAGAGCACAAGGACTGCAGAAGCAGAGACACACAGAGAACAAGCAGAGAACAGCGTAGTAGAAAGAGGTTTTAAGAAGTTAATCCATCAGTAAAGCAGAGGTTTTATTGCATTGTGCGAGACAGTTTAACGTCCATGGATGGCTGAAAAAGTGACGCAATGGTACAAATCATCCTGTAAAAAATAATTCACATATTTTTTTTCAGTCCAATGTTCCTTCAAGAAATCAGCCATTTATTGGTCGGGGCGAATACATAAATCTGAAGACAAATGGTTTCTTCCACATTTAGACAAAACCGATAACTCAGTGAGTTGACGTCATTGGGTTGCATTCTGTGCTTCAGCAGTCTATACACAAAAAATCCTTCCTCAGCAATGTTGAGCTGTCCAAAACAAAAAGACAGCTCAGACTCAGAGTATCAGTGTATCATCGGCATGACAATCCTCAGACTCAGTGTGTCATGGGCTTGACAACGCCAAACGGTTGACGTTGTGGACTCGCATTTGGAAGCCAAGCAGCAACAGAAGTGCTGCGTGGTGTGGCGTGGCGTGACAAGACACAGGGGAGCTGACTGACAGTGATGGATGAGGGGCCATAAGATCAGAGAGGATTCCTGGGCATTCCACCACGAGGCATACATCCATATATGGGCTTGCTTGCATGCCCATGGGGACCCAGGTTCGAGTCTGACCTGAGTCATTTACCAACCACATCCCATCCCTCTCTCTCTCTCTCTCTCTCTCTCTCTCTCTCTCTCTCTCTCTCTCTCTCTCTCTCTCTCTCTCTCTCTCTCTCTCTCTCTCTCTCACTCCATTTCACTTCATCTCTCACACTGTCCTGTCAAAATAAAGGATATAAAACGTTATTTTAAAAAAGATAGGAAAAGGATTCTTGAAGCTCACCTTTGACTTGCAGGGCGAAGCTGTAGCGGGCACTCAAGTTCATGGCCTCGGCCGTGACCGTGTAGTTCCCACTGTCCTCAGCCTTCGCACGGATCAGCGTCAGAACGCTGCGGTACCTAGGAACCAAACAAAATGGCCGACGTTAACTAATATAAGAGCTAGTGTTTGGAATCCACAGGTAGCTTGTTAGTGCCGACCACTCCATCTGTGGAATGCTATGCTTGTCTTTGAAAAAAACCTAAGTACAGTATTACTGCACCATTACACACATTCTTTACTGACACTTTACAACTTGGTCGTTGACATTGTGACTGGCTATAATGTGGGGTCATGTCAAAGGGTTAAAACACCAATGTTATTACTAAGGGCAGCGCTAGGAGCCTCGCATGATTCAATGTACAGTAGATAAAGGAAGGAATGGCGTGACTTAGAAATACATTTTTTGTTAGTCATCAATATATACTGTGCATCAGACTCACTTGGTCTCGCCCATCTGACGGAAGGTGGAGGTCATCTCGGCCGCGTTGTCCCCTACAGCGACGCCATCTTTTTGCCAGATGACTTTGACGTCCGGGAAAGCGTCGATGTCAACACTGAACTCGCGCACCTCATCCAGTTCCGCCAGCTCGGTGTGTGTGAAGCTGGGTACCATGGTAACAAACGGGGTCTCTGGGGACACAATACACAAACACACACACACACACGCACACATGATTTAAAGACTTGGTTAGAAGTTAGGTGAGATGTCTGTGAAGATTCTAATTCATCCAGGTCATCTGTAATTTAGATATATTATATCACCTATATTACACCTATGTAAGATATAACTATTACACCTGAATCAAATGTATAAAGTCAGAGTCCGTTTTAATGTTGTTAATGTCAGATTTCTATACCGTTTATCACTACATAACCTTTTCTATATGTTTGCCATATTGCGACGACCTTACCGTAAACAGTGACGGTTAGCTCCTTGGTTTGGCTCTCGTTGCTCGCGATGTCGGTGATGGAGCAGGCGTAGACGCCGCTGTCCTTCAGCGTGACATCGGCTATTTGCAGGGAGTAGTTGATGGTCTGCTCTCTCCTGTTCTCACGCACCGTCTTAACGCCACGACCAAACTGGAGCAATTTGCATCGCAAACCACATGGGAAAGACAAAGCATTTGTGAGCCACCAGGTCGTGCCACGATATCAAGACTGAAAGATATGGTGTAATGTACCTGTCTAGCATCCCAGTATCAAACCGATAAATGAGCTAACCCCTTCGACCAGAGCCTATGTTATATAACCTGTCTAATTGTAATGGCTATGTCTTAATCTGTTACTTAAGGCTCTCGGTAATCTCACAGCAATATTGTTAACGATGCAGTTGAGTATTTTCAACAAATAGTGAATAGGCCTGCCGGTGACCCCATCTGCGCAAAGAGGCTACGACAAGATATACACCAAAATGGAAACGACCATGTCATAATCTACTATTACTGAAGACTCTGTATTAGTGTAGTTCTATAGAAGTTGGCTATTGGTGGATCAGTGTGCATTATCTACTTCAGAATGTCAACATCTTTATGGAAAAAACAGACGTTTTCCTCACCATTCTGCCAGGGTATTTCCAGTGGTCATCCAGAATCTCCTTGCCCTTGGCGATGCAGTTGACGGTGAGCGTCTCCCCCACGAAGAGAGCCGTCCTCTTGGCCTCCAGCTCCACCTGCAGCTCAGAGGCTCCGGAGTCATCTGGAACACCACAGCCGAAGATCAAGTAGCATCAGAGACGGTTTAAATAGAGAATCTTTGGTAGCATGTAGAGAGCCATACAAAACTACAGGATACCACTAGGCGAGGGCACCAGAACAAGTTTTTAAGTGGTGTTGCGTTTTTTTCTTTAATCTTTATTTCTTAAAAATGTTACTGCTGGCCCTGCCATGGCCAAACGATAGGGCACCGGGTTACTACGCCAGCAACCTGGATTCAATTCCGACCCAGGTCGTTTGTCGATCCTGCCCTTTCTTTATCTCCCACTTGCTTCATGTCACCATCTCGAACTGTGCTATCAAATAAATTCAATAAAAGCCCTAAAAATATATGTTTTAAATGTTACTGCTGCTACTCCCCACTCGTTTGTCTGCAGTAAAAGTTGAGAAAGCCTCATTGAGGGAGCCCAAAAGTGGGAAATGCGAATGCACCACTGCATCCCCCTTTCCGGCACCTATTAGGGATGGCACAAACCGCACCGAAAACCGAAACCGTACCATTCATACACATACCGAACCGAACCGTGCAATCCATCGCAAACCACAATTCATGTACTGCCCAGAAAAATATGTAAAACAGAGATTCTAGGAGTATCTTATCCAGTCTCTCGGATTAAAACATTAGCGTATAAGACCAAATCAGAGGATGACACAATTAAAATCACACCATTTTCACATTATAAGCCTATACAAACCATATGTAGGATATTTAGTGATAAGTCAGATTCTATTAGCCAGTGCACCATTTATCAAGAACAAAAAAAAAGAACCATAGAGAACCGAAAACCGTGACCTTGACACCGTGATATGAACCGAACCGTGAATTTTGTGAACCTTTCCACCCCTAGTACCTATGCCACTAAAGGTACAAACAACTAAGACACAAAGGGATATAAACACAGTCAAGAACACATGCAAGATAATGATAGACATTATCTCTCTCACACCCTGTTTGTCTCTCTCTGTCACTCACTCTCTCTCCACATTCAGACGTCTGTCTCCCCCCTTCATACAACAGCAGACACATTCCGGTCAGACCAGCCACACACCTCCACATCCGTCTATGCAGTATTTTCTCTCTCTCTCTCTCTCTCTCTCTCTCTCTCTTTCTCTCTCTCTTTCTCTCTCTTCTCTCTTCTCTCTCTCTCTCCTCTCTCTCACTCTCTCTCCCCCTCTCTCTCTCTCTCTCTCTCTCTCTCTCTCCCTCCCCCCACATGAAGACCAGACCAGATCACCACCCACCTGCCCATCCGTGTACGATGTAGTCCTCGCTGCGGTACTCCTGTCCGTGGAGCAGCGCCCTGCAGGCGTACGGGCCGGTGCTGAAGAGGCCCAGGAAGCCCCTCTTGGGGTCGTAGTGGGCGCGCACCTCCTGGCCCGTCTCCACGTTCAGCAGGGTGACGTTGGCCGTGGGGTCGGACACGCGGCAGGGGATCTCCATCTCCTCGTGGTACGTTATCACGTGCATGGCCAGCGGGTCCATGGAGGGCAGGAACAGCACCTCAGGGTCTGGGGAGGGAGACAGGAGATGAGGGGTGAGAGAATGCAACTCAATGAGAGAGAGAGAGAGAGAGAGAGAGAGAGAGAGAGAGAGAGAGAGAGAGAGAGAGAGAGAGAGAGTGTGTGTATGCATGCGCGACAGGGCAAGAACAGCACCTCAGGGTCTGGGGAAGAGACAGGGGAGAGGATGGGTGAGTGGGCAACGCAATGAGTGTGTGTGTGTGTGTGCGCGTGTGTGTGTGTGTGTGTGTGTGTGTGTGTGTGTATGTGTGTGTGTGTGTGTGTGTGTGTGTGTGTGTGTGTGTGTGTGTGTGTGTGTGTGTGTGCGCGTGTGTGCGCGTGCGTGCGTGTGTGTGTGCGCGCATGAATGACAACTCAGGGTCTGAGGAGGGTGGGGAGGATGGGTGAGTGGGCAACTCAATGAGAGTTTGTGTGTGTGTGTGCGTGTGTGTGTCCGTTTGTGTGCGTGTGTGTCTGTGTGTGTGTATGTGTGTGTGCGTGTGTGTGTGCGTGTGTGTGTCCGTTTGTGTGCGTGTGTGTCTGTGTGTGTGTATGTGTGTGTGCGTGTGTGTGTGCGTGCACAGAACGGCACCTCAGGGTCTGAGGACTGGAGGGTGGGGAGGATGGGTGAGAATGCTCGTCAACAGGAGTGTATGTGTGTGCGAGAGAATGTCTGTGTACGGAAGGGTGTGTTTGTTTGTGTACCCTTGAGTGTTAATGCAGGGCATGAACAGCACATTGGGATCTGAGTTTAATGGGAGTGTGTGTGTGCGTGTGTGTGTGTGTGTATGTGTGTGTGTGTGTGTGTGTGTGTGTGTGTGTGTGTGTGTGTGTGTGTGTGTGTGTGTGTGTGTGTGTGTGTGTGTGTGTGTGTGTGTGTGTGTGTGTGTGTGTGTGTGTGTGTGTGCAGGGGCCTATACTACAAAGCTGGTTCAGGATAAGTTAAGGTTAAATTAAGAGGTAAATCATCTAATAGAAGAGCCTGGAGTCCTCATATTCTAAAGAAAAGCTCTTCTATTAGATGATTTACCTCTTAATTTAACTAATTTAACCTTAACTTATCCTGAACCCGCTTTTAAGTACAGGCCCCAGATCTTCCTTCAATACCTGGCACATTTTATTGTCATATATTGTAGTGTATGCAGTTCATGATATAAAGTACAGATCTTAAGGAAGAAAAATCCGCACTCACAAACTGCGTCTCATTATTTATTTATATTACCACCATGTCCAAAAGCGAATGCGTTTCGGCTATCAAGCCTTCATCGGTGTGTGGTGGCTTGATCAAGGCTTGATAGCCGAAACGCGTTTGCTTTTGGACATGGTGGTAATATGAGACGCAGTTTGTGAGTGCGGATTTTTCTTCCTTAAGTTGATACATTTTATCGCGCACCCTTTTATCGCGTTTTTTTCCAAGAAGTTGAACGCGTCCTTTGCCAAAACTATAAGGTACAGATCTCCCTTCATACCTGGCACAAAGACATATATGATGCTGCCCTCCTCCTCCTCCTCCTCCTCGGTCTGGTTGACCCCCTTGTAGCTGCAGATGTACTCGCCGGAGTCGGTGGCCGTGGCGTTCTCCATGGTGATGGTGCTGATGAAGAGGCCGCCCTTGTCGTCCACCGTCCACTCGTGCGGCGTCTGCTCGCTGGGCGTGCTCCAGAGCAGCTCGGCCACGCCCCGGCAGGTCAGGCGGAAGGAGGAGCCGAGCGTCACCACCATCTCGTCGCGCATGGGCAACAGCACGGGCACCTGAGACGCTGACTGGGGCAGCAGCGTGCTGGGAGCTGTAGTAAACAAACGCACACACATACTCGTTACAATCATGGAGAGACATGAAGGAAGACGCATGGATACGCGCAAACACATGCACGCACACGTGCACGCACGCACACACACACACAGACAGACACAGACACACACACAGACACACACACACACATGCAGAGAGGCACACACAGGAAGACACATAGACTACATACATGTACGTGCACACACACACACAGGCACGCACGCACACACACACACACACACACACACACACACACACACACACACACACACACACACACACACACACACACACACACAGGTAGGCAGAAAAAGGCAAAGAGTGGGTGAGGGAGAGAGGGATGGAGGAAAAGAGGAAGAAGAATAAGATCCGAAACGACAAAAACAACACGAGCATACGAGGATACGACACAATCGTTTAATGGTGCATCACGCATACAAAGTGGCTTCCTCAACAGTGGTAGAAGCTTGATAAGACACGCGCTCCCCCATCTGCATCCCTTCACTATGTCCACACACGCACCTCTAACTCTGAGCTGGAAGGAGAAGTGGGCCTCCTTCTGTCCAGTGGTGGCTGTCAGAGTGTACTTCCCACTGTCCTGCTCCGTGGGGTGCTTCAGGTTTAAAATACTCTGATACCTAAAAAAACAACACCAAGCTGAAATGAACGACCAAAAAAACATCCAAAAAATGCTAAAAAGAGAAGAAAAAAAGCTATTTCCTTATGCATTAAGACACAGAGCCTATGATATAACTCTGTTATAGCCAGAAGGACATTTACCAAGTTGTTATGTTAGTAAAGAATGTATGCAATGTCAGAGTACTGCTATTCAGAACTAGAGATGCACCGGATCCTGATTTTTAGGATCCTGCCGGATACCGGATCCACTGCTTAAGATCCTGCCGGATCCGGAACCGGATACCGGATCCTATGAAAGGGTTGAAACACATAGCCTACTCACACACGTGGGCCCTTTTTATCACGTTGGCTCAAACTATTTTGACTGAAAAGCCTCGGCTACCGGATCCTGGATCCTGGAACCGGATCCGGATCCGGATCCTGTGAAAAACCCTATTATCCTGCCGGACCCGGAACCGGATCTTGGATCCGGTGCATCTCTATTCAGAACTATAGTGATGTGGTTACATCATAGTTACATTTGACATAGTTACATTCAAGTTGTTTTAATAAATAAATCATCTCTACTCTCTTCCCACTTGCGGCGTGGAACATAATGCCTTACGTACCGGTGTCCCAGGACGTGGCTGTTGAGGGCATAGAGGAAGGTGCTCTTCTCCAGGGGGAGGCCGTCTTTCCTCCACAGCAGCGTGGGCTCCGGGTGCGAGTCTATGAAGATGGTGAACTCCGTGTCCTCCAGGAGCGTGAACATCTCCACCACGCCGATGCCACTGTGGACCAGCGACACGAAAGACTTCTCTTCTGCAGGGAAAGAAGACGGAGGGAAGACATTTAGCTGAGGATAGATTGAGACAGAGAAGGAAATGGAAGACATAGGAACAGAAACGACAGGAACAGAAAGACAGAGAGTGGAAGATGGACAGACAGACAGACAGACAGACAGACAGACAGACAGACAGACAGACAGACAGACAGACAGATAGATAGATAGATAGATAGATAGATAGATAGATAGATAGATAGATAGATAGGTAGATAGATAGATAGATAGATAGATAAAATGTAAATGAGTGAGGAAATGAGAGGAAATAACACACAGAAACAGAGGGGGAGATGGATGGAAAACGGAGAGGAAGAATGGATGAGATATGAATTGATGAAAGTGTGCGGCAGTTACATCTGGTCAAGTCATCTGGTCCCAGCAGGGCAGATGGTGAAAGCAGAGGAGTCCCCTTACTGCGGCCAGCAGGGGAGACAGAGACAGAGCCTGATGACAGAGACACACACGGAGGAACTACCGCATCTCTCTCTCTCTCTCTCTCTCTCTCTCTCTCTCTCTCTCTCTCTCTCTCTCTCGCTCTCTCTCTCGCTCTCTGTCTCTTAAATTCAAATGGTGCTTTATCTGTAGGACTGTTTAGTCACAGTGTTGCCAAAGCATTGCATACAAATAACAAGATCTCTCTCTCTCCCTCTCTCTCTCTCTCTCTCTCTCTCTCTCTCTCTGTCTCTCTTTCTCTTCCCTCCGCTCCTCTCATTTCTTTCTGCCCTTGCCATTATTCCCTCCTCTATTCCCTTCACCACCGTTCCTTCACTCCTCTCCTTCCTTTCTCTGAGGTTTAAACTGGAAATGGACGTTCAAACACCTCCTTCTGGCTAAATGTATTGCTTCCTCTGATCAAGGCAACACATAAAAGCCTCCCTACTGTTATACCTTCCACATGTTTGACTGGGCAGTATGACAACTTTTCTTCTGTTTCAAAGCTCGTGTAGGTAGTGCATGTGATTCTGTAGGACCATGATACAGTGGAGTGCTCGTTTTCAACAATATTAATCTATGCAATGATGTGCGACGATAATATTGCCAGAGATAATATATTATATCGTTATTTTCTTTTGTTTCAGTGTCGACACAGGCACCACGCTTTGGTTCTCTATGGCACACTAAAACACAATAGGCCTAAAATGTTTTTAGTTGAGGATAGATGATCTGGGGCAATTACAGTTAAACCAAAGGAAGTACAGTACCTTCTGAGGAAGTACAGTTAAAAGTCTGTTAAAAGAACAGTTAAAGGTCAGGTGTGACTCAATACTCCTTCAGTTCCTGATGAGTTTTAAGCTTGCACGCACCAAAGCAACCACATACTACCCTCTCTACACTGCACGCACTGTATATTAACGGTCAATGACATTTTTTAAGTAGCAGAATTCAGGTGGTACAACCACAGCTTATACCCATAAATCAACTAGTAATTAGTACAAAAAAACATGTACCAGCAATGAGTATGCTTCTTAGATAATCCAGTAAAAACAACAAAAAATACAATTAAATGTATACGTTTTTGTTTTGTTTATAAACACGGTGTTGTGAGGAGGGGCAAGACACTGGCAGCCAACCATGATAATTTTTTTGACCAACAGCGGTTTCCAACAATCAGAGTTGTGCACAGCCAGGGACGCTCAAGCCAGGGGGAAACAAAAAACGAGAACCCATGTATGCAATAGTGGCATTAAGTGTGATTGCATCATCCTGACGTCTGCTACTACGTACAAAAATGCCATTGACCCAAACACAGTGTTTGTCCGTGGTGAGGAGTGAGTGTGAGTTTGAGTGTGCCGGATGGACAAGGGTAGGTTACCGTGCACGGCGAGAGCCACTTGTCGGCTGCGGGTCTGGCCGGTGAGGGTGTTGGTGATGGAGCACTCGTAGACGCCACCGTCGTAGGCCGATGCGGAACGCACACTGAGGATGTACAGCACCTGATCCCCCACGATCTGCTTCAGCTCATCCGCATCCACGGCCTAGAGAGAGAGAGAGAGAAAAGATCACAGAGGTTTAGCAAAACAGCATTTTTAAATGTGTGGTTGAAAGTACTGCAAGAACCATGATCAATCGAATCAGTCAATAAAAAGTATTTACTGTTCACATACAAACAGTCAGACTAACACATATATGCACAAAAGTACATATACACAGTCACACGTAGGCAAAAACACTTTCACAGACAAACACACAGAACCACCATTTTCCTTATGCGACAGCAGTCTCTCAGACTGATCTTAAATCACCACTCCCACCATGCCATAACGTTGTCCTCCTTTCTCCTCCTCGCCACTGCTACTTCTTCCACTACACTTGACTATCTGATTTCAACAGCCCACCATTTTTACCCCTTTTACAGGTTAATTCTGAATGTCAGACCCCTGAGGATATTGGAGCAAGAGGCCAGCCACCAGAGCCGCTGACAGCTTTGACAGTGCGGGGACAAAATCACCTGAAACGACCCCCTCTCTCAATGCCTACAATGTCATGGGGACCCGATTCTGGGCCCCACCTCTATCTGGGCCCGTGACAACAGACCCGTTTTTGTCCCTCCTGTTGGTGGGCCTGCCGAACAGCCAGCCAGCCAGCCAGCCAGCCAACCATCCATCCAGCCATCCAGCCATCCAGCTGGGCAGGGAGTGAGGGAGCGAGCTAGCGGTGCGCAGTGCTCCCGATCTGTCAGAGGCGATGGCTGGGGCCCAGTGGTGCGCATGGCAGATAAATCAGCAATACGGGAGCTGCTCTAAAGCCTTGTAATCACCAGCACCGGAGACCTCAGCCCGGGGAAAGGGGAGGGGGGAGAAGGAGAGAGGAAAAGAGGTAGAGAGAGAGTAAAGACAAAAAAGCAAAAGGGAGAGAGCATGTGTATGTGAGAGAGAGAGCGAGAGAGAGAGAAAGAGAGAGAGAGAGAAAGAGAGAGAGAAAGAGAAAGAGAGATAGAGAGAGAAAGAGACAGACACGGAGACAGAGACAGAGAGGGCAAGGAGAGATACAGAAAGAAAGAAAGAAAGAAAGAAAGAAAGAAAGAAAGAAAGAAAGAAAGAAAGAAAGAAAGAAAGAAAGAAAGAAAGAAAGAAAGAAAGAAAGAAAGAAAGAAAGAAAGAAAGAAAGAAAGAAAGAAAGAGGGAACACAGAAGGAGAGAGAGTAGAGAGAGAGAGAGAGTGAAGGGCCCCCATGAGGTGGCAAGAGGTCTTTACTTACTTGCTCACAGCTAGCATCTCTGCTAAATGGCTTAGAGGAGCGCTACTGCATAAAAAAACAGACGCGGCAGAGAAGAGCAGCGGAAAGAATGCTCCTTTTTTGCCTCTGCGAAAATTCATTTACACGTGTGTGTGTGTGCGTGTGTGTGTGTGTGTGTATGTGTGTGTGTGTGTGTGTGTGTGTGTGTGTGTGTGTGTGTGTGTGTGTGTGTGTGTGTGTGTGTGTGTGTGTGTGTGTGTGTGTGTGCGCGTGTGTGTGTTAGAGGCCTATAGGTGAACAGAAATATACACACACCAGTAGGGAACACAGATGCAGATGTGTCCAGATGGACAGGACACCCACATAGGTCATGCATACATAAACAAACACACACAAACACACACACACACACACACACACACACACACACACACACACACACACACACACACACACACACACACACACACACACACACACACACACACACACACACACACACACACACACACACACACACACACACACACGTCCCATAAACACACACAGGTGGGTCAGCACATAAACCCAAACCCAGACATAAACAAACCAGAACAGGACTCGTCCCCAAACATTTCTTTTGATCTGAATCGTAAACACGTATACACTCTCGCATGCACACATACCGCCCCAAAATAAATATCACAAATATCAGCCATAACAATTAATGTGCATACCAGGCGTGCAAGCAGAGACAAGACGTACACAAGCAAAGTTTCACCACACACGCACAAACAGGCACGCACACGCACACGCACACACACACGCACACACACACACACACACTACGACAGACTCATCTAAGTCTAAGTTCAGTGGGAACTGTCTTGCTGACTGTGGTGGCGGCACACACACACTCACACACACACACATCTGTCCTGAAGGTCATTGGGGTGAGAAAGGTCAAAGGTAACTGGTGATTTACAGTCGTTTCTCTTGTTTGAACTTCTCTCTCCCTTCTATTTTGCACGTTTGTCTCCTGGCCGTTTAACAAATGGGCAGGTTTTTCAACCACTTCCCTTACCTCACTGTTGCCTTCCCTTTGGCTTCACTTCGGGACCAGGGAAGGGGAGTGATTGGGGGGTCAAAAGTAGCTGCCCTAACACACAATTTTAGACAGGAATCACCTCTGGGAGCCAGTCCTGGGCCCCTCTGGTCTACACTGAGCTCTCTGACTTCCTGAGTTTAAGGGAGGGGGGTATTGGTTGGGTTGTTGGGGGAACAACATGTACTGGTGTACAGCTTGAGGAGATTTATCTATTGGACAAGAGTCCCCCCCCACCCCACACCCAGAGTCTTACCCTGAAAAATACTCCTCATTTAAAAAGAGGCCAAGAGGATAACGCATAGATTGTTCTAGAAGAGAGGAGATGAATCAGGAAGAGCTGAGGGGAAGATAGTGAAGACTTAGGGGGTAGTGAGGGAAGTGTGTGTGTGTGTGTGTGTGTGTGTGTGTGTGTGTGTGTGTGTGTGTGTGTGTGTGTGTGTGTGTGTGTGTGTGTGTGTGTGTGTGTGTGTGTGTGTGGTGTTCAGGGCTGTGAGAAGTTGGGAAAGGGGGGGGGGGGGGTATTAAGTAGGCAGACTATATACTCATGAAGCGATACGGTCAAGTGGGGGTTTGAGATGGATGTAGTACCATCCAAAAACAATGTTACGCTACATTACATGGAGATTGGGGATGATTTGGCACAGTCACATCCATCTGAAATCAGAATTTCATCCATCGGGATATAACTCTTGCTGGTTTTTTCGAGGATGGTAGCATGGGATCATGAGAGAAAAAAGAGGGGGGCACAACGTCATCATAATGAATCAAAATCGTAGCCTTTGTAGCTTTGTGCAGATCGGCCTACCAGTCGACCCGTTCACTCTTTGCTGAAAAGACTCCAGTCACTCCACTGTATATCATAACAACATGGTTATGACATTGCTGAGAGCCTTAAGTGACACATCAAGACTTTATCGTTACAATTTTGGGGAAGGGTGCTAAGTTCTTGCCTGTTTACGGGGATAGCAGAATGGGGAGGGGGGAATAAGGAAGGGCACGTCATAAAGATGGAGAAAGTTCTGGGGTTGGTGGCAGTCAGGGATCGGGTTAAGGATTGGGGACAGGTGGTAAGTTCTTGTGTTCGAGGATGAAGCTTTCGTCATCAAATATTGAACATCTGGCTACTTTTGATGGAGCCAGCGCATGCATCGCAACACAAGGGACTCCAAAAGTCATTGTGCAGCATCCAACATTCATAAAATGATTATCTACTCTACTTTCTATCAAATAATACAAACTGAATGAGAAAACAATGAATGTAAGCTGCCGGAATGGACCATGTAAACCCCCTGGAAGGGTAGGAGCCGGGGCGGGTGATAAGTTCTTGCCTGTTTTCGTGGATGGAGCCACTGCTGCTGGTACTGGGGTCCCAGGGGGGCCGTGCAGGTGATGTTAAAAGCATCCCCAGCCATCACCGTCTCCTCGCTGGCCTTCAGCGTCACGGTGAAATCTTGCCTCACCACAACCTCTGCAGGGGGTTGACAAACAAGAGTCAACATCACATCATACAGTCCTCACACCCCAGTGTGTGTGTGTGTGTGTGTGTGTGTGTGTGTGTGTGTGTGTGTGTGTGTGTGTGTGTGTGTGTGTGTGTGTGTGTGTGTGTGTGTGTGTGTGTGTGTGTGTGTGTGTGTGTCAGTGTGCATGATGTCAGTGCTGTTTTTGGACTAATGCATGAGGTCACCTCCCCCCCAAGTGTGTGTGATGTGAGATGATGTCACTTTGTCATGCTGCTGTTGAGACTTGGGAATTGTTCTTAAAATGGCTGACACACAGCAGTCTCTCCCAGCTGTGTGCAGCACTCTCAATGACATGCTTTTGGTTTTCAAAACAGGGTGTATTTCCTGGTTAAATATGTTCCACTCATTGACAAGCATAGTACAAAATCTTGCAGCTCTGGAAATGTATAATAATAATAATAATAATAATAATAATAATAATAATAATAATAATAATTCGCATTTACTTACGTTTCCTTTCAACCACAGTGTAGACCTGATCGTAGATCACACCCTTGCTAATGGTCTCACAAACATAAGTTCCTTCTGAGAAATTGCCAAAGAATCCATTTCTGTTGTCATACGGTGCTTGAAGCTCGGTGTCACTTGGTAAGGTTTTGAGCATGACATGGGAGCGGGGGTCTGTGACACGGCAAGGAATCAAGTCGCCGGTTGCTTCGGTGTGCTCCTCCGGCGGTACAAATGGAACGGTGGGGTCTGTGAAGAGAGACCAAGGAGGTGCGCGTTTTAACAGAAGTGGCCTGCTAAAATTGTCAGTTAGTAGGCCAAGAACAAATATCTAGGCCCGTACAAAATGATTACAATCGTTCTAGTCTGGACAGAATGTTACAAATTATCACATAACATTGACATTTGCGTTCAGTGGTTTAGAATGCGTTTGATACCTGGCACAAAGATGTAGATTTCCGCCATTTCCTCTTCTGCGGCCTCGTGCACAGGCTCGCCGTTTTGCGGGAGGTAAACACATGAGTAATATCCAGTATGAGAGGCCTCAGCGTCGCCGATTAGCAAAGTTGCGGTGTGATAGTAAGGATAAACGACGACGCCGTCAGGTAAAGGGTCTGCCCATACCACCTGTCGGTTCTTCCCCGTGCAACTGATGTTGAATCTCGAGTGCAGTCCAACAACAAACTCGTCTTCTTCTGCAATGATGCTGGGTGGGTCACTCCGCACTGTTTGAAAAGGGAAAGAAAGGTAAGATGCTGGCCTCTCTTCTTTCTTTCTTTCTTTCTTTCTTCCTTCCTTTCTTTCTTTCTTTATTTTTTTCTTTCTTTCTTTCTGTTTATTCATTGATCTATCTTACTTTCTTACCTTTTCCCCTTTACACACGCATAGAACTCTTCTCATCTGAGCTCCTCGGCTTAATTCTAGGCATCTGATGTGCTTTCCATATCTTTCTTTCTCACTCAGAAGTTTCAGCATGCATGAGTAGTAGGCCTACAGTAAGGTACAGTAGCCTACAGTGCAGTAGGGCCTACGGTGCAGTGTCAAGTAGCCTAAACAAGTCTTCCTGCATAGACTCAAATACAAAATCCTTTCATAAACTAAAATCCATTGAGATCCTCATGAACAAGCTTCCCCTGGCTTGGCGCACTGCACAACATTATTTCTGAAATATAAAACCTATGTTACGAAATATTACCTTTTAATACACTGACTAACACCGCCAAAAGTGTTAGATGGGTCTTGAAAACCCCCATGGTCACCTTGTTGTGGCCGGCTGAAAAGACAAGGACATATAGCATTTTAGCCACACAGATGGCATGTTTTTCATCCTGAAAATCCACAATGTAAGGTCAGTGAGGTATTTGCACTTTTCCAAAAGCCTGTGCAAAGGTATTGACTCAAATAAGCTTTGCTTCTGCTGTCTGAATAGCTCTTCCTTCTGCAGCCATGTGCCTGAGGTTTCTGTTCTTGTAAAGTTAACATCCAATTGGCTGTAGTAGAACAAGGTATGGAGAGGTAGATTCCCAGAGTAGGTACGGTTCATAAAACTCTTGGCCACTGTTGAAATAACTGAACGGCGCCAACTCCATTGTGCGCAGGAAGGAAACCTGTAGCGCAACCCCGACTCGCCACTAGGTGGAGACAGATTACACGTTTTGGTGGAGGCAATCGAAGAGGTGAGGGCTCCATCCCAAGAAGATCCATGGATTTGCCGCGGTTAAAAAAGCAATTTTAAGACATCCCTATCTTCATTCAATTTGTTTAAAACATAAACGATAGAGAGAGTATCCCGGTATGCCACATGAACGTTTTCTACATAGTGATGTTCTTTGATGTGCTTTTGTCGTTTTGTAAAATAGGCTACCCTTAACAGCTTCTACTAAAGACTTATCTGATGTTAATTACTGCCATTTTGAGTTTAGTTCTCTCGTATTTTAGAAAAAAATAACGTCATGTGACACACCTTCCAACAAGCTAAAACTTCAATTTAATGACAAAACATTACGTTTTACAGTGTTAATCATGCAAGTGAAGATAGCGTACCCTTTACGCATTAACTTAATTTTTATATCTACTTGATTCCGCTCTTGAGACGAAGACTTGGCTAGTTTAAGTGACTAGACTGCTTCTACACTGCAGTTTTCCAGTCTAAGAGATAGGCTAGTCCAGTTTTTTTAAACACTTTTGTCACAGACTATTCAGGCTAAGTACTCAGCCTTGCCAAAGTCCTCATTTAGGACAGGGTGTTTCTAATCCGGCGTGTAGCCCTGTCTGGAAGTACTTTCCTACAGACATTCCCGAGCGCCGATGTTTTATCTGTCTGTCTGGCTGGAGAGCTCAAGTTATGTGCGGACCCCTGGAATCCATCAGCACTCGAGCGGGACGAAAGACGCCACTCAAACCAGGCAGGGGGGCAATCAGTCTCTGTTCTCGGCGGCCTCTTGGTTGTGAGAATAATCTCTGTTGGTTTTATGTCCATAGAATTGCACAGCCACCTAAAATGCGTCCCTTCCTAATGAATTTGACGATTTGTTACACTTCCCTCCTACAAGTGAGGTTGTTGTGAAATCTGGCTGTTATGGCAGACGAAGCCAGAGGTGAAGTCGGTCGTTTAAGAAAAAATAAATGATTTGAACCCGGTTGTCATCAACCCCAGATTAAACTCTAGAGGTGACTGTCACCAAATGCTTGTCTGCGGACATTCTCTGTGGCGCATCCCGGCGGGGTAATTGCCCATGCTAAATCCAGGGGTGTTGAGTTGATCTGTAATTATAGCGACCCTTCTCCGCAGAACTTGTTTGAACGGCAAACACTGGCGTGGGAATTCGTGCCTGACTTCAGCTCGAATCGGACAAACTTTCTAATCCTCTTTGACAAGCTTGCCCACCGTGGCGCGTGTTGTCACTCATCATTCCGCCCGTATACAGTCAGTGGAACGGTGACGGCAGTGTTTTGTATCACGGTCGGGGTGCGCCAGCGTTGCGGATACAGTCCCGCTCTAGACTCCCCCGCTCCTCCGTACCACTACCGCCCACACGCAGATGCACGACTGTCTCTTGTCCAAAGGCGCTCATCTGCTACGCTCGCATTTCTCAAAGCAACAGCTGACAGGCACCGTTTGTTTCACTTCCCAGCTCTTCACACTTACTTTATCTGCTTAAATTCAATTCTACACATACAAGATCGATTTCCATGGGAATATCGAAAGGGGCAACATGGCTCTAAAGATAGCGCAGAGAGTTTAAAATTGAGTCAACCTGTAGCTATTCAAGACAAGAGGCTAATTCAATTCCCTGACTAATGAAATAACTTTAATGTCCACAGAGCTCATCTTGCCCAGGTCACACAGAGCTCCCTCAAAAGCTGACACAAGTTTCTTGTTATGGTATCATATGTTTTGGTAGGCCTATCGTTTGCCGTAACTTAATGCGACTGAATCCAGTCTAACTAAATGAAGACAATTTGCTCATTTAGTGATATTACGCGTTGAGCGTGCGTTTTTTTTAATCCGACAAGGGCAACCACCGACGCGTTTGACTTGAGCTTCGCTTTGCAAATTGAGCTGTAAAGCGATTCAATACCCAGCGCTGCGTGCATCCAAAGTAGAAGAGAAACTTGTACTCTCAGCAGATCCTCGATTCGGCGCTTGCTGTTCTAGGGTATTGCCATCCATCCCCAAACAGATGCTGCGTTATGATATTCCTCTCCAAGCAAACGTCATTCCATATGCACGCAAAAAAAGAGTTGAGATCCAATTTAGGTGTGTATGCCCAGCCTGTAGATGAGAGTGGCGCATCCAGAAAGTCAGTTGTTGCCAATGATAGGGTCCCCCCAACTATATAGGTCCGAACCAAGTCACTTCTCAGAGGCCAATGCATAGGCTATATACATCCATTCTCTTGGAGTTCAACGTTTGTTTCGCTGCAGAATGTGGTAATCCGTTTGAGAAGATCTTCCAAATATCCAAGAGTGCGCACGGTGAAAATTGCATGTAGGCTAACTGGAACTATAAATCCAAACGGTAATTCCAACGAGAAAAGCAAATAACAAAATAAATAATAATCACTGATGTTTTCTTTAAAAAAAAAACCCTCTGAAACAGGCTTGTAACAATGACTTTGGCTACTACACCGTTACACTAAATAGACCTACTTAAAAATATATATGTAAACATATTGTAAGTATTCGTTTTAAAGTTTGCAAAGCTCAAAAGCTATTTGAAGAAGAAGAAAAAAACATCATCTAATGATGAAACCAATTAGTTGTACCAATTATCTAATACAATACCTTTTTCAAAATCCTTTTGATTGTACCCTTGATATAAAAAACTCCTAATTGCCTTCAATAGCCCATACAAAAAGTACTCCAGTTGGCGCAGTTAAGGGTCTTGGCTTTTTGTTGCAGTGGTAATCCTCTAGCCGAGTTGAGAGCAAGCATATGCGCGCCCTCCGTCTGGGTCCGCAGCCGCTCGAACAAATGCGCCTCTGCTACAGCGACCTGTAATTGATTCAATGTTACTGTCCATCCTTCCCAAAGAACTAATCATCTGGCTCAAAGTAAATAACTTTCAGGAAATGACCCCCTCCTCCTTCTCTCCAGTCCCGAGCTTCTTTTCAAAATAAAAGTTCCTGCCTATACGCTGAGTAGCAAACGGGCGTCGAATTTCCCTGCACTCTGCAGTTTGGGAAGGAGGCGCATGTGATGGTAAAACGAGCGGGGAATGGGGATTGGAGGGTGATGGGGAGCCATATGTTTTCCGTGAGTGTGAAAAAGGGGGCCCCTGTACAATAGAGGAGTTTTTGGGGACATCGTAGGCAGATGGATGCATTTCTATTATATTGGAATAGAAACTTCATCAGAAAAGAAATGCATTTTGAAGAGGGACGGTGTGCTTGCACTTTAACGCAGGTTTATGGCATCCAGGAGCATGCCTACCATTCTCCCCATGTCTTTTTTATGATCACATGGCAATAGACAGGTTATGATGATCTGCCAATCGGATCCCTGTGGCCATAGGTTTTCATTGGTAACCCAGTGATGCTGCGTGTCCATGGCACGGTGAACTCCAGCAACTTCCAACACCAAGGCAGCCAGTAAGGGACATAGAGGGCGCTCTAACACCACAAACTGCTTTGAGCTTTAGTTCTAAGCTCAACTTTTCGCCAACTTTGCAGCTTGACTAACAATCGAGGCTCTGTCAGTCATTTTCCCTCGCTGTTTTTGGACACGGAACAGAAAAAAGACTCGTATTCGTCATTCGATTGAGTATCGTTCTGGATGACCATTGTGCTCATTATGGATAGGTAACCCCTTACAGTTCCATCCCCCGATCTCTTGACAAAAAGGTGTGATGGAATGCTCTGTCTACAAAGCCGGAGCAAGGCACAAAGCGACGCCGAATCCGCACAGTATACCGTCTATGTGCGAGGACAGGACAGCAGTCCCCGAGGCAGAACACCCCCAACTGCTAAGCACCCCCTGCAGTCTACAGCAACCCCCCATCCCTTTCCAACCCCGACCCGCTGGAGCAACTCCGCCTGAGCGAGCCCTGCAGCCACATCTCCAGCCGCTCGAGCCGATTGCTTCCACATGTTCCTCTCGCCGCGGCGCACAAAAAGAACAGTGTCCCTTGTTCTCAGCACAAAAGCGCTCTAATCTTTTGCACCCATAGGAAGCCATGTATAGTCACCCGTTCAGAACGACATCCATTAGATAGACCAGGCTACCTGTGATGCGTTTACTGCCCAACGCACGTGAAAGATGGTAAGATTGAGTTGTTAACCCTGGTTATTACGGGGGAAATAACAAAGGCGCCGTTTTACTCCCGTGATTATTTCCCAAGGATTGAAAAAAAGGAATGTTTAGCCTAACCTTTAGCTTTACAAACGTCGCAAAGGTTTTCTCACCTGTGGCCTTGACTTGCGAGTTGGATTTGGGAATACAAATAATTGAAAGCTGCACTAAAACCAAGTAACCTGTGGAGCTTTACTGTAAGCCATTTCCATAATAAAGAATGCATTGCCAGCACCCAGCTGTAAGGAAGGGAGAGAAAATAAAGTAAAGGAAAAGTTTTTTTTCAATAAAAACACGTAATGTTTACAAAACTCATAATAGCCCCGGAATGTGCGCTATTCCACAAATGCCGTTACGAGTTTGTTTTTAACGTCCTCCACCTTGAGCGCGCACGCACGCACACACACACACACACACACGCGCGCGCGCGCGCGCTGCAGAGTACTGTGACACCCTATCTTATAATTCGTGTGCGTAACCACCATTCCGTTTCAAAAGAAATGCTGTCAGAGCGTTGCACCAAACATTTCCACATGGTGGCGTGTGCCTAAGAGTGAAACGTGGCAGTGATCAAGAAAACAAGACAGAGCTGCAACACAGAATGGGCATGGCATCATTGCTTATTCTCTGAATAATTGTTGAAGTTGTGAACTATAAAACAAAGTACAACCTGTATTTACTAAGAGTTGATGTCATTGGCATTGTCAGGGTTCTTGAATAGGAATAGCCTACCTTACCTGTATAGGCACAATTGGCACAGACACTCAATTTGTTCCTTTATCAACCATTTTCCTATAGAGTCAAATTAATATGAATACACAATATATGTAACTAAAGTAATGTATCTTAAATGTTTGTGGGTGAGTGAATGCATGTGCAAATCACTGCGAAGGAGTCCTGCAAGGGGGAGCTGGCAAGATTTTAAGGGCATAAACATGGGGCCATTTGAAAGCTTATTATAATATATTTTAATAGTATTGATTTATTCAATCTGAAATGTTTAAATATTTTCAGGCTGTGGCCAAAGATTTCTAGCTCTGTGTGTGTGTGTGTGTGTGTGTGTGTGTGTGTGTGTGTGTGTGTGTGTGTGTGTGTGTGTGTGTGTGTGTGTGTGTGTGTGTGTGTGTGTGTGTGTGTGTGTGTGTGTGTGTGTGTGTGTGTCAGTTTTGTGTGTGTGTGTGTGTATCAGTTTGTCTAGATTTCTAGTTGTGTGTGTGCGTGTGTGTTTAGGGGGAGAGGGAATTTATGATTTTATAATTTTTCTCAGACATCAAAAGTTCACTATGTTGATATAGCACTGTGGTTGATGTGATGGTGCAAATTGGTATTGTTTGGATCTTATTCAGTATGAAATGTCCAATGCCTTTGACTGCTACACTTTTCTCTATTTATCAGATGTTATTTTACCAGGGTTGTCAGATGTAGCATGACTATCTGTGCGTAAAATCAGAGTATTGGGCATTGGACAGATTTTCTGTAGATTTAAGGCCATAGAAGTAAATAGAATGTTGTTCAAATAGGCTGGGATTTAGTCCCCCCAACCATTCTTTGAACATTTATTGTGCTTGAAATCCTTTTCCACATCTGGCAACCTTGTATGTTACAGATGTTACACTAAGTTATTTTTGCAGTGTATGGTGTGCCTAGTAACATTCATGATTCTGATGTTAGTTTTGAAATCTATATTGTGCTGCATTTTGTGTTTTGTTTCTGTTCCTCTTCGTCCCATGCCATATACAGTATCTCCCATCCAGATTCCCTCCTAGAAAGAAGCCCCAATCTAACTCCAACCCTAATTCTTGTCCTAACCCAGTGGTTCTCAAACTTTTTCCATCATTCCCCCCCTCGGAGGGTCTGAATGCTTCCGAGCCCCCCCAAGCAACAGCAGTACTCGCACAGACTGATTTTGCGATCGCTGCGCAGAATCAAAGGAAAGGTGACTGGTGGAGATTAAACTAACAGGGACTGCAGTCGAATGTAGATGTGTGCTCATTTCCTGTGCTATTCAAATTCACGACAATTAATAACATAATGTTGGTGAGGGCTTTAAACTTATTGACTATTTTGGCGAGACAGGAAATCATTTCCTTGGGGGGGAAAACCCAAAATCAGATATCACACGCCCCCCCTGAGATGCCCCCGTGTCCCCCCAGGGGGGCTTACGCCCCACTTTGAGAAACACTGTCCTAACCCAAGCATCACATGTTCCCTGCAATATGTTTATCAAGGTGGTTGGGGGTAAGCCAGTGTCAGAAATATGCCACTATCATTGTTCGAATGGCCACGTTGTTTCACATGGATTGTGAAATCCTCCAAAAATAAATACCGGTAGCTTATACTTTTTTTGGTAAAGCAACTTTTGGAATTACAGTCACAATATGAAATCTTTGTTTTTTCCTGCATGGGACCTAGTCAGGGTGGTTGTTGTCAAGGTGTCCGTCTTCACTGTTAAATGCTAGGGGAAAATCTGATTCATTCACAGTGACTCGCCTTGCTCGTCTTGCTGCTAAACACCACCTCCACCCCACACAGTCATGTCGTGTGCTTTACTGTTGTTATACCTTGTCTTATCAAGAATCTAATTCATGTGTGGCCCAGTTTCTCTCTGATGAAGTTTCAAATAACACTATGACTAAAATGATACATTTTATTCAAATGGAACAGTGGTTTTCAAGCAAGGCATGCCTTTTTCAATGTCAAACTCTAGGCACACCACCAATTGAAAAATATTGGTTGAAAATGAATCTCTGTTGCATATAGCAACAAATAATGTAATTTTTGAATTTTCCCCGGCACAGTTGATGATCTCTCATGGCAGGCAAGTGTTCCCTGGCACAGTGGATGAAAACCACTGACCTTGGTCAACCAGTATTGGGCATAGCCAGAAAACACAAAATGGATTTTATTAGTTCAAACAGCCAATCAGACAAAAGCAGCCCTCTGGTTGTGCTGACTGACCTGAGACAAGTGAGTGGGCTCTGGTCCACCTGTGGCTACAGTACGCTTATTTAGAGTAACCTACTTAACAGGGGTATCCCAGCAGATAACTCTCCTACTTTAGAGCAGCTCAAGGGGTATTATAAAGATGTTTTGTTTATTATAGGACAGAAAGCGAGTGGGGAGAGAGAGACAGAGAAGGACTGGCAAAGGACCCAGGCCGGGAATCAAACCCGGGTCAGCCGCATGGTAGACGAGTGCCCTACCGGTTGGCCAAGGCAAGGGCTATTATAAATGTTGCCTATTGGCCTTATAGGCCAGTCAATCTAGCGTTTGACCCGGGACAAATTGCAATAGTAATCATACCAAGTTTTTTGTAATCCCTATGTATGCCTAAATAACATATTAAAAATCTACATCTTTATATTTAGTGGAACATACTTTTTTTCAAAGGTCAAAGTTGGAGATTTCCCATTCATTTTCTCATAGGGAGACAATATGGGATACTTGGGGAATAGGCAAAAAATGTAAACAATGAGATATCAATTTGAAACTTTCACAGTAATTTACTCAAGCAAAGACAAAGTTTTTTTGTATTGCAAGATGTCTGAAATATGATGATTGAATATGCAAATGAGATCACATCTACTTAAATATGTGTTAAATTATGCAACAACGGGCGAAACATAAAACAAATTGCAAAAGTAATGATGCACACTTTTTATTGATACTTAATCCACCCTACATCACATATAAAAAATCTACCTTCATCACTGTAGTGGAACATACTATTTTGAAGGTCAGAAGTAGCCGATTTCCATTGCATTTTGCCATTCAGTGGGTAAAATCGGATACTTTTGACCTTGGGAAAAGTATGTTCCACTGAATTGATGAAAGTAGATTTTTAATATCTGATGCATAGGGGTTGAAGGATCTATATAATGTATGAACCATTACTATTGCAATTTGTTTTATCAGTGTTTCCCATACATTAAGGAAACTATGGCGCATCGCCATAGTTTAAATGTGGCCGCCATAGTTTCGAAAATGTAGTGTTCCAGTTCCTACTGGAGTAAATACATCCTATAGAGAAAACCATGAGCGCTTGAAAGACAGAGGGATCAAAAGCCTAGTCAAGTTGTTGTGGTTAACTCGGGTTTGGGAGCAATAAAAAACCTTGAGAGAGTTGGGATGAGTTTACTGACACTCCCCTGGCTTTGTTTTACAGTTGTATGATAATGAGTTAGGCAACAGGCCTTCATTGACACAGCAGAGGAGACATCGGGCTGCATATAGAAATTAATGTGTAACGAATGTGTATAGACAAAAATGTGTAATATGTTGTTCAGCCCTTTTACCCTTTTATGGGAGGAATTTTGAAAAACTGGCACATAAATACACATGTAAATACACATGAATAATTGACCAGCACCCCTCATGTAGAATGTGTACGTGTCACGATCTGGACTTTGTGTTGTTGTTTTGTGGTCATGTTTCACTGTCTCTCCCCTTGTGATCTGATTCTTGCCCGTTTTGGTTTCCTTGTCTTTTGTTTACGTTTTAATCCTGTCACCTCTGTCCATGTGCTTTTGTTTTCCTGTCATGTGTTCTGCCCCGCCCCTCGTTTGTGTCACCTGCTCCACTTATCTTTGCCTTGTTTAGCTCTCGTTATTGTTTTCATCTCGTACCTGGCCCTATTCTGATTTCCTCGTTGTCCACGCCTGCTTGCTGTCATTGCTTTCACCTGTTCTTGTGTGTCATGTGCCTCCTCATTTGTCTGTCTGATTGTTGCTTATTATCCCATTGTCTGCCCTTGATCATTCCCTTCTGATTTGTTCCCTTGTTGGTTGCCCACCTGTGCCCTGTTAGGTTCTGCCCTATCGTGTGTTTTCTTGTGATTTCTTTCTGTGTTTTTAAGCCGTCGTGTTTCAGTTATTCCTTGTTGCGTCATTGTCTTACCACACCTCGTTCGTCTGAATACCCTGAGAAGTTTAGTAAGTGTCTTGTTTGTAAGTTTAAGTTTTCTGTCTTCTAGATTAATGTTTTCCCCCTTGTGGGTTTTTGTTTTGGAATGAATCTTTGTTACATTTGGTCCTTTTTTAGTGCTTTTTAGTTAAATAAAACCCCAACCTTTCTTATACCGTTGTTTGTATGCTGCATTTGGGTTCTCGCTTTGAAACTCTGACAGAATGACGCAACCAACTGAGAACCCAGCAGCACACTTAGCTAAGGCCTCACGCCAGAGCTTTCCATCACTGCGTGTTGGCTACATGCACATCCGAGACTCTATGTGCGCTCCCCCCAGTATCTCCTCTGACCCTTTCCTGGGGTCAAGGTTGGCCATTCGGGGCCGATCGAGGAGGAGTGTCTTCTCTAGCTGGGATCCCGAACCATTCCCCTACGAGGACTGGTATGTGTCCGGTTCGGACTCTGACGACGGGTCTGAATGGATGGACGTTCGACCAAGCCCTAGGAGGAGGCGACGCAATCGGCGCCGGAAGGGCTACCGACCTGTCCCCCTGGAGGAACCTGCAGATGTTACCCCACCAGAGTGCGTGCTGTCAGCGAACACACAGCTTCAAGCCCAGCCCCAGCCCCAACCCGAGTCTGCCAGAGCGCCGGCCCAACCCGAGTCTGCCAGAGCGCCGGCCCAACCCGAGTCTGCCAGAGCGCCGGCCCAACCCGAGTCTGCCAGAGCGCCGGCCCAACCCGAGTCTGCCAGAGCGCCGGCCCAACCCGAGTCTGCCAGAGCGCCGGCCCAACCCGAGTCTGCCAGAGCGCCGGCCCAACCCGAGACTGCCAGCCCGCCGGCCCAACCCGAGACTGCCAGCCGCCGGCCCAAAACCCGAGACCTGCCAGCCCGCCGGCCCAACCCGAGAGACTGCCAGCCCGCCGGCCAACCCGAGACTGCCAGCCCGCCGGCCCCCAACCCGAGACTGCCAGCCCGCCGGCCCAACCCGAGACTGCCAGCCCGCCGGCCCAACCCGAGACTGCCAGCCCGCCGGCCCAACCCGAGACTGCCAGCCCGCCGGCCCAACCCGAGACTGCCAGCCCGCCGGCCCAACCCGAGACTGCCAGCTCTGTCTGCCCGTCCGACCAGCCCCAGCCAGAAATCTCCACCTGCTTCCAGCACTTAGAGGACTTTTACGACCTGCTGGAGAGGCTGTCCCCTGTTATCTACACCCTGGGGAACACAAGGAGGCAGCTAGTGGCAGTCAGTGTCATCAAGGGTGTGCTGCAAAGAAGGCCATGGCTCCTTCAGTTCGGTCTGACCCCTACGCAGCAGAGAATGGACCAGCTGGAGGAGTCCCTTCAAACCCTGCTGGCTGCGGAGGAGAGGTCAGCCATGACTATTGCTCTGCCTGATCCTGATCCGGACCTCGGCGCTGCAACACAAGACCCAGAGCCGCAGAGAGGTCCGCCCGACCCCGAGCCTCCCGAGACCCCCCACGACGTCGCTCCTGCCGAGACCCCTGCTCCTGCCGGGACCCCCGAGACCCTCGCTCCTGCCGGGACCCCCGAGACCCCCGCTCCTGCCGAGACCCCCGCTCCTGCCGAGACCCCCGAGACCCCCGCTCCTGCCGAGACCCCCGCTCCTGCCGAGACCCCCGCTCCTGCCGAGACCCCCGAGACCCCCGCTCCTGCCGAGACCCCCGAGACCCTCGCTCCTGCCGAGACCCCCGTTCTGGCCGGGACCACCGAGGACGTCGCTTCGGTTGAGACCCCCACTGTGGCCGGGACCCCCAAAGTCGTCGCTTCGGCAGGGACCCTCACTGCGGCTGGGACCGCCGAGGACGTCGCTTCGGCCGAGACCCCTGTTGCACCCAGGACCCCCAGCGCGGCTGAGGCCCCCTCCGTTCCTGTGGCCGCCTCCTCCGTTCCTGCTGGTGCCGCCCTCACTTCTGCGAGCACTGCCCCTTCTCTTGCTGTCGGCGCCTCCCAAGTTCCAGTCGGCGCCTCTCCAGCTCCAGAGCCAGTCGGCGCCTCTCCAGCTCCAGAGCCAGTCGGCGCCTCTCCAGCTCCAGAGCCAGTCGGCGCCTCTCCAGCTCCAGAGCCAGTCGGCGCCTCTCCAGCTCCAGTTCCAGTCGGCGCCTCCCCAGTTCCAGTCGGCGCCTCCCCAGTTCCAGTCGCCGCCTCCCCAGTTCCAGTCGGCGCCTCCCCAGTTCCAGTCGCCGCTGCCCCTGATCCTGCGCTCGCCTCCCAGCGTGTTCCTGCTCCGCCCCCTGTGGCCCAGTCTGCTCCCTCTACCCACCTTAACTCAGAGGCTCCCAAAACCATCCTTGTTCCCGTGCCAGTCACCATTCCGGTGACCGTGCCTGTCACTGTCCTAATATCTGTCCCGGTTTGTGTCCAAGTGCCCATTCCTGTGTCCGTTCCGAACCCCGTCCATCTACCTGTCTTTTTTTTTCGCTCCCCTTTGCCTGTGCTCACCAATGCTACTGTGACTATGCCCTTCCCCATCTTCATCTCTGTCCCCACTCCTGTCACTGTCCCAGTCACCGTGCCCGTCAAAGTCCATGTGTTTGTTCCTGTGACTGTTCCCCACACTGCAACGTCTACCCCTGAACCTTTGTCGGCCTCTGCCCGTCCCGTGTCTGTGTCGGCCTGCCCCTCTGAGTCCTCCTGCTCTCCTGTCTCTGCCCATTGCCAAGGATCTGCCCATTGCCGAGAATCTGCCCATTGCAAAGAGGCACCTGTGCCTACCCCTTGCCCTAGGCCTGTCCTATGCCCTCGTTTTCATGCCCCTGCTGCAACCCGACGTGCCCCCCTGACCTTGCTGGACTTTGTTTGGGCCGTCTGGGAGCCGTCCCTTGAGGGGGGGGTACTGTCACGATCTGGACTTTGTGTTGTTGTTTTGTGGTCATGTTTCACTGTCTCTCCCCTTGTGATCTGATTCTTGCCCGTTTTGGTTTCCTTGTGTTTTGTTTACGTTTTAATCTGTACCTCTGTCCATGTGCTTGGTTGTTTTCCTGTCATGTGTTTCTGCCCGCCCCTCGTTTGTGTCACCTGCTCCACTTATCTTTGCCTTGTTTAGCTCTCGTTATTGTTTTCATCTCGTACCTGGCCCTATTCTGATTTCCTCGTTGTCCACGCCTGCTTGCTGTCATTGCTTTCACCTGTTCTTGTGTGTCATGTGCCTCCTCATTTGTCTGTCTGATTGTTGCTTATTATCCCATTGTCTGCCCTTGATCATTCCCTTCTGATTTGTTCCCTTGTTGGTTGCCCACCTGTGCCCTGTTAGGTTCTGCCCTATCGTGTGTTTTCTTGTGATTTCTTTCTGTGTTTTTAAGCCGTCGTGTTTCAGTTATTCCTTGTTGCGTCATTGTCTTACCACACCTCGTTCGTCTGAATACCCTGAGAAGTTTAGTAAGTGTCTTGTTTGTAAGTTTAAGTTTTCTGTCTTCTAGATTAATGTTTTCCCCCTTGTGGGTTTTTGTTTTGGAATGAATCTTTGTTACATTTGGTCCTTTTTTAGTGCTTTTTAGTTAAATAAAACCCCAACCTTTCTTATACCGTTGTTTGTGTGCTGCATTTGGGTTCTCGCTTTGAAACTCTGACAGTACGCCTATGTGTGTTGGGGAAAAGGTATAGCCTACTCTCTCAGATTTTATCACATATTTCAGTACATATGACCTCATTTGCATATTTCATCATCATATTTCAGAAAACTTGCAATACAGAAATTGTTTGCCTGAATGTTAGATACCAACTGTGAAAGTTTCAAATTAATATGTCATAGTTTAAAATGTTACCCTATTCACCTTGTATCTCCTATATCGTCTCCCTATGGAGAAATGAATGGGAAATCTGCCAACTTTGACCTTGGAAAAAAAGTATGTTCCACTAAATATAAAGCTGTAGATTTTTAATATGTGATACAAGGGAGTTTAAGGATCACTTAAAAGAAAGAACCACTATTGCAATTTATCCCGGGTTTGGGCCTTTTTAGAGCTAGATTGACTGGCCTACTATAGCGTAGCGCTAACGGTAGGGCAGTCGTCTGCAATGCCGCTGACCTCGATTCCACCAAAGGTCCTTTGCCGACCCTTCCCTGTCTTCCCACTCCATCAGTGTCCTATCATAAAAATAATGTCAAAAGACCAAAAAGTATCTAAATATATAAATAAACGTTGCCTACTATCTCTTAGTAGACAGTACACAATTCCCTAAACCTAAAAATTTGGAAGTTGCAAAATTGTGAGTCCTGCCTTGCTCCATACAAGTGCGCGAAGCTAAGCAGAAACACACAGATCTGGCTAGAGCCAGGTCAGACATGATCCGCTGGCAGGTACAAAATCATCGTTTACAAGTAACTGCTCTCTGGTTGCTTAGCTTTTTCGTATACACTTTTGATGTTTCCTATGAGGATTGCCAGACTGTTAAAAAAATTAACAAAATCCCTCCTTCACATGTGAACATCAGTGTGTGTCTTAACCTCTCTAAGTTCCACAGGTTTTGGCTATCTAAGGGCGTTTTCACACTTGTCCCCCTCCCCCTGTCCCTGTCTGGCGATTTAAGCAAACTCAGGCCTGTGTGAATGTCCAAAGCGTAGCCAGACTTCTCGAAAATAAACCGCACTGTGACCTTTTGTTGACGTGGTTTCACTACCATCCACTAAAAAGTCCTGACAAGTTACACTGTGACTAGCTGTGACTTGGATGGCTCTAAACTAGATGACTGGATGTGATCAAAAAGAGGATTGACACGCCATAAAAGCCAAGGAAAGACCACCTGGTACTTGTAATACACTCACAATTTGAAGACTAAAACAGAACTGAGTTATTTCTCTGTTGGTTCACTTTTTGGTCCACCTAGAGGTGGACTGATTTTGGGGGACTATATGTGAACAATGCCCTCACTGTCAACTGGAAGGGCAACTGAGTTAAAAAAAAAAAAAAATACAGGTAGGCCTATTTATGAGCCAGTTAATAATTCAAACATTGTCCACTCCAGTATTTGGCCACTAAGCAGTTGTCATGAAGCAATGTTGTTATATTGTGTATCTTCATGTGATGGCTGTATAATCAATATTCTATAATGTGTATGGATCCATGTTGGTTGAACTCGAGAGTGAAGATAGCGAACCCATAGATCACAACCGGATGTGATGTCAAGTGTTGCCCTGTGCACCCCCCCCCCCCCCCGCCCCCCAATGGCTGCTGTCCGGCGTTCTGAAATGACACCTCTGCCTTTGGCAACCGACGTCATTCTACGGCCTATGCAAAACATGTTAACGTAGCTCGTATATATCACTACACCAAAAATACCTACTAAATACTTGAATCTGGCACAGGCCGAAGCTGCAGCTCCGTGTTATCTACTGTTGATCATGGACTCTGAACCGTTCAACAACATTCAGCATATTCCGCCAGCAGAACTGGCTGGCTGAACTCTGGGAACTCTCCACGTGTATTTGTTTTCAGATCATCAATAGCTATTTTGTCAAAGTCTCGCCCTGTGTCCGCTGCATTTTGCCATGTCAAACCAACAGATCTCCTCTTTGGGTTGTGTTGATTTCCTGTTGATATGTTGCCATGCGACGAGGGTTTGCACAAGTTCAGATGACAAGGGTGATTTCATTGTTTGCACAAATCCTTTCAGGGGGGCAAAAGTCACCTTAGAGCTGGATTTAGGCGACAGGTCTACCAGTAGCCTATTCGCTCAACTTTTCATCCGATCCTGTTGCCAAGGCCTGCGCACCGGCACTTGTTCCGGGGTAGAACTACAGTATTTTTGTTCTGTTTTTTTCTTAGGCCTATCAATGTTGTGTCGACGTCTTTATTCAAGTTGACCATACATCTATACAGAAAACGAAATTCTTTGTCAAATAAAACTGAAACGAAGCGCAATTGTTAAGCTACTTTGTTATCCAAAGGCTTCACCTACACCCACTGAATAAACAGTCCACAGAATCACTGGTGATGCAAACCATTGTGTCCAAGCCTATGCGTGCAAAGGAATTGACATGTGGATTTTCCATGCCCAATTCTTCCAATTGTTTGTTATGGCAGGGCAACCCATCACAAGTTGTCTGTGGTCTCAAGAATACAGGAATACGTCTTTTCAGAGCCGCCTATCGCTGTGCGTAAAATAAGTCTGTAATGTCTGTACTCCGGCCACACTCAATAGGAAAAACAAAACAGAAACTAAACCGCACAAAAGCCTGTAGTAAATAATTCCCAATTTCTCATATTAGGAATTAGGCCCACTAACAATTAGTCTAACATTTAAAGTCATTGTATCACATGATGATCATAATGGTTCTGTAAACAACTCAATATGAAACGTGTATCTTTTTACCTTCAAAAGATAGATGGACCTTTGATTATTAGGCCTAATGAGCATGCTGATATGATGTCCTACCTGTGTCCTCACATGACTTCAGCGACAACACGGGTATTTGTGAACACATTATTTATTATCCTAAATAACCCTGGTGACAATGTAATTACAATGTAATAAATGAACACTTGTTCAGTCCTCAAGTTTTAAATGAAGATTCGAATCCGATTGTCCTTGAAGTATTACTCTCAGCTCGTGGGAGCAGTTTGTTTTTGCTCGAGGTCAGTGGGCCTCACTTCCGTGTCTCGCTTCTTTGTCTCCTCTTTTTTCCATTTCATCCGTCGATTCTGGAACCATATTTTGATGTGCCGTTCTGTGAGGTTTAGTGTCGTAGCAAGTTCGTACCTCCGGGGTCGAGAGATGTATTTGTTGAAAAGAAACTCCTTCTCCAGCTCCAGAAGCTGAGCTCGACTGTAGGCTGTCCGACTTCGCTTGTGTTCGTCAGGGTCATCGAGGTAACCTCCTACAAAACAACACCCGTTTTTGTCCACAGTCTAAAACTTTGACGTATGAGAAAACACAACTTATAGCCCTCTTAAATTGTTACCATTTATCATTCGCGTTCACGTGCTTTGTTGGAGGCCTTTATTTGGCTTTGGTACTCTTCTGAAGAATATGTATACTACTACGGACTACTAAACAATAAGTACAAAATGATGTCAAATACTCCACTCACCTTGTATAGGTGAATGCTGTGGATGTGATCTGGAGGTCCTCATCCAGGGAAATGCAACATGCCCACCGGGTTCAGGGGGTCGGGGTCGCCGCGGAATCTGCTGGTAGTCATCCGGAGCTCGTTCTTTCCCTGACAGGTACTCATGGGTGTGGATATCTTCGGGAATAGAGAGTTGGCAAGGTGGCAGGTCGTAAGGTACCAGATCCACTTTACCTCTGTCATCGAAGTGAGTATATTGAGGCAGGGGCAACGGTGCCTGTTCGCTGCCCACAGAAAAGCGACAGGCGGGTGGGTTCTGTGGGTACTCCTCAGCTACATGTGGCGGGAAGCCATCGCCATAATAAATATCCAAGGAATCCATACCGTAAAATCATGTGGTCCAGACAAGTGTCCAAACTGTGCGCGTACCGCTCAAGGCACAGGCTTGAGTGCACCTGTCAACCTGTGCCTCACCTGAAGGCAGTCACGTGGTCGACGGAGTACACATAATGGGCTAATTATTTATCATCTTTGCATGCCACACACCGGCCCAAGTATATTTTTCATATTTGCATTTGGAAAGACGACTGCGCCCACGTCCTGTCTGAGTCAGCTTAGTGTTATTTTTTCGGCCAAGATAATTTCACATGTGAAGGGAAACGTATGTGGCTCTATTTGAGAGCTGTGTTTGTCGTTTTCTTTCTCAATGATGTTGCTCTCGATAGTTTTTGTGCTGTAGTGTGGAGTGCACTTCAGTCGACTGTTGTTATCAAAGCTGTCAGCGTGCGCAGCGTATGATTGATTGCAGGTGTATGTAGGTATACAGAGTTGTCACGCAAACGCTCGGCCAGCAATGAAGGCCTATCAGTAACTCTCAAGTATTGATCGGCCGTTGCTTTTATAAGGGAGGTTGAAACATTAACTGTTGGTGAACCCAATACCTAAATAATTTCCTTCTGTTTTTTTTCTTCCCTTTCTTTTTTCTTTTTTGTTTCTGGCTGTAGTGTAGCCTGTTTAAACTATTACTTCTTAACCAATAGCCCGAAGCGGAATAATTTGATTATGGGCTGGCCTGGTTAAGTTTACGGTTTGGCTTGAGTTGTCATCAAGACGGTTGGCCTAACTGATCTATGTTTATTGAAATACGACTTTCAAAAAAAAAAAAAAATCAGTTCAAGTTCCTCAGAATAATATGGCGGTATATTATTCCATTCTGGTTTTCTGGTTTTCAAGACCGCTATACATATGAATTTATTTGCAACATAAAACCTGCTTGATGATATAGGAGGCACACTCTGGGCGCAACAAAAGGATGCCTTTATAAAGTGGCTGACAAGTTTTAGAATGGGCCCATTCTGAAGAGCGTGACAAAAGCGCTCTGGACATATTGTTTGGTGACCGAGTTCCCACTAAATTAAGTCACCAAAGACAGCTTTGATGGGACACGTGTCCAGAATTTCAGTTTGGCCAATCTCTTATGGGGCTTAGTTTCAGTGGGCTATCGCACCGCTGTCTTTGGCCTTCCTAAATGATGCATCGGCTCCAAACAGCCCTCTCGCGCCCGGATAAGAGCGGTGTCGCATTAAGCTCCCCGCTCAACATTGTACTTACAGATTCACGCACTAAAAATGGAGGTCTCCACAACCAAAGACAAAGAGGTTTCAGGGGGCATTCATCCTGAAGTTTCCTTTCCCGGTCCTCCTGGCGACTCGGCAGCTGCACTGGTTTGAAAGGAGCTCTTATTAATTGTCCTTTCTTGCGCGTAATTGTGTTATTTGAATAGGACACTGTTTTTGGAGGAGTGGTTTGGTCTAGATTGTACCTGTTCAGTCTCATAGTCGTTAGGGTCGGTTACTCTTCAAACGTCGTTGGAGAGTGGGTGTCTAGTTATCCAACATTTTCTTTGCACAAAAAAGTGCTAGAAAAGCCACGAACGGTCACATTTAATGATTAGATGAGTGGGTGTTTAAAACCGTACATTGCATGCAAAGGGGCTTAAGCACTGTTGCGATGCGTCTGTTGCGCGCGCGCGCGTGCGTCTGTGTGTCTGTGCGTGCCTACTCGCGTGCGTGTGTGTGGGATTGGAATGGAGCATTACACAAACATAGCTTCACAAGTGATCTTTTGCAGGCAATGCATCTGAAATTCTCTCTTTTTTGTACAACAAATGTAGGCCTGTAGTATAGGCCTCATGCTTTAACAACCTAGGCCCCTATTTTATTTAACAACTTTAAAGAAGTGAATAGTGTTATGCATGTACAAGGCCTATAGGCCCAGTTCAAAATGTTACTGCTGGGTTTTTTGTAAACTATTTTGTTCAGAGGATGGCGTTCACATGTCAGTCTGCCGTCTAAGCTAAGCAAGATCACCCAAACAGATTCTATACAACTGACAGTTGGAGGTCACAGCATGTCGAGCTGAAAAGGCATCCCCCAAAATGCTGTAAACTCCATTGTCAGCCACGGTCATTCATTCTCACACCTGCAAGGGGGTTAGTTCTAATTCGATTAATAAGAAATTCAATATATATTCATTAGGTGGCTTTCCCCCGATAATATATGATCGCCAGTCGAACGTGAATAGAGCCAGTTTATTGTGGGGCCTGAATGGGGCTGCGTGGGACCAAAACTTCACCTGCTTCCCTACTCAATTAGGAATGTATCCCAAACTCGGATGGAAAGCGAGTTAAATTAACCGTTCACTAATTTCCTATCGTCCCCCTATGTAATCCCTTCATTTTCAGCTTGCCCCTTCAATTTAGCAGAAGTTGAAAGGTTCAAATAGGACTTAATGAAACAGTGACTAAATCGGTCTCTGGCGCTCTGAGGGATCCCTGGAGCGGTTTGCTGAAAAGCCTGGAAGGCTGCAGCCGTCGGGGGTCCACCAGCTAAATGCATGTCTCAGGCAGGACAATCTAACCTGTCACAGCCTTTGCCCAACTCTATATAGCCTTTTTTCTGAGGTTTCGAAGGAATTGCTACATAATCAGCCCTTGTGGGACAGAAACTGCAATTAAACTCCTTTGGGTTAACGCAACACAGAGCACAAAGATCTGTTCAAACATGCACAGAAAAATATTGTCTTAGAAGGCTGAATTCAAAATGAGGAGTTTGAGAACATTTAGATGCTGGGATTATTACATATTTATGACATCCCAACTACTTCGGCAATTCCAAAATCAGTTATCTTTTTGTGAGTGCAAATTGATTGATCAGGTTTCAAAACAGTTTTAAATAATAAATAAAATAAAAGTAATTATATTATTCCTTGTAAAAGCCCGCTCCGGCACAGTAATATAAATTGGGGGTTCCCTTTGATTTTACATAGCCTTGCTTAGGCCTTAATTTACATGGTCTTCAAACCGCAACATAATGCTTTAAGTTAGGCCTACTCTACACGTTCGTGGTGTATTGAACCACAACTAGTTGCTCCTAATGCATACCGGTAACAACAATTTAAAATAGCCCATTATCAATGCATTTGTTTTCTGGGTGTGAGGCAAAAAAGGGAAACAGTACATTGGTTTATTTCCCAAAAATCTTGTCAGTTTTGTTCATTTAAAGAGGGGATGCCCAACGTTTGGCCGATTTGGTAATTCTTGCTGATCCTGCGTTGAAAACAAAACACAAGGCCCTGAATGGAAAGAGAGGGACTTTGGATAACGCGTCAGTGTGAGGGTGTTTAAGTAAAAGCATAGTTCCTTAACGAGGGTCCGTCCTCCCCTGGCTCCTGAATCCTTTATCAAGCTGTCACCACCTCACAAGCGGACAATGATGGCGCAAAACACGCTTTGCGCTCTCACCATTCTGTGCCATGGGCACTGCCAACCCCCTCTTGAAAACAGATGTAAATTGTCAAGAAGTAATCTATCTCCCCCTCTACATCTTGCCAATTCTTGCAAAGTAAAATTGCAAGGAATACGAACAAGTAAAGGATAAAGACAGTTCGCAAACACAGGCCTACAAATTACCTTTACCTTTTGCGCAGTTGTCGGTTGCTTGACAGTCAGCCTGTAATTAACCGTTATGCATACATTAATGTAAAGTGATGTTCGATGACTAGAATAATGAGGAAAAATAAATATTGTCACTTTAATCTTTACAGGCGATGCCATTCTCACTTTGGGTATCCTTCTACCAAAATAAACGCACACAATGATATACTTTTGACGTTTTTATTTAAATAAATACAAATATACACATTTTACGTAAAACACCAAACTTTAACAACCAACATATTCACAGTTGTTCAGTTATCTCCAGTACAGTTTTGGGCTACTGCTCTACATTTACATTAAGATGGCTGTACTGTTGGCTGCCCCGAACATCAAGTAGGAATACACACAGTAGACTATCTAATTTGGGTGTAAACATTTAATATCAGAACAGTTTGGTTCAGTTGCTTCCAGTGCAACCCACAGTGGTATTTGTAATAAACAACTATTCACAGTTTTTTGTGGCCTATAAACAGCGAGAAACTGTGGTGTCGGTTCAAATGGTCCGTCGGTGACGTTTTGCACACACTTTAAAGTCAAAACCAAGTTTCCGATCGACCATATGGATCTGCTGGATGGATCCACACTAAGTGCTAAAGAGCGCAATAGTCTTTTATGCCAAGCTTTCCTCCCTAGATGGGGGAAATCTCCTTCTCCTCTGTTGTTGATGCTGGCGATAACGACTCTTCGTCCTCTGACCTCGGGTAGTGCGTGTGGCTGCCGGCTGCACACTTACACCCAGCGTGCAAGCTCCTCGGCGTTCCTTTGCCCTCTTTCTTGTGTTTCACGCGACGGTTCTGAAACCATATTTTCACCTGTTTCTCAGAGAGGTTCAAGTAGGTCGCGATTTCGATCCTCCGCAGTCGTGAGAGATACATGTTGGAGGAGAACTCCCTCTCCAGCTCCAGAAGTTGTGTGCTGGTGAACGCCGTGCGCATCCTCTTGCCGTTCTGGATGTGCACACTGTCTGAGGCGCCTGTCAAGACAAATGACATCTCACTTAAGTACACTTGCAGAATTTGCCATTGCCATAATGTTTGACAAGACGGCATTACATCTCTTTTGTGAAAACGAAGGTTCCTCTATTTTACGCATTTTACGCACGGCTATTAAACTATTCCCCAAACGATGTATGTCTTTAAAACTTTATATAAAAGTAGAATGCTTTGTCTGTTCGAGCCCTACTGGGGGATTTGACATTAGGCACTAGCTAAGAGTTTCAAAAACAGAATTATATTCGGAAAGGCAGAACAGGTGCATGAGCTTACCGAGGGAGAGACAGTGGTACCTCCGCGGATCTGTGACGCTGTATGTGGGCGTGCAAACAGGTGCGTGTCCTGGGTGGGCCAACGCCGGACTCTGTTGATGTGCGACCCTCTGGCAAAACTGAGCTTCCCCAGGGAACTGTCCCTTCAGCAGCGGAATGCCAGCCCGGGACGAGTGGATATGCGAGGTAACGCACAGTGGACAGACGCAAAAGGTGCCGGTCTTCCGAGATGGGCACATGGGTGCCGTTACGCCCATGACACTGGGAGAGTGCATGCTGATGGGGATGAGAAAGTCCTGTGCTGCGTGCTCGCTCAAGGATGTTGGTCGTGCAGTGTCCTTTATGATCAAAGAGTCCACATAGAACGATCTCGACATGGCTGCTCCTTCAGTTGGTTGGTGATTGCAGTTGGTCAGTTGAGTTGTGTCTTGGACAGCGTTGCGGTTGGCCGTAGGCTATAGTCAACTGTGAAGCCCTTGGGAGATTGCAAGGTGCTTAAGTTTGATTGTCCAACAAAAGAGACCCCGGAGAGGCCCATCCCCAAACGTCACCCACGTGCGCACCAGACTACGGGGGCTTTAGTACTGGCGGTGACCCGAGCCACGTGATACCCCCGAGAGCTACCAATCAAAACTTTCTGGTTTTCTGAAAATACAACCCTGATTCCAACATCACAAGCTGCACACTGCAGTTGTTAATGGATTCATCTCGGCAATACTCCAAAACACAAATTCAGCACCAGGCGTGCGTCATAGGCTATTTGCACCTGCTAAAGCTTTATTATTTTTGCTTTATCTGTTGCAACCTTGTTGCTCACCTCAGAAATGTGGTCATAAATCATGAAAATGGGTTGTTTGTTATTCTTTGAAGAATAACAGAAAGCTGAGTTTAGTACATTTGCTCTATCGTCTTATTCTGTCCATACATTTTCTGACAATAGAATTTCCATGAACTCATCACCACCAACCCATTTGTATTATTTTATTTTAATAGCCTACAGTGGAAATATTAGCGACATAGTCCCATAGAGGTAACAATGTCTGCTGGCAAATGTCCAGCTTTTGCACTACAAGTTTTCATGTGCCTGCTGCACACCTTTGAACTGTACCAAAACTGTTCCATGCCTTCTGGACAAGTTCCAGTTCAGTTTCTCTGCTATGTTTACTGTATTCATGTAGGCCTATGTGAGTGAAATAGTGTTATGAGGGTTGGCATCAACGGTGTAGCCTTTACCTCCAACTATCGGTTAAACCAAATCCTGAGGTAGGCCTGTTTAAAAGAAAAAAAAGGTATCATGTAATGAGTATGTAATTGTCCCCCCATGTCCGTTTTTGTCAAGATTCCAGGTCTGCCAAATTAAAGATTTATGAATCGCTGCAGCCGAGTCTCAGGGCTGGCTATTTGATCGCGATTAGGATTCAATTAGAAAGTGTTTATTGTAGAGGTTTCTGCCGGGTAAACAGGCAGCTATTTCAGAAATGCGATAATCCCTCATCTTGTGACAATAATTAGCGAGGTTGATCTCCTGGCGGGGCAGCGGCTGAGGCTCTGGCTTCCACTTTCATCTGTGAAGTAACGGCTCTTGCACCCAGACAGAATAAGGAAAGGGAGTAAGGCTGGGGGCTTTTGCGAGGTGTGCGCAAGTCTCGAATATTTTCTTCTTCTGTTCTTTATAGTTTGATATCCATCCTTGATTCAAATCTTAACTAAAAAAAATCTTACCACGCCAGATACTCCTCCAGTCTCTCCAGTGGCCTAGGAGCCAAAGATCACACAAGAGTTGTGACTACATGTTAAATCACTTTATGCAGATGTTTTCATAAGTGAGCTTTCAGGTTGATGCAAGGACAACGAGTTAATGGTAGTTTGATATCAGTCCTTTGCCATTTGACCTTCAGACGCCCTGTGGTGGCTGCTTGAACTGATACATGTTTAACTTCATCATTATCTGGGGTTGTTTGTGTTATGAAACACGCTGGAATACGGCTTTAAACTAAGTAGGTGAAATAGGCTAAATAGGTGCAACAACAAACACGTCTGCCACACTGTCTGTAATTGCGCTAATAAAGGAGAAACCCGCGTATGACACGGGAGGCGCGCAAGGTTGTTATGGTAGGAAGGATGATTTCAAACGAGGAGACAGCGGGAGAGAGGGGGAGAGACTGATGAAGAGAGAGAGAGGGGGAGAGAGAGGGCTCAAACCAGCTAACCAGGCGGAATGATAGGCGGCGCGCGCCCACATCACATATTCCCAGCTTCGATATTATTTTTTTTCCATAATTCTGTGCGATAAAATTTCATTGTCTATTAAGTAATCCCACAAATGAGAACCTTTATGAGCCTATAATGAGGCCTAATTGCCTGGACTAGTCGAGCCACGTGGAAGGGTTTAGCGGGAATTAAGGCTCCCGGTACAGAGCACAGGCTGTTACCTAGCCATCACTTTCATAATTCAAGGGGAAAATTAGTCCATTTAAGGGAAAAATCCTCTGATTCCTTTTATTCTGCTTGGGGTGACAGGGCTGCTACTTTTTTCCACTTTGGTTAAAAAGCAAGTGTAGTAAAGGGGAATGTAGCAGAAGTGTTGGGCTTTAGGCCTGTAGACCCCCTGGCCTGAAATGATGAAAATGCATTGTCAGTCTTTCATTTACGCACTTGCATTGGTATGCCCAAGGTATAGAAAGTACTCCATTGATACACACTAATTATATTGTTTTGATTGGGCAGTTGAAATCGCGCCCATTCAATAAATGTGGATCAAATTGTCCACTATCCATCATTGTTGTCATTCCACAAAGTCTGTCTCGACTTTGTGAGGGTGGAATTAAATTGTGATTTCTTCAAAGAGACGGCGAAAGAAAGGGGGATCAAGAAAAGAAAGTCAGACTATGGCTTTCTGTCACTTTGGGGGAACAAAACACACAACATCCACTTGCAAAGGTGCTGCGCCAAAGCATCTTTCCCGTCTTTGCGTTCCATCCCATGCCATATTAAAGCGTGGAGAAGTCCATTAAGTCTTTGTGAAATGAGCGTCATTAACTTGTATCAACGCCCTTTTACAAAAGTTGCATTGTGGTGCATGGGGCCGGCCTGCGGCCCATCTTGGCTAATACAGTGGGCGATTTCCCCCTTTATCAGTTACCAGGCAACACATCGTGAATACCAAAAACTGAAAAGAAACACTCGGGTCTTCAATATAGTCTTCAACAGCGATGGGAAAGGGGAACAATGATCCCGCAGACAACATAATGCCACGCAGTGACTTTTCATTGCCAATTATCTCGTTCATCTGAATAGCAGCTGCAATGCCCACTCTCCATTTCATCGTTTTAAAGAAGAAAAAGACGTGAAAGAGAGAGAAAGAGCCAGGGTGGGAGGGGGGCTTCCATGTTTGTGTCAAAATCTAATTTATGTCTTAATGAATAATTCGATTTTTATGTAAAAGAGATTTGGACACAAAGTCTCCCTCTCTCTCTCTCTCTGACCCCCTCAAACCACCACCACACTCTCACTCACACTTTGCAAGCGGTCTAACTTATAGCCTATTCACTAAGTAATTCTACGGTAAAATATTTTTAGATCTTAGAGATGTCTTAATTCTTCATCAGTTTGTGGGCTCGCATGTGTCTGCAGGTGCTGCAGCTGTCACAACAAGTGGGTTGTGACACAACTGTCATACACATGAAGTTCTTGTTGAAACCTATCATCTTTTGCACTTTATAAAATAACAATACAAAATAAATAATCAAGTAATTTAGTTTTGACCGTTTATGATGTGCAGGGGCAGGTATTTAATTTCCAAAATGAAAACGGGGGCCCCACACAAATCATCCTCCACTGCCAGCAACTTGCAATATTGCATTCATTAGCCGGGCAATTTTGCCTGTGAATGTGCACATATGAATAGGATACAACAATTTGTTACAATCCCCCTCTGTGCATTTCAACGGAAAATGACAGCCAATGAGCTCCGTGGACAAAACCACTCAGAGGCGCCTATTGTGGACTCTCGGGAGATGAGCGGAGTCACGCACGAGGGGCGGCGGATTAGCGCTGTAGGACGACTGCGTTAAGTCTGAACTCTTTCTACTTTATAGGGAACACACACACGCACTGGCGCATACACGCCAAATTATTGTTCATTCTCGAATCCGTGCGCAATTGGCATAAAAGAAGGATCCCACAAAGGATAAACAATGAGAATCATGACATGTTGCTTTTTCCTGGCGTTTTGTTTAAAAAGAAAAACACCATCATTTGCAGCACCTTATTAGATCTCCAACGTGTCTGTAATGGGCAGCATTTATTTCCAAAAGAGCGGGTTTATGTTTATTACAACACAAATGCGACCCAGCGCCATGCAATAAAGCAGCCCTTATACCGATTTGAGTTTGCTTGAGTTGATCAAATAAAGTCCCTAAGATGCCGATGTGATCACAGAGCGTGTTGAAATTAATTCTTTGTTTATATCATGCTATTATTTAGAACCCTTGCTTGTTATGGGGTGAATAGTGCTTCTCCACTAGCCTACTGCTTGTTGGAGCTAGGGTATTTTTTTTATATACAGGCCCCTTTTAGTGAACTGAACTCAGTCCTCAGTGCATACAAAAATTATATTAGTCAATATTTAGACATTTTAGACACTTAAATTCTTAGGAGGCCGGTAATAGCCAGTAAGCAAGATGGCTGAATTTTCCAGTAGGCC
Organism: Engraulis encrasicolus; assembly: GCF_034702125.1. NCBI lineage: Eukaryota > Metazoa > Chordata > Actinopteri > Clupeiformes > Engraulidae > Engraulis > Engraulis encrasicolus. The sequence continues at coordinate 33,714,970 of NC_085862.1, read as the reverse complement.
TATCTTGATTTTGGAGTAGATGCAAGTAGTAAAAGGCCCTTATGACAAATTTGTACAAGAGAATGGCAATGACCTAGTTGTTGTTAGTAAACAATGTCTTGTCATATTGTATTAATTTTGAAAAATATAGCAATGTTGTAAAGTTTTTTTCCAGAGAACAGTGAATCATTCCACATGTAGAAAACACACACACACACACACACACACACACACACACACACACACACCGAATTATTTAATGAATTCCTTATTACCCTTCAATTAGAATAAAGGTACATATACTTAGTAGCACTTTGTAAAAGTGTAAGGTCACCACGCGTATAAATGGAAAGTCCCAGGTCTGCTCCTATAAGTTGTCGGCACAAAGCACAGTAATTGTACCGGAATTAATGTCTGCGAAACAAACTGCATAATCCCACATTAGCAGCAATACAAATACATTTCGCCAAGTCCGTTTATTGGCTTAATAGCATTACAGTTGACTCTGAACAGTAGTGCAATTCATGCACGACTAAAAAAAAAATTCCTCGCACTTAGGATTAATTACCTTGCGTGAATGTGTTAGACTTGGACAGACCCAGCCAGGATGCTTTTGAATGGAATCTGTACACAATCGTGCTGGTAATACTTCGGTGCCAGTTTTAAACTTTCCTTTGACGAGGTATCAAAGCCCTGAAAAAGTTCCACTGCAGGACGCAAACTGCTTCTGATTAGGGGGCCCTCATTGTCAGGCTTGTTTAAACGAGCCATTGTGGCGATTTTATTTCTCCCTCTGAATGCAGTGGAAAGTATTGATTGGGGAAATGTCAGCTTTGCGTGTGAGTGAGACTTGTCTTGAATCAGCCGCCATTACACTGATGTTCAGCATGGCACATCACACCACTCATTATAGGCCCTCTCTGTGTTTATTATTATATATTAGGCTGCATCTTCTCACTGATGGGGATGGGCTCAACTAAGGCTTCGCGCACACACACACACACACACACACACACACACACACACACACACACACACACACACACACACACACACACACACACACACACACACACACACACACACACAGACACACACACACACACACACACACACACACAGATGCTTACACACACACACATACACACACACACACACACACACACACACACACACACACACACACACACACACACACACACACACACACACACACACACACACACATGCAGACGATACTTGTTGTATTCTTGTTCTTGTATTACTTCTGGATGAGCAAAGTCACACGTCTCCTAATTGAGTTTGAGTCTAAATTTTGACCATTATTGCTCAAGACCTCTCCCTGTTGTGCGAATCAAGAAGACGTGGGAATCTGCTCGCTGGCCTCTGTGTGTGTGTGTGTGTGTGTGTGTGTGTGTGTGTGTGTGTGTGTGTGTGTGTGTGTGTGTGTGTGTGTGTGTGTGTGTGTGTGTGTCTGTCTGTCTGTCTGTCTGTCTGTCTGTCTGTCTGTCTGTCTGTCTGTCTGTCTGTCTGTCTGTCTGTCTGTCTGTGTGTGTACTGTACAGCTTGGTGCATGTGTATTGATGGTGTTATGCAAACTGTCACCATCTCAGCTCAGTGGCACTAACAGCTTTGCAACTCTGCAGTCCTCAGTTGGATTATCAACCCAGCCCAATGATCACGATAATGAGGGCATCAGTTGGCTCTCTGCATCTCGTCTATAGATATGAGGCGCTCATGTCTGCCTGCCTGCCTGCCTGCCTTCCTGCCGGTTTGTCGGTGTTCCAGTTATAGTTGCACAGGGCCTTGCCATTGCCGCAGTCCATAGCTTGTTTGGCTCTGTCATATTCATTCTCTGCCTGCCTGCCTGCCTGCCTGTCTGCCTGCCTGCCTGCCTGCCTGCCTGCCTGCCTGCCTGCCTGCCTGCCTGCCTGCCTGCTGGTTTGTAGGTGTTCCAGTTATAGTTGCAGAGGGCCTTCTCATTGCCACATTCAATAGCTTGTTTGGTTCTGTCTTATTCATTGTCTGTCTGTCTGTCTGTCTGTCTGTCTGTCTGTCTGTCTGTCTGTCTGTCTGTCTCTCTCTCTCTCTCTCTCTCTCTCTATCTCTCTCTCTCTCTCTCTCTCTCTCTCTCTCTCTCTCTCTCTCTCTCTCTCGCTCTCTATCTCTGTCACACACACACACCACACACACACCACACACACACAGAGCGAGTGATCTATTACATTTTTCTGGTTGTTTCCTGTGGCATAGGTATTCATTTGATATCCCACTTTGCTGTTTTAGTTTTAGAACATAGGAATTAAATTAGCCAGAATAGATATGTCAGAGCACTCACAGCGTTATCTAAAAGTGGTCACCAGAAGAACATGACTTGACTGCCGTGGTCATGAAACGTTTGAACACTTTGTTCGTCAAGATTTTAAAAAAAAAGAAAAGACATCTGAGTAAATGTCCTTGTCGGAACAAAGCTGAACTCTGCGTTACCCTGGACGCCAAACACATATCTGTGGTAGCATGAAAGCGAAGTGATGATGTTTCTGCGGCTTTTTGCGAAACAATGGATGTTTGTTTACCGTCAAACTTGTGTCCCCAAAATCGAGATGCGTTTTATTTTGGGTTTGCTTAGGGATTTTAAATGCGGTAAATTCTTTTGGAAGTATTCGCTTCATTCCAGGACATTCTGCTGGATATCTCTGCTGGGGTCCACAAGTGAAAGAAACCAGCCAGTGTATCAGGCTAGTGAATAACTATATCAGTCTGTCTTCACTGTCGGACAACTCTGTGTCTGTGTATGTGCTTTGTGTGTGATGTGCTATGTGTCGACTATTGTCTGGAACTAAATGTTGTCTGAATACATGTACTAAATATAATACACGTAAATAAAACTATGCAACACTATGCACACGATGTGATGTGTGTGTGTGTGTGTGCGTGTGTGTGTGTGTGTGTGTGGCCCCCTCCAGGTGATCCAAAACACACTGCTGGCGGACAGACAAACAGACAGACACAGTCACTGCAAAACCTGGCCCAATCCCCTCCAGAAGACCAGGTAAATATGAAAACTCTTACAGCAGGCCCACACCACCGGAGAACTTCACCTGCACACTGCTTTCCCTCTCGTGTGCTGTCGACAGCCCTTTATGACATGAGATGGATTCCATCTGCCCTCTCGTCCTCATAAACGTCCAGCTGAAATACTGTTATTGCATGCGCCAGTACTGCTGCATCAGTTCTCTCTCTCTCTCTCTCTCTCTCTCTCTCTCTCTCTCTCTCTCTCTCTCTCTCTCTCTCTCTCTCTCTCTCTCTCTCCCTTTCTCTTTCTCTCTCTCTCTCTCTCTCTCTCTCTCTCTCTCTCTCTCTCTCTCTCTCTCTCTCTCTTGCCTTTTCTCACTCCCTCTATCTCTCTCTCTCTCTCTCCCTCTCTCTTATTCTCTCCCTCTCTTTCTCTCTCTCTTGATCTCTCTCTCTCTCTCTCTCTCCCTCTCTCTCTTATTTTCTCGCTCTCTCTCTGACCGCTTTCACAAACTGTTCCCCAGTATGAGAGAGGGATTTACTCTTATAGTTATTAACATGCTTACTTGCGTATTAGACCATTGAAGACATTTTTGTGTGTGTTTACATCCTCATTAGCCCTGGTGGGACGGGCCCCGCCGGCCGCATGTTTTGCTATAGTTTCAGTTTGCCTTTGAAGCTTGAAGCCCAAGTTTGGATAAGCAGGACTGGAATGAGTCGAACAGTGCAGGATAATGAGTGGACTTTGTTGTGTGTGTGTGTGTGTGTGTGTGTGTGTGTGTGTGTGTGTGTGTGTGTGTGTGTGTGTGTGTGTGTGTGCGTGTGCGGGTGCGGGTGTGTGTGTGAGTGTGTTTGGTTGTGTGTGTGTGTGTGTGTGTGTGTGTGTGTGTGTGTGTGTGTGTGTGTGTGTGTGTGTGTGTGTGTGTGTGTGTGTGTGTGTGTGTGTGTGTGTGTGTGTGTGAGTGTGTTTGGTTGTGTGTGTGTGTGTGTGTGCGTTTTTGTGTGTGTAGAGATGCCAGTTTGTAGATTTATCATCCACGAGGCTATCTGAAACACACTAGGTTGGGTTCGAACAAGGGGGGTTGAAAATAAAATAAAAGGCATTTCATTCAGCACAGAGAGACGCATAATAGCATCAGGATTATCGTTCATGTCTCCTTGTAGGTCTTTGTTTCGCCATGTTTTCCTTCTCACCTCACTGCTACCATTACTCCCTGCCAACAATGGGCCCAGTAGGAGGGGAGGTGGTGGTTTGATTCAGGGGTTCCCAAACTGTGGGTCGGGACCCCTAGAAGGCTCACAGAGGTACTGCAAGGGTGCTCATTTTGGGAGGAGATTCCTTGTATATAGTATGAATATATGGCTTCCTAATATAGAATCATAACTTAGCTGCTATTTGGTATTCAATTAACTTTTAACAAAAATGTTTGGTGTTTGGAATGTGTGTGTGTGTGTGTGTGTGTGTGTGTGTGTGTGTGTGTGTGTGTGTGTGTGTGTGTGTGTGTGGGGGCGCGAAAATGTTCAAAGGTTCAAAAGGGGGTCCCAGCAGAAAAAGGTTTGGGAACCATCGAGTTAGAACCTGGTGGTGTGTGTGTGTGTGTGTGTGTGTGTGTGTGTGTGTGTGTGTGTGTGTGTGTGTGTGTGTGTGTGTGTGTGTGTGTGTGTGTGTGTGTGTGTGTGTGTGTGTGTGTGTGCGTGCGTGCGTGCGTGCGTGCGTGCGTGCGTGCGTGTGTGTGTGTGGTTGGGGTGCTGGTTCGCTACTGAACGGATGGCTTTCTGATTGTTGCTGCGCTGAGCACATCACAAGGTTTTAGCGGCATTGAAAGTCATGAAGTGTTATAAGCCGCGGCCGAACCCATTAAATAACAGAGGCCTAATTGTTTTCGGGTGGTGGGAGAGCATCACATGAACGAATGACCCAACAACGCAAGCTGGAGCTAGAGCTGGAGTTAGAGTTAGAGTGAGAGAGCAGAGCAGCCAGGGCAGCACCCCCCCCCTTTTTCTCATATTGTGTCTTTTCTTTTTCCTCTTTCTTTTCTGTTACTTTTTCTTTCATTCCTTTCTTCTCTGCAACCACGGCAACGATGGATCAGTTGGATGGGAGAGGCTGTGAGGCCAGAGGCTGACTTGAACGACTGAATGAGCGAACGGACGAATGAACGAGTGAGCGAAGCAAAGGGCTGAGAAGCGCAACTACCCCACAGAGCAATAGGCCACGCCAGTTCACCAGTGCCCCGGCATACAAATTTGTTTTGCATTAAGGGACCTCATACTTTCGTTAGCTATACACAGCAGGTGTGACTCTTTAACTTAACTGTGCTTGTGTGTGTGTGTGTGTGTGTGTGTGTGTATACGCACGTGTGTTTGTGTGTGTGTGTGTGTGTGTGTGTGTGTGTGTGTGTGTGTGTGTGTGTGTGTGTGTGTGTGTGTGTGTGTGTGTGTGTGTGTGTGTGTGTGTGTGTGTGTGTGTGTGTGTGTGTGTATGCGCACGTGTGTGTGTGTGTGTGTGTGTGTGTGTGTGTGTGTGTGTGTGTGTGTGTGTGTGTGTGTGTGTGTGTGTGTGTGTGTGTGTGTGTGTGTGGTAGGGCTGAATGCTGACCTCTCAGGCTAGACTGTTTTGTTAGTGTGAGTGGGTGGTGTGTGTGGGTGGTGGGTGGTTGTATGAGAAGGAGAGACAGAGAGAGAGCATGAGTTATTTTAGTCCATCTGCGTGTTACATAAAATGTATTTAATAAAAATATATACATTGTATCTGTGTATATACTGTACATATGAACTTTAATGCATCTAAAGGAATTTCCAGCTTGAAAAATGATTCTTGTCATCACTGGTTACTTTTTTATCACTGTCAAGTATTTTGTGATTGCATTTACTGTATATCTTCCTGTGTACTGGTCTCTCACTTAATATACTCATGCCGATGCCTTAAGAGCAACAGATGACTTGGATATTTGGATGTGGCCTTCGAACAATGACTATAGCATTAACTGAAAATAAAACCTATATTACCACTAAATCCAATAAGCATAAAGCTGTGTGTGTGTGTGTGTGTGTGAGAGAGTGTGCGTGAGAGAGAGAGAGAGAGAGAGAGAGAGAGAGAGAGAGAGAGAGAGAGAGTGCGTGAGAGAGAGAGAGAGAGAGAGAGAGAGAGAGAGAGAGAGAGAGAGAGAGAGAGAGAGAGAGAGAGAGAATATATTAAATATAATGCATACAATATAGTAAAATTTATTATTTACATTATTTTAAAAAAAAATTATACAATAGCAACATTCTTATGAATTATTAAATGTGAATTCATGATTTTGCACAGCACACACTTTGGAGAGCAAAGAGAGTTTTGTTGCAAAAGGACATTTTGGAACATTTTGGGAAATTAACATTTTGTATTGGGCATTGCATTGCAAAATGCATTTTATATAGATTTAAAAGTATGTTCTCAAAATATTTGAAAGACAAGAATTTACACATACATGAAAGGTCGTCTGAACGGTCATTTCCGATAATAATAGCGAAAGTTTTAAAAAATGGTGTTTAAGTCATTTTGCAATGAAACTCTTCAAATGTATCATGGCATTGTAGAACACTAAATCTGCTCATCTGCTCATCAA
>NC_085862.1:33698368-33705868 GCF_034702125.1 Engraulis encrasicolus | reverse complement strand
ATTTTTGCAGCTAAAAATGTCTATTTTTGGAAATTCAAAATGGCGGACCATGGAGAAGATCCCCCTTTTCATGTATGAAAAGTGCAATTTTTCCAGTCATAATGAATACTTGTGGTGGTGGTAAGTATTCATGAAAAGGGTAACATTAGTGAATGGGCAGCATGAATTCTGGAAATAAACAACTAAAAATCTCACACAGTGTCCCTTTAACAGTTATGTGAATGTAGCTTGTTTCTTGATAAGTGGTTCACCCCAGTGATGATTTAGTGCAGTGGTTTCTAAACCTGGGGGCCAGGGCCCCAAGGGTAGGAGGGGAGGGGAGGGGATGGGGGGCAGTCGCAGGAGAGCAGGGACGCATAAAGAGAAAGTTTGCATAAAACCTTGAACATATGAGTTCATATGATATAAACATTCCATACATTTGTTAATCAGTATACATTTTGTATGTTAATAGGGTGATACATGTTTACTTGTCCTGTGAATTGTAGGGTGGGTCTAAAAAATACTTTAAGGTTTCAAAAGTGGTTTCAGCAGGAAAGGTTTTGGGGTAGCACTTCACAATAACCTTCCGCTAAAAATAGTTAACGAATGGTTTACTGTATATTTATAGTTGTAATATATTAAGTAAAAATAAGCTAATTGATTACAAGTGTTTTATTATGGTTAAGTTATTGTTAATATTTTAATAAATTAATAATACAAGTATTTTTTAATAATACATTAAGTTACTTATTATAATGTTCTGTAAATTATTATGTTCTATAAATAATTATGTAATGACTAATAAATGTATTTTAATGACTTTGTAAGTGTTTAGTACGTAACTACAAATGTACAGTAAACCATTAGTTAACTATTAGTTAACTATTCGTGAACTATTTACAGCGGAAGGTTATTGTGAAGTGCTGCTGGGAACTACTGTTTTAGTGCAGTGTGCTTAGCTTGTGTGTGCTGTCCTGAGCCCATCTTGACCTTTCACCCTTGACCTTTGACATCCGGCCATGAGTGTTGTGTGGAAGTCATGACAAAGAGCTGGCCAAAGAGGGAAAGTGATGTCACTGTGTTATTCCACTTGTGTGTCTGTGTTTGTCCACTTGCTGTTCCTGTGTTTGTCCACTCTGTCTGTCCACTTCTTGTGTGTGTGTGTGCGTGGGTGTGTGTGCGCGCGAGCGCGTGTGCATGTGGTTGTCCATCTGTGAGTATATCTGTGTTTGGGAACGATGTATGGATAATGGATATATGGCTGTATAGATGGATGAATGAATGAACGAATGAATGAATTAATAAATGAATGAATGAATGGATGGATGGATGGATGGATGGATGGATGGATGGATGGATGGATGGTAAATATTCCCCCTTTACCTATGTTTTGTTTAACAGACTTTGCATTTATAACAAAGTCTTGCTCTTGGTTTCTGATTCTCATCTGGATGCCGACTGTGTTGTTAGACTGTATGGAATAGATGGAGTAGACAGTCCCTCACAGACAGTGAAGGAGTCACGCAAGGAGCCAAGCACAAGTCCAGAGGTCTGCCTGCCTGTCTGCCTGCATCCTGATTGTCTTGTGGCAATAGTCTAGCCTGAGAGGTCAGCACTCCCTCCCACACACACACACACACTCTCTCTCTCTCTCTCTCTCTCTCTCTCTCTCTCTCTCTCTCTCTCTCTCTCTCTCTCTCTCTCACTCACTCACTCACTCACTCACTCACTCACTCACTCACTCACTCACTCACTCACTCACTCACTCACTCACTCACTCACTCACTCACTCACTCACTCACTCACTCACTCACTAACTCTGTGGTTCTTAACCTGGGGTGCGGGCAAACCCCTGGGGGTGCGCCAGAGATTTCAGGGTGTGCACGGAATTGTGTTTGTGTTGAGGTTGTGACCAAAATTCTGTTAGCAAACATTATAATTAGGCCAAATTGAACCCAAATTTAAACCGGTTTTGGTCCGAAGTTTGGGTTGGGGGTGTGCAGCTTGTCTTGGTCACAGGTATGGAGGATGTCACTCTGGAGATACTCATCAGTTTCTTCCTTTTGCCAGAGACATTTTGTTGGAGGTAGACACAGAGTGAAGAGAGAGGGGGATGGAGTGAACCAGTGAACCTGAGAGAAAGAAAGAGACAGGCGGAGAGAGTGAGTGTGAGTGTGTGCAGAAGAAGAGGAGGAGGGGGAGGGTAGGAAAGAGAGAGAGAGAGAGAGAGGGAGGGAGAGAGAGAGAGAGTAAGAGAACGAAGGACTGAGAGTCCAAATTTACTCGCAGCTGAAAGCAGTTAGATCATGTTCTTTTCATGCTCCGATTAGAATCAAATCGATCCTCCTCCACTAGCCCAAACCCCCTTCAGGCCACTCTGATTTTTTTTTCAATAGCAGACCAAACAAAGACACACACACACACACACACACACACACACACACACACACACACACACACACACACACACACACACACACACACACACACACACACACACACACACACACACACACACACACACACACACACACACACACACACACACACCACCTGCATGGTAATCTACTACCCCCATTGGCCTCGGCAGGATATGGGGCCCTAAATCCATCGGCCTAGGAAACTTCTTACATTGTTCGATATTCTGTTGATATAACTGTGTCTGGTTTCAAAGCAAGGCAGATCATTAACATCTTGTTGCGGTCTATTCATTTGAGATGAAACTAGTTGTGATTACAGTTGATGTGTTTCAAAGTATTTAAAGTGTATTTTTGATATTTTAGAATGCATTTTGTTTAAAAAATATATTTTAATCAGTCATCAGGCATGCATGTCTGTGTGTGTGCTTCATGTGAGTATGCACCTGCATGTGTGTGTGTGTGTGTGTGTAGGGGGGGGGGTAGTAAAGGGGGAGGGGACTAGCTGGTAGGCATAAATTGGGCTATTTAGATTAAGTGGCTATTTTGGGGGGAAAGTGCCCCCATCGGAGGTGCGTCGCATCATTTAAATACGCATTAGGAGAGCGCCACGCCACCACCACAGGAGCATGTTGTGGACAAAATGGCCTCTTATTAGAGTAAAATGTATTCCGAATTTGCTGGTGGGCCTCGGGGTAATGGCAGGCCTGGAGGCTTGTGGGCCGTCATTTTGGGTATAATAAGTGGCCAAACATATGGGGGAAATGGCATCCACACGGCCCCGTGCAGGCGGATCGGTAATTAACAGACTATGAGATAATGCGGATGGGCAATTTAATGGCGAAGGTTAATGCTTAAGAGACATTGCGTTGCATTGAGGGTGATATTACGGGGCTGATCGAGGTTTCGTTTTTGGCAAAGGAAGCTTCACTGTGGTGAATTAAAGAGAGGGGCTGTTTTGCATGATATAAAAGAGGCATTAGCTGAGCAGGACACAAAGCGCAGAGGTTTAAAAAAATAAATAAAAAAACGAAACACCATACTTATTTGCCGTTGGCCCTTAGCATTGTGTAAGCAATATTATGCAGTTGCAAGGTTGCTTTTTTCTCCTCTCAATCGCCAGAGCTATTAAGTTGCCCATTGTGTACGTGGCATTAGAAAATATAATAACGTATGAATAATTCAGCCGGCTAAGCCTCGGTGTCTCCACCAAGGGCTGGCCTCGGGCAGCTGTGTCAACTGGGCCGAGAGCAGGGAAGAGGAGAAGAGGAGAAGAGAAGAGGGCTCTGATTATCTCAAGAGGAAGTGGGAGTCTCAAGGACTAGGAAAGAGAGAGAGAGAGAGAGAGAGAGAGAGAGAGAGAGAGAGAGAGAGAGAGAGAGAGAGAGAGAGAGAGAGGGATAGCAAGAGAGAGAGAGAGAGAGAGAGAGAGAGAGAGGGATATCAACAGAGAGAGAGAGGGATAGCAAGAGAGAGTGAGACAGAGAGAGGGGGGGATAGCAAGAGCGAGAGACCGAGAGAGAGCAGGGGGTAGCCAGAGAGAGAGAGAGAGAGTCTGTGTGTGTGTCTCTCTCTCCTTCCTTTTCTCCCTATGCACCCTCTTCTCACAGAGTTATAAAGTGGGACAGGGGGCTATCCAGTCTAAAACTCCCTGGCGAGGAAGAAGAGTTAAGATTCTTCATATGTTTTTCACATTCTGGTGGCTGTAACATCTCATTACAGCTTTTCATCAATGTCCATGATAGAAATGCCACAACTATGTTATTGCAACAAATCTATCAGTTTGTACTGTGTATACACTTTCGCTGACTGATCCCTATGGTACTGGCTGACTTATTGCCATTGCATGCATGTGCAGCAATGTTGCTGACAAAGCAAGGTACTCAGGGGAAAACACTCAATGATTAGATGCACACTTTTAGATTCTCAGTAGTTTTTGAGTAAAAAAATGATTAAATGCAGTACAAGCAATTTGTTAATTAAAATAATCCTGATAAAAAAAATGGTGATAAAAATTGTTGATTGCTGTAATGTAGCCCTGTGAGGATTCAGCAGACATAGATTTGAGGACAGTCTACCACAAGTGCAAAGAGGAGGATTTGTTTATTTATTTGATACAGGGACACCATGTATTATGTAGTTTGCAAAGATTGTATTTTCCATTTTATTTCCTTGGTAGGTTAATTGTACCTAAAAGTAAAAAAAGTGTAATTTCAATAATGTATATACAAATTCAACAATTTATTCAAGTTATCAATTACATAATATTCAAGCCAAACCAAGCCAAAATTAGGCTTACATTTTTTCTAAATGTAATGTGGCCCATATCAGTAGATTTATAACTAATGCACTTAGAGGCTCTTTCATCTGAACTCTTCACCAACAGCAGACACGGAACAGCAAGGGGAGACAATCAAGTGGAAAAGTCCTATTCACACTGTAATCACACTGCAATGTTTCTGATTGCTCCAGACAGTCTATGTTGATGCAGTGGTGGTGGTGGTTGGGGAAGGAAGTTGTGGGGGGCTCTAGATCAGTGGTTCTCAAAGTGGGGCCTGGGGACCCCTGATGATCATTGCACATTGTCCTTGGAAAAGTTTGTTTCAATGCATCAAGAAAGAGCAGAGCAGAATTAGGAGATGTCTGACACAATTACACGGTAGTCTCACATTTAACAAAAAAAACCCTGTTCCTACTTTATGTATAGGCTCCGCTTTTGCATTACGTAAAAAATGTTTGAACAATTGTGATAAGTGTAATTTGTGGTGTAATCTTGATCTTGGGGTCCATAAGGGGTGGTGGAGACGGGTGGTTGGGGAGGGGGGTTTGCAGGTTTGCAGATGCAGTGTACTGCTGCTGCTCATGCTACTGCTGGTGGAGGTGGTGCTGCTGATGGTGGAGGTGCTGATGGTGGTGGAGGTTGTGACGGTGGTGGAGGTGGTGTCTGTGGGTGGCTCTGGTCTGGGTGGCTCTGGAGGAAGAGGACAGGAGATGAAGGGGATGAATAATGGTCGTCAATGGGAGTCAGCTGGTTGGGTGGGTCAGAAGGGGGTGGACAGGGGCATTGTCCAGACCTGCACCGGGGCGGCGGGGATGTCTGGCACCTGCCTGGTGTCTCAACTCGGTTTATGGGATGGGATGGGATGGGATGGAGTGGGTGGGTGGGTGTTTATGTCGGGTGCATGTGTGTAGGCTGAGTGAGTACTATGGTGGGTGGTGAGGGTGGTCTGGATGGTGTGCGTGTGTGTGGATGTACGTGTGTGTGTGCACGTATGTTTGTGTCATGTTGTGGTGATGGTCTTGATGGGCCGTGTGTGTGTATGTGTGTGTGTGTGTGTGTGTGTGTGTGCGTATGTGTGTGTGTGTGCGCGTGCGTGTTTGTGGTGGGTGGGGGCTAAATAAAGTAGTGTAATGTTAAGTTGATGCAAGCTGAAAGCCCCCGTTAGAATGTGAACAAGTTACTTGCCCTTAAGTCGGATTAGACACATTCAAGGGGGCTGTTAAATCTGTCATTTATTGCAACAGTCTTAATGCACACGGATTACACCCCTCAGAAAGGTTCTTAATGTAAAAGAAAGCAAATCACTGGTTACTAAACAGTTGTTTTTGGAACGACGTGGCCTCTCAGGAACAAAAGTTTTTTCACAAGTAACTTTTTTAAGTAGCGTGGATTAGTTGAAGGCGTCTGGATCGCTGTCGCTGTTGTTGTTGTTGTTGTGTGACGGATTTCTTCTCTGTCGTGTTAGTTTGTGGGCCTGTGACACTTTCTCAGAAACGGCGTCTGTAATTATTCTGTCTGTTTCTGCGTCTAGTTCCTAAAAACCCCATTCAATAGGCAGCTGCATCTTCTAACCCCTCTTTCTATCTCTCCCCTTCTATGTCCCTGTCTCATTTGTTCAGGGCAGACAAGGAAGATCGATGGAGAAATTTCTGGAAAAAAGGAGGAACAATGGGCACCACTACAAGGTGAGCTATTGCAGCTGCACGGACGGCTCTGTCTACCCTCTCCCACACACACACACACACACACACACACACACACACACACACACACACACACACACACACACACACACACACACACACACACACACACACACACACACACCGACAGACACTAACTCACTGCCTGTAACTCACTGCCACACACACACTCGGCCCCTCTCTCTCTCTCTCGCTCTGCGCCCCTCCTGAGTGCGAGCTAGCAGGCTAACAGGCTAGAGTGAATGCCACAGTATGGCAACAGTATGATTTTGTTCTGCCTAGCGGCCTGAAAAGGTCCATGGGGGGGTTAGCCCAGTGTCCGAAAGCTAAGTCATTTTTCTCCCCTGGCCCCTACCTCCCCAACCCCCCCCTCACCCCTCTCTCTTTCTCTCTCTCTGTCTCTACCTCTCCCTCTGCCCCCCTCCTCCTCTCCCTCTCTCCCTCTCCCTGGCAGGCCCGCTCCCCTCTCCAGCTGCGGCCGGGGTGGCGGCCGAGCCAGAGGAAGCGCGAGGGCAGTGGTGTGATGGGGGACGTAAGTGGGGCGGGCGGTTGGGGCCTGTTCGTTGTGCGTTTTTTGTGCGCCCCATTAAAGGGTCGTTTATCGCCTCTATGATCCCATTGTCGGCCATTTTCAGCGGAGGGCGCGGCGGGTAATTGGCCGATTGGCCACGCTCGGCGCCCGCTGAGGTGATTTATAACGCGCTGAATGGCCCTGACTTCATAACGCCGCACCACCGCACAGCCAAAAAAAAAACTGTGGAGGGGAGAGAACTGGGCTCCATGAAAGGATGAGACGTCGACTTGGGCCCTTTTGTTGTTGGTGTGAAATCCCAAGTCGTGGGACAAAGAAGGAGGCTGGAGTCCCTCTTTCTGCTTTCCAATCTATTTCTTCTATACATTTTTCTCTTACTTTTCTTTTCTTTGGCACCGCCTCTTTCTCTCCACCTCTCTGTTTATCTAAATCACTCGCTCTTTCTCTGGCACCCTGACTCCTTTCCTCCCTTCTCTTTTTAGCCGTGACCCCTGTCCCTCTTTTTTGGGCCATTTCTCCTCAGCGTTTGCGATCTCTTCCACTCGTTCTCACAACCTCTCATTTTTCTCTATTCGCCATGCCTGT
>NC_085862.1:33680868-33693368 GCF_034702125.1 Engraulis encrasicolus | reverse complement strand
TACCTGACATGTGATGATGAAGACAAACGGCTACTCCTGGCATCAGGCTAGGTTTTACAGAACGTAAGTCAGTCAATGCCATACTCCATATTCTAATCTTTTAGTACAGTTGTGATATTTTTTGTTTTGTTTGAGTGTAGGAGGTGTGAATTTAGCAAAGAAGCAATCAAAGTAAAACAAATAATAAATGCAAAATAAAATAAGTGCAATGTAATATAAAGAATGCAACTTTGTAACTGGCAGAATAGTGGTTAATTTTGATAGCATGTGTTTTAATGTTGGTGCCTAAATCTTGTCATACATCCAGTGTGCTTTGTTTTTTAACGGATGTGTTTTCCCAATGATGTGATGAGTGTTCATTTTTTAATGGAGTGTCTTATGAAGTTTTATTTCCAATATGGAGCTATGATGACAAAGGTGAAGGCATATAGATTGGCTTTGTTTGGCAATTTGTATTACGCCGTCTGTGCCTGCTGAGTTGGAACTGATGGAATAGTTACGAGTGGAAGTTTGTGTAAGAGAGTGTGAGAAATTCATGATGCAGATTGTGTGTGTGTGTCTGTGTGTGCGTGCGTGCATGGTTGCGTGCGTCCGTGTGTGCATATTTGTGAGTGGTAGAGAGATTTTGTGTGTGTGTGTGTGCGTGTGTGTACGTATTTGTGAGAGGGAGAGTGTGTGAGAAATTCATGATGCAGATTGTGTGTGTGTGTGTGTGTGTGTGTGTGTGTGTGTGTGTGTGTGTGTGTGTGTGTGTGTGTGTGTGTGTGTGTGTGTGTGTGTGTGTGTGTGTGTGTGTGTGTGTGTGTGTGTGTGTGTGTGTGTGTGTGTGTGTGTGTGTGTGTGTGTGTGTGTGTGTGGATTGTCAGGAAAGTGTGTGTGTATGTGTGTGTGTGTGTGTGTGTGTGTGTGTGTGTGTGTGTGTGTGTGTGTGTGTGTGTGTGTGTGTGTGTGTGTGTGTGTCTTGTGTGTGTGTGTGTGTGTGTGTGTGTGTGTGTCTTTGTGAGTGTTTGCGTCTTTGTGTGTGTGTGTGTCTGTGTGTCTGTGTTGGTGTAGTGTGTGTGTGTGTGTGTGTGTGTGTGTGTGTGTGTGTGTGTGTGTGTGTGTGTGATCCAGCTTCCTCATTGTATGTTTTGGGGATGTTTTTTGATGTGTGCTGCAGGCTGAGATTGATCTGATGTGAATGGCGATGAGGATGCACATAAGAGAGAGAGAGAGAGAGAGAGAGAGAGAGAGAGAGAGAGAGAGAGAGAGAGAGAGAGAGACAGGGTGAGAGAGAGAGAGAGAGAGAGAGAGAGAGAGAGAGAGAGAGAGAGAGAGAGAGAGAGAGAGAGAGAGAGAGAGACAGAGAGAAAGAGCTTGGTAAACATCTTGGATCTTTTTTCCTTTCATTACTTACACCAACTCATTCTATCTATTCCAATTTTATATTATCACTTTCTTTTTTCTATCTTGCTTTGTCTCATGACGATCATTGTTTAGCATGGGAGTCTTTATGCAATTTACTCTTTCATCCTCTCTTTCACACAAGAGAGAAAGAAAGAGACAGAGTGATATCAGTGTTTCCCATACATTGAGTAAACTATGGCGGCCCGCCATAGTTTAAATCTGGCCGCCATAGTTTCCGAAAATGTTTAAAAAAAAAAAAAAAAAAAATTTTTTTTTTACTTTTTTTTTTTGTTTTGTTTTTTTTACAATTGCCGTTTTCGTTAAAAACGAAACTGCTTGAAAGACAGAGGGATCAAAAGCCTAGTCAAGTTGTTGTAGTTAACTTGGGTTTGGGAGCAATAAAAAAAAACCTTCAGAGAAGGGACAGTTGGGATGAGTTTACTAACACTCCCCAGGCTTTGTTTTACAGTTGTAATGAGTTAGGTGACAGGCCTTAATTGACAAGGCAGAGGAGACATCGGGCTGCATATAGAAATTAATGTGTAATGAATGTGAATATACATAAATGTGTAATGTGTTGTTCAGCCCTTTTAATGGGAGGAATTTTGAAAAACTGGCCCTGTGACCTGCACCCCTCATGTAGAATGTGTACGCCTATGTGTGTGTGGGGAAAAGGCATAAGCTGCGTCCCATTACTACCACTTCCACTCGTTTTGAGCCCTAACACTCGCTTTTGCGCGTTCCCGTGAAAGTGTAGGGTGTCCCGTTTCTTAGGGAGGCGAGTGAAAGTGCAAAAAATCCACTTAAAATTCCACTTCGACCGAGTGTGGGTAGGACCCCCCCTAACGACCGAGTGAAAGAACACATTACCCAGAATGCTATGCGAACCCCACCGGCAATATGCAAAAAAAAAAACATGGCGTCCTAGCAGAGGGAACAGCGAATTCACTACTTGGAAATATATGGCCAATATTTGACTATTATTCGAAAATAAAAAGTAAAACGTATGAAAACAGACTGTAAAGACAAAATAAAACCCTCTTACTTAAAAAAAACCATCACGTTTTGTTCGCTGGTTGGCCTACATTAGTGTTCGATAGTTAGCTTAGCACAATTAGCGGTAGCTAACGGTTGCTATGAACTTTGGAAAAGTTTGCTTCTGCCTAATAATTAGTCTAGACGGATTTAACATGAAATAGCTCCCTAAATTGCGGATGAAAGTCCACATCATGAGCAAGATCTCCTCACTTCAGAGCAATATGGACAATAGAGTTCGCTAATTAGCCTGGCTTTAGCTTTTGGCACTGATGGCAGTGGTATTGGCTAGTAGCTTACCTTGCATTTGAGAAATCAGCAGATATTAAATGACTCACGATCACGAATAAATGCAGATTATATTCCCTGTTTACAATAACACCAACACATGCAGATTTACAGTGTGCTTGTGAACGATTTATTGATAAATGCAGTGTCTTGTCCCATAGGGGCACAACACGAGTGGCTTCTTCCCTGGCTGCAAGTGTAAACAATGGGAGTGGACTGGATCCGGAAACTCCCTGACACTGGCCTTTCCTGTTGAAAATTACAAACGGTCCATTCGTATTTGCTGCGTAAATAAATATAATTTAATGGAACAGCAGGCATATTGGAGGAAGATCTTTTATGAAAAATATGTGTACTTGAGTAGCTCTACGTCACCACCCGAAGTCTGTCCCAATATGTAGGGGAAAATTCGACTTCTCTTTATTCTCGAGGGAATGACTCGCTTTTCACTTTCACTCCAAACGAGGTGAAGTTCAAGTGGAAGTGGAAGTGGTAGTAATGGGACGCAGCCATAGTCTACCCTCTTAGCACTTTTTGTTTATGCGTTAACAATTTCACAGTAATCTTAAAATTCTTATCTCTGCTCCTATTTTGTTTTATTATTTTTTTCATTGCATAGACCCCTGCATTTGTATTATGTAGCCTTAATAAGTTATTTCTCAAAATATAAATGGCTGAAATGTAGGCCTAGGCCTATAGTTTCTCCATGCGCCAATGTCATACTGTACTCATTGTTTTGCCATTTTGCATTTACACTGCGCAAATATTCTATATATATATATATATATATGTATATATATATATATATATACAGCTCCAGGCCTTTTTATTAGAATACCATGAAAAAGTTGATTTATTTCCATAATTCCATCAATAATGTTAAACTGTCATGGATTGTAGATTCATGGCCCAGTTTTTTAACTATTCCAATCATTAAATTGTTTATTTTTACGCATTTTGGTCTTCCAGCTCAAAAAAACCATGAATTGGGGAATTCACATCATTAGAATATTGTAATAAAATCACAATTTTCTTCATCAAAATTTGTTTCACATCAGTGCACATCAAATCAGTTGAACTTTGGTACTTTCTACACAACATGCAATGTTCAATACTTGGTTAGGACTCTCTCTGTCTTAATATTATTAATAATAACGGCCATGATGCGTTTAACATTGAAGTCAATGGCAGAAACAGTGCATGGGAGTAATGGAAGGCCAGATATCCTTGATGCTTTGCCGTCAGCTGTTTTTGTATAGCTGACCTGGTGTCCCACACTTCACTCTTCAATATACCCTGTAGATTTCCATGCCACGTTTTGGCGCTAACTCACCAGTTTAATTCTAAATAACCAGAAATGAAACCCCATTGAAAATGAATGGGGTTTTATTTCTGTTGAGTTAGAATTAAACTGGTGAGTTGACACCAAAACGTGGCATGGAAATCTACAGGGTATTTTGAAGAGTGAAGTGTGGGGCACCAGGTCAACAAACAAGAACAGCTGACAGCAAAGCATCAAGGATATCTGGGCTTCCATAACTCCGATGCACTGTTTTTGCCATTGACTTCAATGTTAAACGCATCATGGCCATTATGAAGACAGAGAATGTCCTAACCAAGTATTGACCATTGCATGTTATGTAGAAAGTACCAAATTTCAACTGATTTCATGTGACCCGAATTTTGATGAAGAAAAATGTGATTTTATAACAATATTCTAATAATGCGAATTCCCCAATTCATGTTTTTTTTTAGCTGGAAGGCCAACGTATATAAAAAGAAAAATAATAATGATTGGAATAGTTAAAAAACTGGGCCATGAATCTACAATCCATGACAGTTTAACAGTATTGATGGAATTATGGAAATAAATCAACGTTTTCATGGTATTCTAATAAAAAGGCCTGGAGCTGTATATATATATATATATATATATATAGAGAGAGAGAGAGAGAGAGAGAGAGAGAGAGAGAGAGAGAGAGAGAGAGAGAGAGAGAGAGAGAGAGAGAGAGGAGTGATAGATACATGTTTTTTCTTCTTCTGTGTACTTTACCTTATTAGTCTGCTCTGATGTTGTGAGCGTGAGAGACAGAGAGAAAGAGCCTGGTAAACAACACAATAGCCACAGACACACTTGAAGCCCAGACACACAGGAGCACGAGAGTGACCGCTGGAGGAGGATGGGAGGGGGTGATGAGGGATGGAGAGAGAGAGAGAGAGAGAGAGAGAGAGAGAGAGAGAGAGAGAGAGAGAGAGAGAGAGAGAGAGAGAGAGAGAGAGAGAGAGGGAGGGAGAGAGAGAGAGAGAGTAGGGAAAGGAAAGAGAGAGGGTGTGAATGACAGAGACACAAAAATAAGTTTAATCAGAGAGAGAGAGAGACAGGCAGACAGACAGACAGACAGACAGACAGACAGAGAGTCAGCCAGACAGAAAGAGAGTCAGCCAGACAGACAGAGATAGACAAGCTGTGGTTTCATCCGGCTGCTGCCTCAGGATCTCCTGCTCTCCCAGACTCTCTGCAGACTCCTGCAGCCTCCCTCAGCTCCTGCTCTGAACTCCGACCCAATCAGGATCCCTTCAGGAGGAAATATCTGCTTCAATTACATTCCTTATAACAAAGTTGACCGGGTCATATTCATTTAAAAATGTGTGTGTGTGTGCTTGCCTGTGTGTGTGTGTGTGTGCGTGTGTGCGTGCGTGTGTGCGTGCGTGCGTGTGTGTGTGTGTGTCGCGCGCGTGTGTGTGTGTGTGTGTGTGTGTGTGTGTGTGTGTGTGTGTGTGTGTGTGTGTGTGTGTGTGTGTATGCATGCGTGCGTGCGTGTGTGTGGATTGTCAGGAAAGGAATGTGCTATCTACATTTTGTCCCCTTCTCTCTTTCCCATCTCCTGTCGTCCTTTGCTCTGTCATTGTATCAACTGTTGAGTCAGTACTCATTGTCTGTTGGTCTGTGTTTTGTCATTGGCTTGTAATCTCCATTCTTCTATTGTCTTTTTTTCTGTCCTTGTCTCGGTTTCTTTTTTATCAAGACCAAGAGTTTGTCAAGACCTCATTTTCTCCCTCTCATGTCTCACTTTTTAATTACTTTCCACCTTTGATCTTTTTTTTCTTCTGTTATTACTCACACAAACTCATTTTATCTATTTCAAATTTAAATGATTGCTTTCTTTTTCTATCTTGCTTTGTCTCAGAATTATCATTGTCTCGCATTTTTTTGCAGTTTCACTTTCATCCTCTCTTACATACAAGTTCTCTCTCTCTCTCTCTCTCTCTCTCTCTCTCTCTCTCTCTCTCTCTCTCTCTCTCTCTCTCTCTCTCTCTCTCTCTCTCTCTGTCCCTGAACAGTGCTGTTGCTTCTCCCTTTCTCCCCTTTGGCCACACACACACACACACACACACACACACACACACACACACACACACACACACACACACACACACACACACACACACACACACACACACACACACACACACACACATACACACACACACGCACGATTGGGGAGAGAGAGAGAGAGAGAGAGAGAGAGAGAGAGAGAGAGAGAGAGAGAGTGAGCGAGAGAGAGTGAGAGAGAGAGTGAGAGAGAGAGAGAGAGAGAGAGAGAGAGAGAGAGCGAGAGAGAGAGAGAGAGAGAGAAAAAAAAGATTTTACACCAGCATGTGATCCATGTATCTTTTGTTTTGCAGAACTTCAGGGGCACAATAAAAAGGTAAGCTGTTAGATATCTCTCTCTCTCTTTCTGTCTCTACTCTCTCTGTCTCTCTCGTCCTGTATTCCACCTCAGCTCTGATTCCTTGTAATTCCAGAGCTAAAAGCAAGCTGCAGGTGCCAGACCGGTCTGAAGGAACTCTGATCAATATGGCAAAGCATCTGGGCAACCTAACATTCAGAGTGTGGCGGAAGGTCAAAGATAATGTACAATACAGTGAGTCCTGTCTTATAATCCACACACACACACACACACACACACACACACACACACACACACACACACACACACACACACACACACACACACACACACACACACACACACACACACACACACACACAGACACAGACACAGGCAGAGAGATGCACGTACACACACACACACACACACACACAGGCAGAGAGATGCACGCACACACACACACATTACATTACATTACATTACATTACATTGCATTTGGCAGACGCTTTATAACCAAAGCGACTTTCAAAAGAGGACATAATCAAGCCAACATCACAAGCAAATACAAAGTGCACAGGAGATATACAGAACAACAAGTGCAGTTGCAAAGAGGGTTTTTTTTTTTTTTTAAAGAATTTTTTTTATAAAGAGTAAATAACGAGTACACACACACACACACAAATACACACACACAAACTAAACTAAACTAAACATCATGTCAGGAGTCTGCCCTGGGGCAAGGCCAGTTCAAGCATTAGTCTAGTAGATTCTCTCGAAAGAGGAATGTCTTTAGTTGTTTCTTGAAGGCTGCAAGAGATGTGCTTAGTCTTGCTGCCTCTGGGAGACTGTTCCACCACTTGGGTACCACAACGGAGAACAATCTTGACTGGGAGTACCTAGAGCGACTGGATGGCAGAGCCAGACCGCTTGTGCTGGATGAGCGCAGTTCTCTTCCAGTAACATAAGGCGTTAGTAGGTCCTTCAGATAAGCTGGGGCCGTTCCTGTGATGGTTTTGTAGGCAAGGGTCAATGCCTTGTGCTTGATCCGGGCGGCGATCGGTAACCAGTGCAACTCAATAAATAGAGGAGTAACATGGGTCCTTTTGGGTTGATTGAATATCAACCGTGCCGCCGCATTCTGGATCATCTGCAGAGCCTTTAGCGCACAAGCAGGTAGACCTGTCATGAGTGAGTTGCAGTAGTCAACGCGGGACAGGACCGTGGCCTGGACCAGTCGTTGTGTAGAATATTGTGTCAGCACAGGTCTGATATTCCGTACGTTGGACATCTGGAGTCGACAGGTCGGACATCTCGAGTCGACAGGTCGACACACACACACACACACACACACACACACACACACACACACACACACACACACACACACACACACACACACACACACACACACACACACACACACACACACAGGCAGAGAGATGCACGTACACACACACACACACACACACACAGAGACACACACACACACACACACACACACACACACACACACACACACACACACACACACACACACACACACACACACACACACACACACACACACACACACACACACACACACGCGCGCGCGCACAGAAAACAGGACCTGGCACTACCACAGCTCACTCGGCCCCTCCTGCAGCTGGTTTTGACCTCTACCCTTTGGCATTATTACCCCCTCAAGGTCAGAGGGGCATGACCTGATTGAGTTTCTGGAACTGGGCCAGTCCTTTACCTATTGTGTTCCGGAACATCCCAAAGGACTTTGATATTCATTACCCATTGATATCCATCCATCATTATCAAAATGCAGAGTTGTCAATTCCGGTTCCAGATTGTAAAAAACATGCAACAGTTTCCTTCCAACACTAACTTCAATGAGTAGGTGTCTACCTTGAGTACTCAATATGATCAGTTGATTCAGAGAGGTGGTTTGTGGTGAAACATTGTGGTGATCCAAAGTGGTCATCCAAGTCCAACCCCTATTTGCGCGGAGAGAAAATCTTGTCTATGCTCAAGTAGAACTAACAGAAAAACTAGGCTGTCACGGCTGGGTGCTGGAATGCTACGCGGGTGACCAGGGTTCGATTTCCGGCCCTGGTCATTTCCCAATCCTTCCCCATCTCTCATTCCCATCTCATTTCCTGTCATCTCCCACGGTCCTGTCTGAAAAATGATAAAAAATCCCCCAAAAATATTTAACAAGAACTAAGCAAAAGATGTTATATTTTGCAAACCATTGTTTTGCCTTTTCTGCAGTTTTGTGTCCAGAGAACTTTGTAAAGAACAACCCACAGTTAACTCCACAGAGGAGACACTTTCTCTTCTCTTCACCGTGTGCAGTATTTCTCTCAGTGGTTATTTGTGGGACTTGACGATGAATGGGAGATTGTTCCCATCCGTTGATGTATTGCAGCAGTGGCTGATTAAAAAGGGAAGATGGTTCCCTTCCCAGAATGCCAAGGGTTTTAAATATAGACAGCCCAAATTACACACCCTTGGCCCACGGCTCTGGGGAGCCCTTCCTCCTCTCATTGAAGTCATTGAAGTGTCCAATTAACAAGACAGACGTGACTGCCTGTGTGTTTGTTTGTGGATAAGTTTGGAAAGTAAGTGTGTGTGTGTGTGTGTGTGTGTGTGTGTGTGTGTGTGTGTGTGTGTGTGTGTGTGTGTGTGTGTGTGTGTGTGTGTGTGTGTGTGTGTGTGTGTGTCTGTGTGTGTGTGTGTGTGTGTGTGTGTGTGTGTCTGTGTGTGTGTGTGTGTGTGTGTGTGTGTGCGCGCGCGTGCGTGTGCGCGTCCGTGTGTGCGCGCGTGTGGGCATGTGTGTCCGTGTGTGTGTGTGTCCGTGTGTGTGTGCATGCATGCATATGTGTACTCCTACACACATCTGTGTACATACATACATGTGTTTATGAGTGTTCATGTCTGCGAGCAGTTTCAAATATGTATATGTGTGTATATATTATACATGTTTGTCCATATGTCCCTGTATTCTAGATCCGGGACCCCCCATGCCTGGCACAGGTGTCTGCCTGAGGCTCCTCTCTCAAACCTCTTCCAGATTGGGCTCCCGATGACCTTTGAACCCGTCCTTCCTCCAAGCCAGTAAGCAGATCCCCCACTCCGATCCCTCCGCACCACATCACTGCACCACAGCTTCAGCTGTGTGAGTACACATAAATGGTAGTCACAGGAGGACTTGTGTATAAAACTGAGAAGCTGTTGGAGGGAAATGTGTTATTCCATTCTATTACTATTAAAGGGGTATGCCACTATTTTGGGGCTTAATACAGTTAAAACCGTTGGCTGGGGTTTACAAAGGTGGTATAAAGTGTCTTATTTTTCATGTGAAGCGTTGTCTTGCTTTAAGACAAGTTAAAAGAGGGAGTATGTCGCTAAGCTAGTGAAAGTCAATGCATCCATGTAGCATTGCTACATGCTACACGGATCCATTGACTTTCACTAGCTTAGCGACATGCTCCCTCTTTTAACTTGTCTTAAAACAAGACAATGGCTTACATGAAAAATAAGACACTTTACCACCTTTATAAACCCTGGCCAACGATTTTAACTGTATTAAGACTCAAAATAGTGGCATATCCCTTTAAGTAATATGGCAATATTCAATCTTTGTACTTTTAAAGGATATTTTTTGGGGCTTTTTATGCCTTTATTGTGACAGGAAATGAGCGTGGAGAGAGAGATGGGGAAGGTTCGGCAAATGATCTCGTGCCGGAATCAAACCCAGGTCGCGGGGTGGCAGTCGAGTGCCCAGCTGATCGATCCACAGCTGGGCTTCAATCTATGTATTTATTTATACATTATAGATTGGTGCAGTCCCCCCCTTCTCCCCAAACAATGATAAACACTCTGTATTACATTAACATTTCAGAGCAATTATACAACATATAAAAACAATTACATGATTGGAATAAATTAAGATTAAATTCAAGCAGATGGTGCAGATGGGGGGAAACTTTCTGTCATTGTATTATTGTTCTTGTTTTGATTGGCTAATGTATTTAATGCTGGAAAATTTGTCCAATGTCACAGTGCACTTTGAGGGACAGAGAACGGAAGAGAGAGAAAATAATAGTGTCTGTGTATCTGTCTGTGTCTGTGGCTCTATGTGTGAGCACATGCAATTGGGATGTGTGTAAAAGAAAGAGAAAGAGATAGAGATAGAATGATGTGTTGGGTGTTTACATGCGTGCATTTCTCCTCCCTGGTGTGTGTATGCATACCGTCTAGACTGGCCAGAGTGCTGACAGGTCTCTTGATTGAGCCTTTCCTCTGCATAATGAAACATTTGGGTTTGGTGGTAAAGTGCATTACAGTAGCGGTGGCAGCAGTGGCGCAAGCACTGTCAATTACTGGCCCACTGTTTCCCACTGTTTGTTTGGGCTTGTGGCAGCCAGGAGTGGTGATTCACACACAATGTCAATGGTGCAGGAATGATAAAACTCCGCTCGAGTTCTGTCTATTTCCAACGTATCGCTCGCTACCGTGCTACTAGTGTGGAAGGACTGATCATTTCAGGCATTCATAATGTTTCCAAGCAGACGGCGGACAAAACTGTGACCGCACGGCCAGCATACAGAACCTCGGTGCGATTTTGCCCTGACACGACTGGCCAGCCTTGACTGTCTTGGCTGCTGGGTGGATAGATAAGAAGACACCACTATGTCTTACATTTCAGCCTCTGTTTTGTCTCAGTCGTTTGTGCGGGCTATCTTTTGCGACCTTCACAATTACAGAGCTGGCCAGAGCGTGATGGAGTTGTGTGACAGGGCTCTGTATTTATATTGTTCTGTGCCCAACCATGTTCCAGCTTCGTTCAAGCAGTAACCAATAAAGCCTGTGATGCTGGTGACTGATGTATGTCTTGTACGATTGAACATGATGTTTTAGCTTTATAAAAGGGCAAATATAAGGGCATTGTATTATCTTTCATATGATATGCCTATGTGTTATATTTCAAGTCCGTAGTGTATTTGGATCCCTGTGTTAAAACATGAGCTGTTGTCTGCCTCTCTGATTAGAATACTGAATAAAAATAGTTTAAAAGGCTTATATCTTCAGCCTTTGCAGAATCGATCAGTTATGGCAGTGTATCGATCAGTCATGGCAGTGAATCGATCAGTCATGGCAGTGCCCAGTGCATGTTGGACAGTTCCAATAAGCTAAAGAAAATAATAATGTAATAAAATAAAGGAAAATAAATTATACAATAAAGATTGTCAGTGAAAATTACCCTGCAAAGGCAAGAGGCAGGAACTTGTCTACATTAATTTTGTTTGTCAGATTGAATTTGTTGTGGAAAGTATTTTGTCCCTTCATTCTTATTTTCCCCCTTGCTTCTTCCTATTACAAATGGACTGTAACATCATCACAATTAGATATAAAATATAGTTGAGTGGGCCATATGCCAGCATTAAAAAAACACGTTTTTTTTTTCCAGATTCTTTGCTCACATAGTTTCCACGTTACGTAGTGGCCAGGTTCACGTCTTGGCACTGAAATACCACCGATCCAGAAATGTTTAGGTTTTTTAAGTCATTGAGATCCTGTGTTTGTATACTTAGACCGTTTTCAGTAATTGGCTCCAAATGCACACTCCCTCTGGGCTGTAATTGAGTGGCGTGGTCCCGTCTGTGTTTAATTCGCCCTGCTGGCCTCAAGGGGTCACGCCACTCCGAACACCTGCGCCATGAGTTAAACGTGTGAGCGACAAGCATGTGTGACAAGCATGCGTTTGAGGGGTGGCACGGTTGGTGAACGTTTTTTTTTTCCTTCTGCTTTTTATCTGGGTGTGTGTGTGTGTGTTTGGGGTTGGGGGGTGTTGAGGAGGGGGTCTCTCCAGGTGGTCCTGCGGCCTGCCCCCCCACCTCACTCACACACACACACACACACACACACACACACACACACACACACACACACACACACACACACACACACACACACACACACACACACACACACACACACACACACACACACACACACACCACACTTTTTTTTACTGTGCCCCCCCAGAGAGAGAGCATGGGAAACACGTTGACAAACATTTGAGCCATGCAGATGACAAGTGCTTCGTGTCTTTTGCTCCAA
>NC_085862.1:33668368-33673368 GCF_034702125.1 Engraulis encrasicolus | reverse complement strand
GGTTTAGCTGCGGCCCATATTTTTTAAATAATGACTGATTGCGTAGGCTCTCAAAAGTGAAGATATCTGATATTTTACATCTGCCATGTAGTTTTTACAGCCCGCCACCCCACCCATAAAAAGAATGAAAGAAATACAGAATTAAAGAAATACAGAAAGAAAGAAATACAGAAAGAAAGAAAGAAAGAAAGAAAGAAAGAAAGAAAGAAAGAAAGAAAGAAAGAAAGAAAGAAAGAAAGAAAGAAAGAAAGAAGTGAAAGAAAGAGGAGAAAAACAAAGCAAAGCACAATATTTCCAATTGCGTTCTGCCTCTTATCAGACTCAGTTTTTAGGAAGTGTGCTCCAAACTGTTTGTTTTTTTAATTAAAGGTGTTCAGGTGCAGGATCAGTACATTTGTTGTACGAAAGCTGCACTCTCAAATACAATTCCTGTTTTTTATTTAGTGGGTTAGCATGACAGATAGACAGACACACATACAGACAGATGTTTCGGCCAAAGCCTTCTTCAGCTTCACAGAGCAAGTTCTAAACATAACAAATAGCTTTTGAAAAGCTTTGAAAATGTACTGTTCATATGCCATAACCACTATGAATAGGCAACCCTTCTCAATGATGTCAAGCCTTTGCAAAATTGTTAAGCATGGTAGTAGGCTATCAAATACAGCAGTCACATAGGATAGTGTATACGAAAGAATGCTAGCACACTTCAGATACAACAGACACACTTGTAGCCTTTTTTTGAGAAACTGAAGACCTCCTTAGATCAGGTAATGAAAGAATCACTCCTTTCCTTTTTTTACCTATGGCGCCTTCAGCATCTCAAAGCCGAAGTGCAGAGCAGAACAGGGGCCCACTAAACAGGCAATGCAGGCAATAGAGGACTCAAAACAACAACAAGGCGAAAAGGGGTGAAACCAGAGTGCTGTGGAGAGGAGAAAGAAAGCGCTTTTTGAAGGAGTGAAGACTCCTGACGCTGACAAGGTACTCAAAGGAGGAACAAGGCGGAGAGAGGGGGGCGCAGAGCCCAGGGGAAGAATGAGCGAAGAGAGGCGTGGAGAAGAGGTTTAGCTGGGAATGAGCAGCGTACTGTAACACTGACAAGGGCTATTCTGTGGCGACGCGATTGTGCTCAACAATAGTGCAGTCTGAGGGGCTGTGGAGAAGGCAATTCTTCACAGAGTTATAGCTATAGGACCGTGTAGCACACTTAGGGGGGCAAAAGACTGTTAGTGATGTCAACTTCACTAACTGGAAACAAGAAATAGGTTTCCACTCTCCTTATTCACAGCTGTGGATTTGGACACTAAAGTGTTGAGTGCCTCTAATGATATTAATGTCTGTGGCTGAATATCGCAAAGTTGTTTAGGCGTGGTGCTATAGGAAAGAAAAGTCCCCGTGGATATTGAGGTGGGGAGAAGAAATGAAATATTGCATTGCTGGTTTGGGAGGTAGCCTACATATTTTTCATAGCTGTGTGTCCCACATAGGATATGGTCATCTTGTTGTGCTATTAGCATCACCACTGTCATCTGGTTGTCGTAAATAATTCCATACATCCTAGTGAAACAGACAAACTCGTGTGGACATCTGCTTTTTTATCAGTTGGCCGTGCACTTTTCGATGATAAACCCAAAGCGACTTCGGTTTCAACACTTTCCCACGCAATATATCAGGAAACATGGTGCGTTATGTGGGAGGACTCAATGCCTTATATTCTGTTGTATTTACAATCTGGAAGAGGCGTTCTTAACATACACCATATTCAGGCGAGTCTCTGGGGTAGACTTGTCCGGATGAAGTTTGCGTTTTTCTTTTTTCTTTTTCCTTGACAGACATCATTTGTCATCTTTGGTTAAGCACATAATCAGATGGTGATCAACAAGTGGAATAGCCTATATCGACACAGAGAAAGAAGCCATGCTATCTGTAGGTCTGCTTCTGTAGCTATACTGTAAATCCATACGATATGCAGCTATTTTACACTCTACCTCTTCCGTTATTCTCTCTATGGAACACAATTTGCATTGAAAACTAAAATTTGTACTGTGTGAAATGGCAGTAAAGGCATTCTGTTCTATTGTATTGTATTCTATTGTATTGTATTCTATTCTATTCTATTCTATTCTATTCTATTTTATTCTGTTTTATTGTATTCCATTCTATTCTATTCTATTCTATTCTATTCTATTCTATTCTATTCTATTCTATTCTATTCTATTCTATTCTATTCTGTCAACACATAATTAGGACCTGCAAGGCCCTTTGTCATTTATCAATTCAAATTATCACATAGAGTGCTTACGAACTATGTCTAAATTAGATTTCTGTGTATAAAGGTTCACATTCAGCTGTATTTGTAACATGTTGCCAGGGAAGAAATTGTCTTTAATAAATGGTTAGAATTAAATTTGTTTAATAATATACAACAAATGATAGACCTACATAATGTTTACATGTAGCCTACATTTGGTAAATATTTGCATTCAAATATTAACACCATACAAAAAAGTTATCATGTTATCAATGAAAACTGTATCAGTTCAGTCTGTGAGCCAACTCTTCTGACAGTAGGATAGGAAAGGAGGCATAGCTGTGGTCACTGCTGCGGCAGGAAGGGGGATGAAGTAGCAAAGGCTGCCCCCTATAGGTTTCACAGTGAATAGTTTCTACTTTTGTAGTGCTATTTGTATGAGACAGTCTGCCTGTAAAAGCAGTGGTGTTGTGTGATAGCCTACTGACATGCCATTATTCTTCCATACATAGTGGGTAAATCTAAAACATGTTCAAGACAGTAGGTCAAACAATGTCTTCAAAACAGTGTGTCCCAGATGCCAAATAACCTTACTTAGGCCTACTTACTTATGAGATATATTTATTTGAGGCAGAAACACTGATCTTATTCCCAACATCCGCCTCTTGTATCACTTTTAACGATAAATGTGTATGATATTTTAGTTTGAGTAGGTTACTGGAGTCACAGGAGGCCAGATATGCCACAGTACACTATCCCAGTTTAAACGGAAGTGGCTTATGGAAATTCACTGCCGAGGTTATATTTGGAGACAAAGCTGCCTTGTTGCCTCAGCAATACTAGCTATTCAGATTTTTTTAAAAAGACATGCTTGTTGTGTTAAATTTTCCTTTGTTTCACTCATTTCAATTGCACAATTATCCCCAAAAAAGCATTACTTTGATCCTATATATACTCCAGAGCAAAGTTCTGTGTCCAACATATGAAAAAAGAAATGTCTTTGTGAGCAGAATTTCAATTTCCTGACCTGTGAAGACTTCCGACGTTTCACAGTTTCACCAGAAGCCTACTAGAATGCTGGACATGCACAGTTGAGTTAAACATCCCTCTGACACCCCTCCCCCTTTCTATTGCTTTTTATATTTCCTCCTGACTGAAGCATGTGAGCGAAAACTTCCCAGAACAGTGGTGAGTCCACTGCTGAATATGTATAATTGCGGAACTGCGGTCAACTGTTTAAAATAGGTGGGCCATTCTAATAACTTCCTTTTTGCCCCTTACTCACTGAGCAAACCGGGCTACTTCAAAGCAAGATGTCTGTGCATGATTGGTGAGCAAAACGCACCCCCAGAGCATTGTGGTTGCTCTTGCGCTGGAAAATCTTAAAGTTGCCTTCAAATATATGGGCGGGAGACAGAATACAAAAGCATCCATAAAGCAATTAATTTATGAGTTGAGACATGATCCATTGGGATGACATGCTATCCCTGGAACATGTAAAGAAATGCAATGTTCATTCAACACTTAGAGAGTCAATGTAACATCTAGAGTGTATTTGGTCCCAGAGTGTTGAATTGACACTGCATTTTACTGTGTTACCGTGTAACACTATTTAACAATAGACATGGAATTTGGGGTATTTAGGTTTCCATTGGCAGCCGCCCAGTAATCCAGCATTCCAATCATTAGTTTTATCTTCGTCCAGATTCTAAGTGTTATCTCAGCAGATGGGACTCATCCAGTCTAGCAATCCACACAAGCAAAGCCCTCGCTTATCTTGCACCTAGAGATACACTCACCCTCAACTTATCTTACCTCTTCTCCAGAATCACACCATTTTGGACAACTATCTTCCCATTCCTTTCCACTGTGTGTGTGTGTGTGTGTGTGTGTGTGTGTGTGTGTGTGTGTGTGTGTGTGTGTGTGTGTGTGTGTGTGTGTGTGTGTGTGTGTGTGTGTGTGTGTGTGTGTGTGTGTGTGTGTGCGTTAGTGCGTGCGTGCGTGCGTGCGTGCGTGCGTGCGTGCGTGCGTGCGTGCGTGCGTGTGTGTGAACTCGAGTTTGGTTTGGTGTAATGCCAGTATGCTTCATCCATTCATAGTCTTTATCTTTTTGTTCCCTCTCACTATTGTCCAAAATCATGTTATTTTGTTGTTCTTTGTGTATGTGTAATACTCTGAACAGTCAAGTTGATAAAAAAAGTAACTTGAGGCACTGAGTTTCGATTAGAAAAGATATTGAATACATTTCAGAGAGAGAGAGAGAGAGAGAGAGAGAGAGAAAGAGAGAGAGAGTGCGCGGTCAGCCCTAGGCTATGAGTGCATTGACAAGCTAAAGCCTCCATCATATCTCCAGTCTCCAGTCTTGCAGGTCCACCGTCTTGTCTTCTGTATTGAATATTATTATCTGCCAGTGTGGATCAGACCACACAATTCTCCTGTGACTCATGACAGCCCATAATCTTAGTCTTTCCCCCTGTGTCTGGTTACCACGGAGACAGATGGATGACGGGATGGCCCAGAGACACAGGAGGACCGCTTGACTCTGACAGACTCAATATTTTTTTTTTGATTAGAGAGGAGCCCGCTGTCAATCAAAATCGGAACACTCAATATTGCATCGCTGTAATACATACACACACAAACTTTCTCAATGTCTCTCACGCTATCTCTCTAGCTGTGTGTGTCTCTCTCGCTCTCTCTCACTTTCTCAAACACACACACACACACACACACACACACACACACACAC
>NC_085862.1:33655868-33658368 GCF_034702125.1 Engraulis encrasicolus | reverse complement strand
TAATAGCCTGGTACTGTAGGAGACAGTGATTTTGTACCATGATTTTTTTCACCACCCCATCTTTGCTCTGCAAGGTCCAGCTTGAATCACCTTGGAAGTGTCACAGGAGTCGCATGGTGTGCACATGGAACGTGACAAAATAAGTGTAGTTCAGCTTGATTGGTAGCTCAGTTCGACGTGTAGCTTATTTGGACAGGACGCCTGCCTCCCTTTCCCAGAAGAGTCTTCCCCCTGGAGGTGAGGCTTCCTGGGGATAGGGGCGCATACCTCATCAGCACCACTCGGATGATGAAAGCTTCCTTTAGACCTCTTGTGCTCTTGAGTACCCTCAAGCATGTTAGATTTGAATGTTTGACTTTGTAGCCTTAATGTGGGAAGATGATCACCCACCAAGCACCTTTGAATATTTTTTTAAGAACCGTTTTTCAAACATCTATCATGTGAGCTCCCCCTAGTGTTTTCCTGTATGTAAATGTAAATGTAAATGTAAATGTAAATGTATGTTTGAATTAATCTTTCAGTGTTGAAGATATGTTTAGGACTTTCATGCCTTTACTTGTGACAGCACAGCAAGAGACAGACAGGAAATGAGTGGGGAGAGAGAGACTGGGAAGGATCAACAAATGACCCGTGCCGAAATCAAAACGGGGTCGGTGACACAGTAATGTGGTACCCTACCGTTAGAGTCACGGCATGAACGTGTCGAAGATTTTGTTAGAACAAAACGATCACAAAACACGCACATCCATTCAGTATGAATACTGGTCGCTGGACTAAGCAAAATGGAGTAAAGGAATGAAAAATGCAGTCCACAACACCAGGTCCACGTCAACAAAGAATAACAGGAGCCTGGTGCTGCAAACTGTATTGCTTTCCTTCAGAAAAGTTTTGCAAGACTCAATGACAGGGGGCCAGCTTTATTAGCAGTATTCTGACCACAGACAGCAGAAGTAGTCAAGTGAGTCTTCATGTATCTACTATAATGGCTCATTTAAGCATCAGATGATTTATCAAGGTAATAAGTGTAAATAAGTTACAAAGTACTCCTTTAAGTTCTAACTGCATTTCACAAGACAATTTTGACAAATGTTCAGGATGTCTTTATTTAACTGATTTTTATCAATGGTTCCCAAGGATATAATAAAACTATTGTGCTTTCACCACTGGTGTAATATCTCAATGCTCTGAGCATTTTTGTTGTAGTTCATTGTACTGCCTTGTTTGCCTGGATGATTGTCAACTCTATTTTTTTAATGTTGTTCTTGTCATATTTGGCCGTTGATCAGTTTGGGTGTGGATCTTGCAATCATTGGGTTTATGGGCCCTATGTATTGGTATGTGTATCCTTTGTTTGTATTGGCATGTGCACTGTGCATTTTTTTGTGGCTTGTTGTTTTATTGGCATTTTGGTTTTAAAAACTTAAAAGTGAACTTTAAGGGAACTTTAAAGAATCTTCCATGATCTATACCATATTTTGCCAACACTTTTTCATTCATTGTACTTTACCACAAAGATAATCACAAATATAGTCAGTGTTTACCTTTGTCAATTTGTCCATTCTATAATTTTGCCATCCTTTATTATGAGTCTAAAGGTAGAATGGGCGTGGTGTGTTTCTACCCTATTGACCCTATAGGCTACTTGATTTTATCCATATTAGCCATTAGCTGCACGGCCACTGATCACATTGACTCCATTGGCTGAGTGGCAAGTGTGGCTTTATGCATGATTTCATTTACCCTATTTTTTCTGAGCGAAAGAAGTCATTTTCAAATATAGTCCATGTTTACTTTTGGAATTTTTAAATTGGAATTTGGCTTCTGCCTTTGGCATGTGTGTCTAAATGTTTAATGCGATTTGGTTCACAAAGCCAACAAGCCCAGCTGCTGTGCTACTGACCACATTTGATGTTTTTGCCCCAGTGATGGGATTGACACGGCAGGCTTTGTATGTCTGACCTGTCTAAACAGACAGGCAGTCATCTAGGCCCATGATTTCTTTTGCCGTCATTTTTTTTTGTGCTGTGGTCATTTGGTGGCGCTGTGATGATTTTGGCATACAGGTCCAATACAGTGTCAGCAGGAATATGTGTCAGCTCCGCCGCCATTTTGGCACTGCAGCCCGCCCAGCAGCCATTTTGGCATTTAGACTCCATGACTTGACATGCCAGAGAAACCCTCAGTGCCGCCACCTGAGAACCAGTGGAGCTCCCAGTCACAGCTCAACAAAAAAGTACAGTAAATGTCAACCTCAATGCATACAAAGTTTGTTTAAAATTAAGAAAGGAAAATGTCAAAAGAAAGCGTATATACCGTCCATGTGTTAAATAAATAAACTTTCAAACTTTCAAGACAAGAAAGTGAAAGAGAAAAAGGCGGGAAAAAAAATCTGAAGAGGAAGAAAGCCCCGCTTAGTCATCCTCCCTGACTTGTCCATTAAGGTAAACCTACAGTATCCTGAGTGCCTACTTCCCGACAGGACTGTATATTTCTTTAACTC
>NC_085862.1:33625868-33628368 GCF_034702125.1 Engraulis encrasicolus | reverse complement strand
TATTGGCAAATAAAGCACAGCAACAAGAGAACATAAATAACTGACACTATCTTTCCTGGCTGTTCCAGTGTTCAAATAGGACCCTTGGTTCAGATTGGGAGGTCAGTAAATCTAAAACACTCTTCTCCACACTACATCGAATAAACACAATTCTTTTTCTTTTCTTCTTCACAACTTGTTTTAGTTGTTTTGTTGTTGGTAAAACATTTTCCTGAACAGTGAATGTGGACAATGTGTGCCTGCTTGTCACATAACTCACTTAACTGCAAGCATGCTTGGCCAATACCCAGAGTTATTTCCAGTTGTTTTGAACAAAGGACTCACGCAAACATTGCATCGGTGCTTTGGTCTGCATGTTGAACATGATGAGCTAAAAGGGAGCCTGTTGTTGTCTGCATCCCGCTCTCGACACCCTTGCCATGATGTCTGGTCATGTTTAGATTTTCCGTTCCTGTGGCCAGGGCCGGTGACAGCTGTTTCAATGGGCCCGGGACAAGGTAATCTGAAATGGCCCCCAAACCAATACATGTAATGTAATGAGGACTCAACTCTGGGACTCCTGTCTTCCTGGGCCCATGACAAAAGACCCCTCTGTCCCTCCTCTGGTGGCTTCTATGCCTGTGGCAATTACGTTAAAATTACCATCAGATGTCAATTGCACTGACATTGCTGTAGTAGTGTGTGTAGTAGTGCTGTAGTTGACTCAGATCCATGCTCTCGTTCTTTTGCTGTTTCTGTGTTTGTGGTGAAACCAAACAATGTTGAAATCAGAGATTTCCCGAACTCATTCCAAGGTCTTTAAATGCACATTATTGCACATGAATCTACTGTCATCAGAAAGACACATAGTCAGATATCAAGTTGTGACACATTTATACACAGCAAGTTACACTACTCAAGTTGCTCAAATCAAGATGACAACAGTCTGCCTAAGAACCAAGAATCATGACTTTTCATCATAAATCGGAAATTCTTGTTTTTTACAACCTCAAATACATGTGGAGGGCTATAAAACACTATAAAAAGCCGCTATAAAACAATTTCCATCTCTAGGTCGTCCTCAGACGAGCCTTCCATCGTTGCTTCCAGTCATCCCGATTCTCCATACATCTTTTCAATTCACTGGTACTCTGGGTTCCTGCGTCCTTCTTAAGTATTTCCACATAAGTTAGCGTGGGGCGTCCTCTTGACCGACACCCATGCGACGGTTCCCACAGCACCAGTTTGCTGGCTGGCAGTTCTTGGTGCCTTTGGCAGTGTCCTGCAAGTCTCATTCTCCTTACAGCAATTTTCTCGCTCACCCTTGGTATTCCCTCATACAGAATGTCGTTGGTTACATGTGCACTATCGCTGATGTTAAGCACTGCACGCAGCATCCTGGTGTAGCATCCATCAAGGGATTTCTCGGGTTGGCTTCAGGGTCCAGCATTCACTGCCGTAGAGGAGAACAGACTCTACTCTCGCGTAGAAGATGCTAAGCTTGATTTGACAGGGGAGAGTGGAGTTCCATACACTGGCCATGCCATTCAGGGCCCTCCATGCATGTGCCTTTCTCACTTTAAGATCTTGTTCAGTTGGGTTGACCCATGAGCCCAGGTATTTGAAGTCACTGACTTCTTTCAGCACAGTGCCTCCTGCTGCAGTCATGAATATTTTCTAAATTATGTGTTTAAGACAGGATCAAGAAAACCAACAGAGAAATACAATAAAAAGATTTGATTTTTGAATATAGTTTGAAAATGTATATATAGCATTTTGGAAAGGACCTCTTGATTTGTAAAACTACTGTCACCATAGGAAACTGTGTAACACACAATGTGCTGTGTATATTTCCCTGCTTTCAGCCCATGTCTATCGCAGCCCTGAAGAGCAACTATGGGGGTTGCTTTGCCTAAGGCACTCAGCATTGCCTGCACTTAACAGCCAGAGAGCAAAAAATAGAACCTCGTCAGGAGAGTTGGAGGTAAGACAATAAACTATTTTGGGGATGTTAGCCAGTGGCAGCTAAGAGAGAGTGTTGATAGCATAGTCTACCGACAAGGAAAAGAATATATATGAAACTTAAATTATTCATATGTAGACTAAACAATTATTTTATGACCCATAAAATAAGTGTCCCAGTCCTCATTTTGTCAAGTATAGCACACATACGCTACACATTTATTTTATATATTGCAACATACAGTATTAACATTATACTGCACATTGAAAAGCCATGTAAGTTTTTATATAGACTGCGGCATCTTTTTCATGTGGGTATGCTCGCTGTCTAGGAGGCTTGAAAAAGAGATTAGCGATAGTCCTGCAAAGACCCGACCTTATTTATTTTCACTTCATAACCACACTGTGCACGCACACTTGATCTCTTTCTTTCGCTTTCACTTGCGTTCATTCGCATTCTTTCTTTCTTTCTTTCTTTCTTTCTTTCTTTCTTTCTTTCTTTCTTTCTTTCTCTCATCCTCTCTCTCTCTCTATCTCTCTCTCTCACTCTCACACACAT
>NC_085862.1:33608368-33615868 GCF_034702125.1 Engraulis encrasicolus | reverse complement strand
TCTCTTCTCTTCTCTTCTCTTCTCTTCTCTTCTCTTCTCTTCTCTTACCCATATCTCCATTGTCTACTCCTTAAGCAGGCTCAGCCTGTAGTCTTTTCCCACTTTAACTCTTCCACTTGCTCCCCTGCTTTCCTCTGCCCTTCTGCTCACCCCTGCTCTCTTCTCTTCTCTTCTCTTCTCTTCTCTTCTCTTATCTTCTCTTCTCTTCTCTTCTCTTCTCTTCTCTTCTCTTCTCTTCTCTTCTCTTCTCTTCTCTTCTCTTCTCTTCTCTTCTCTTCTCTTCTCTTCTCTCGCAGTCAGCAGCCTTTCTTCCCCTCCCTGCTTTTACTCCTTCACTTGTTTTCTCTGCTCTGCTGTGTTCTGCTCTGCCCTCCTGCTCAACCTTGCTCTTTAGTGGAGGCCAAGGAGAGAAGTGAAGAGGGAGGATCACCATCAGCCAGCTGGCCCAGACTCTCAACCGCTTGCCATCTTGACTTGCCCAGCGCCCACGTCTCTTGTGCCCGTCTGTGTGTGTGTGTGTGTGTGTGTGTGTGTGTGTGTGTGTGTGTGTGTGTGTGTGTGTGTGTGTGTGTGTGTGTGTGTGTGTGTGTGTGTGTGTGTGTGTGTGTGTGTGTGTGTCTGTGTGTGTGTGTGTGTGTGTGTGTGTGTGTGTGTGTGTGTGCGCGTCTGTGAGGATGGTGAGGAGTGTGAATGTGTGTGTGTTTGTGTGTGTGTGTACGTGTGTGCGTGCGTGCGTGCCCGTGTGTTTGTGTGTTTGTGTTTCTGCGTGTCTGTGAGAATGGGGTGTGTGTGTGTGTGTGTCTGTGTCTGTATGTGTCTGTGTGTGTGTGTGTGTGTGTGTGTGTGTGTGTGTGTGTGTGTGTGTGTGTGTGTGTGTGTGTGTGTGTGTGTGTGTGTGTGTGTGTGTGTGTGTGTGTTTGCTAAATCCTGCCTGTGCTGGCAGTAATTTCAGGCCTTTCTCTATGAACTTTAAACTGTTTTAATCCTCCTTCTGGCCAAGAAGACACAGTCTGTCTCTCTCTCTCATCCCCCCCCCACCTCCCCTCTGTCTCCCTCTATTTCTCTCCCTCCTCCCTTTCCTCTCTCGTCTACATAAACATATTCCCTAGTCCCTTTTACTATGGAAGTGTGTGTGTGTGTGTGTGTGTGTGTGTGTGTGTGTGTGTGTGTGTGTGTGTGTGTGTGTGTGTGTGTGTGTGTGTGTGTGTGTGTGTGTGTGTGTGTGTGTGTGTGTGTGTGTGTGTGTGCCTGCGTGTGCACGTGCGTACGTGTGCCCGTGTGTGTGTGTATGTGTGTGTGTGCATGTTGCCATACAGTACTCGAAGGCGTTCATTTGTGACTGTTTACAAAGCTGTGCACTCTCCTCCTTTACAGTGAAGTGTCTTGAGGCATGAATCAGGGAGGATGAAAGGGCAACGATTTCTTTCGCCTTTTTGTTTGTTTATTTCAGTTAAAAAAGGAGAAATTTCAATAACAGTGCCCAACCCAGTGAAAATAAGAGGCCTTTATGAAGTATAAATCTCAGGGGCTGCCATCCCTTACTCTCAGGGGACAGGCTGAGGAGGCACTTGGACAGGGTATAGGCTGGCTGTGGACAGGGTTGCCAGATGGGACTGATGATTTCCAGCTCAATAAATGCTCAAAATCCACCTGAAGGCACTACCCCCCTAGCCCTGGCGATGCCATCCTACGTAGTCCCACCCAAAGATTTTGGCTCCATACATAGTCTGGCCCAACCCTCCTAGCTCGGTTCGCTCTTGTTTTGCCAATCAGCAAAAAGTTGAGAGTGGTGACGAAGAACTCACCCGTAGAGTCTGTTACTGATTCGTTAAGGTATTCATACTTTTGTCTTATTATTTGAATGCTTTGGCAACAATGCATCGTGACAGTCACGCTAATAAAGCACAATCTGAATTTTAATTTTAATTCTTAAAGAGCAACTTTCGCGGGAAACCTCTTTTTGTCACTCATTTTAAAATGTGGTAGCTCACAGCAAGCCGTATGAGTATGCGCCATGCCAAAGTGTAATTCGATCTGCGTGCCCTGCACTGGTCACTGACGGGCCAGCCCACTTTGAGAGACGGACAAATGAGTGCTTGTGAAATGGCCAAACTTTAGTACGTCACTCGGTCGTAAACCTCGCCCATAGCCATGTATGGTATGTAAAAATAAAAAAAACCGTCGCCCATCCCCGCCCACACACTCATCCACCCCCGCCCCCTAGCAAAGAACTTGAGCCAACTGAAATTAGCTACCAGAGGCTAACAACTGCGCGACGGAGGCGATTTTGGAATTGAAATCATGGCAGAACAAGCACGCTCATGTTTTATGTGTGGGGGTAAAACCACTTCCATGTTCCACTTGCCCAAGGATGAAGACCTGAAGAAGAAATGGTTGGAGTTTATCTTTGGATCAATACCAACATCGTACCCCAAGTCATTGGTTGTGTGTGCTAACCATTTCCAAGATAGTGACTTCGCCAATCTGGGAGCATACAACAGTGGGTATGCATCGAAGCTGGTGATGAAGCCAGGATCATCACCATCTGTAAGGTCAACCACAACTTCACAAGCCGTAAGTGAAATGATATCTAACGTTTTCTTGATATAACTTTCTGTAGCATGCATTGTGGTCACACCGTCTGTGCTTCTGCTAACAGTTGACCCAGGCGTGAACTAAAGTCATACAACAATATGATCAATTTGTTTGTGCAACTTAGTCAAGAGCAAGGAGACAACCCAGCGTTTGCCCTAGTACCACTACAGAACTAAACTATGTCTTTTCAAGCAAGATTTCATGAGAAGACATTGTCTGTTTTCATACCGTAGTAGGGCATTGCTAGTACTGCCTTTGCTCAGCTCTCGCAAAACACAGTCAATGATATAGCCTATCGGACTTTCGAGGGGAAATTCACCCCATTATATGGATAGATAGGGTATGTCATACGAGGCTCTGTCTGGTCGGGTTTGCTCTTTACTCAAAACGTTGCTATATATTGCGATCAATGCATCCGTCTTCTCAATGCAAGCCGATGGATGGTTCAGCCACACATTCAAAATGAACGAGAACCTAGACAGCTTTGACAATGCTAATTTGTTTTATCGATCAATGTTCTTCTCGCCGTGAAACTTGTGTTTGAAGTGACCTCATGGAGAATACCGTTGCTCACTTCGGTGTAATTCTGCGTATGTATTGCTCTATGTGTCGTTTGATCACGCGTGTATACTTTTTGTCTTACAGGGTAGCTCTACAGCACAGGCATCGTTGTCTCGCCCATCGTACCATGCTAGCACCCAAACAGAACCACCTCCACCCCCCCCTAGAAGACCGACGCGTTGTACACAGCTTTCGGAGGGAACACTACACATACGTCATTATAGGAGCAAAGGTTGGTATTGTGCCAGAAACATAGTTGTTGTGTTATGATACGTGCTGTGTGCGAATGGAAATGTATTACGAAAAGCCTATATTCCGGAGATTGCATTGTGTGTGCCTTATTTGGCTGAGCGTTTTGTCATTGTACAGTTTTGTGCAACGTACTGTAGGCCAAAAATGTCTTCAAGCAGCTGAACCACTCTTCATTCATCTGTGTGTGTGTGTGTGAGAGAGAGAGAGAGAGAGAGAGAGAGAGAGAGAGAGAGAGAGAGAGAGAGAGAGAGAGAGAGAGAGAGACTAAAAGTATGTAAGCATTTACTTTATGGTTATTTCCCTTGGGATTAATACATGTTTCTTTCTTCTTCTCTACTCTACTCTCACTTGTCTGTAACTCATTGTTTTGATGTAGAGACCCAGTGCCATTTCAGCGATACAAAGAAAAGCGTCCAGACAAATACAGATGCACCATCATTGGGCCCATCAACTTCAACCCCCTCATTGGGCCCTTCAACCTCAACACCGTCCACAACACCCATCAAGAGTGGTCCAAGGCCAAACAAAAGACCTAGGTTGGAGGAGGAGGAGGAGGAGGAGGAGGAGGAGGAGAGCATTGCAGCACCACCTGACCCCCTTGATAAAACCTATGACCCAGAACAGTCGATGACCACTGTAGGCGAATCCTCACATCTCTCGTATGTGTTACAGCCTGTTATTTCATCACATCTGTACATGAGAATGTCTGTAATAACAGTTGTACTGGCTGACTAATGATTATGCCAATTCTCTCTTTAATGTCTTCCAGTGGTACATCTTCAACATCTTCACCTGGATACAACGACAACAAATACATAGTGTTTGAGAAGAACCTCATGGAGCTGTTTGAGAAATGTCCAAACTGTCGCCGTGCAGCCGAGGTGAAGACTTTCAGACGGGGAACTTTTTTATCCGTTGACCAAAGATGCCACCACTGCAATTTCATCAAGCACTGGGAAAGCCAGCCATTGATGGGGAGCTCACCTGTAGGCAACCTCCAATTGTCAGCAGCTGTATACTGCACAGGATCATCTTTTAATCAAGTGCAAAAGGTAAAGTGCATTATGCATTTCAGGGTTACTGTGGGTCGGGGGGTACAGCCCTCTCTTGTTTATTCCACTGCCTCTCAGCCAACCCTTCCCCCGGTCGTTGACGGGCTACTTGTCACCCCTATCTCTACTGCTCCACTTTTTGGTTGTTGTGTACCGTTTGAAGGATACGAGTACCAGGTTACTTAGGGATATCATCAGGAGGGCAGCATCACTGTAGCATGACTTATAACTATCTAACTGACATAGTGTAACTGTCATAAAATGGAATGTATCCATTAGGTGCGTGCACAAGTAAAAATGTCTCATGTGAGTCATGTCATTACAGAAACATTACACAAATGTTCTACACACACTGCATGTGAATGCTTGTGAACAACTGATATTTCTTTATATGAAGTACCTATTTGCTGTCCTTTTTCCTTTCTAGGTCTTTAAAGCCATGCGGCTGCGAAACATAAGCTACTCTTCATTCCGTAGACATGCAACCCGTTACATTGAGCCAGCTGTAATACACAAATGGCACCAGTATCAAGATGGTGAATTGGAGTCCCTAAGGCACCAAAAACTCAAGCTTGGGGGTGACATGAGAGCAGATTCACCAGGTAAGACTCTTACAATTAGAGACACATGTAGCTGTATCCAGTTGTTTAGTAAAATAAAGCTATCACCTACTAATTTTAATCATGACTTTGTCATTTCTCCACCATGTCAACTTTAAAGGACACTGTGCAAAATACGGGACATACAGTTTGATGAATATGGAAAACAACAAAATCATTGCTCTTCAATTGGTTCAGGTGAGAGTTATCAGTTATATGCAATGTGACATCTTGAAAGAGTATTCTCATTTACCCATAACTGTACACAAAACTGACACACACAATTTCTGGTAGTGAAGTAAATGTTGTATGTCTTTTGCATTTTGTTTACAGAGCAATGAGGTTGGCGGGAGTCACAACATGGAGAAAGAAGGACTTATAAGAGGCTTGCAGTTGTTGGACTCCAAGGGCATGACTGTTGATTACATCGTCACCGACCGCCACCCACAGATTCAGAAGTTCTTGCGGGAAAAGAAAATAACGCACTACTTTGATGTCTGGCATTTGGAAAAAGGTATGTCTTGTGCTGACTAAAATGGAACAATAATAGTACTTGCCACATTATATGCTTATATATTGACTGAATGTCTGTATACAAATAACTTTTCTTTTCTTATTTGAATATATTTTTTAACTATCAGGTCTATCCAAGAAAGTTAGCAAGGTGGCCAAGGAGAAAGACTGCGAGGTGATCCAAAAGTGGCAACGAGGAATCAGCAACCATGTCTACTGGTGCGCAACATCCTCAACTTCAGGCTCTGAGAAGGTTGCAAAGTGGACATCTCTGTTTAACCACATGCAAGATCAACATGTCCATGAAAACCCTGAATTCCCTAAATGTCTGCATGCTGAACGCAAGAGCAACGCAAAGAAAAAGTGGCTTAAACCAGGTTAGTAATGTCATATTGCACTCCCTATGTATTGTGACAATGTAATGACACTGCACAGCCATTTACCTTTTGAATCATCCTCTAAGGTTCCAAGGCCCTCCTCAAAATGGAGAAGGTACTGGTCAACAAGAGGGTTCTCGGTGACGTGGAGAGACTAAGCTCGCGGTACCAGACATCTACGCTTGAGGCATTTCACAGCGTCATCTTGCGCTTCACGCCCAAAAATGTTGTCTTCCCTTTCATTGGGATGCTGTGCAGGTATGTTTGATCTGTATATGTATTTAACACCATGTTTAACCCTCTGGAGTCTAAGACCCCCCTGTGGGAATATTGGCAGCATCAGCCTCCTAGCCCATACCTATCACTATTCACATGCTAAGTTCCAGGTGATTCAGTGGCTGTGTGCGCCCCTGTTAAGCCACTGACAATTAGCACATGGAAATGGGAGGTGGGGGCACTCCCCCACATATGTGTTACACTTGCATCCAATTACTTTTCAGCTGAAATAATTACTGTCTCCATTTACAATTACATTTTTACACTTTGTATTGAAACAATTGTTTATGACTGTTCTGTTTACCTTTATGCAGTCACCACTTATGTTTACAAGGTTCAAACTTCAAAAGTATTGGCTCTATAGTGTATATTTGAAAATGCAAGATCCAAAAGGGAAAATGTGTTGTTTTCTCTGTTATTGTAACCAACAACAAAACTTTTCTTTGGTTGTTACCAATTACAATTTCTTTTTTTACATACAGTTAGATATCATCCTACTATGCTCTTGGCATGCCTAAGCAATAGTGGCAATATTGACTCATCATTACAATCTTTGACTTCTTTCAGACAATATCTGGCCGCACTCCATTTCAACGAGAATTCAAATCGCACCCAGGCAAAAACAACTGCTGGGACCCTGAAGTACAGCATTCATTTCCCAAAGGCGAAAAAGGGGGGGTACACAGTAAAACCAATGAAGTCGCAAGCAACACAGGGTATGTATCCCAACCAATTTATTATATATATGAAAAACAAATGTAACAAAACAAGAAGACATATATTTACGATTAAAAATCTTGTCCAGGTTATGTCCAAGAGCTGATCTCTCTACTCTTCGAGGACGTGATTCCAAGACCCCAGCCTTACCAGGAGGAGCTCAGAAAGATTCCTGTTCCTGCCAACCTGTCTGCTGCGTTTCACCATCCTCCAGTTGCTGAAGCTGTGGCTGCATACCAGTCCAGGTTCAAGAAAGGGCAGCCCTGAAGTCAAGATATTGGCCCTCTGTCTCTGGGTACTTTTGTTGGATTCTTCGGACAACACAGGATGGATGTGATGACCACTGAACTTTCCTTCCTAAGTAGCCCCAGCACGAACATTCGAAACATCTGTATGCCAGATGCTTGCAACGCCTGAAAGAGATTATAATGTAATTTATTTGTATATTACTTGTTTTTTTCCCATTGCTTGACCACTTTTTTTAATTGATGTATATAGATTGTGTGCATGTAAAAATGCAAATAAAATTTCAATTTGACTTTTCCCTAAAAAGTAGAG
>NC_085862.1:33585868-33593368 GCF_034702125.1 Engraulis encrasicolus | reverse complement strand
GTGTTGCGTGCCATGAGGGACGTGTGTGTGTGTGTGTGTGTGTGTGTGTGTGTGTGTGTGTGTGTGTGTGTGTGTGTGTGTGTGTGTGTGTGTGTGTGTGTGTGTGTGTGTGTGTGTGTGTGTGTGTGTGTGTGTGTGTGTGTGTGTGTGTGTATGGCTGTGTGTCTGTATGGCTGTGTGTGTGTGTGTGTGTGTGTGTGTGTGTGTGTGTGTGTGTGTGTGTGTGTGTGTGTGTGTGTGTGTATGGCTGTGTGTGTGAGAGTGTTTGTGACATGTAATCATGACATAACGTACGTACAAACAGCATGCAAATTATTTTAGAATTCTTTAGTTGGAAATAAAACCTGTCTATGCATGTGAAAAATATTTTGCCCATATGAGGTTTTTCATTCTTACAGTGCCGTTACAGTAAGTGACACAGCATAAAAAGTGGCATGTCATTCTACACCATTTTTTTTTAGAGCGGCCTAGTGTGATTGTGTGTGTGCGTGCACGGAGTGTGTGTCCGTGTGTGTGTGCATGCGTGTGTCTGTGCTCTCTTGTTGTTCTTGCCATGAACATATTCTCAAATTGTATGAAATTATTAATTTTATGATTCAC
Organism: Engraulis encrasicolus; assembly: GCF_034702125.1. Taxonomy (NCBI): domain Eukaryota; kingdom Metazoa; phylum Chordata; class Actinopteri; order Clupeiformes; family Engraulidae; genus Engraulis; species Engraulis encrasicolus. Next base: position 33,592,768 of record NC_085862.1, on the reverse strand, counting down.
TCCATACTCCCTGTGGCCAAGGGTGTCATAGATTTGATCACACTAGTCCATGGTTCTCAAAATGCAGGAAACACCTTGTACCTTGTGTGTGTGTGTGTGTGTGTGTGTGTGTGTGTGTGTGTGTGTGTGTGTGTGTGTGTGTGTGTGCGTGTGTGTGTGTGTGTGTGTGTGTGTGTGTGTGTGTGTGTGTGCGTGTGCGTGTGTGTGCGCGTGCGTGCCTGCGTGTGTGCGTGCGTGCGTGAGCTTGTGCATATGTGTGTGTTTGGCAAGAAGGTGTAAATGAATCTTCATCCTTCATCTACCTCAATTTCCTCTAGCTAAATGGCATCTCTCCTGAGCCTCTCCCTCTCCCTCTCTCTCTCTCTCTCTCTCTCTCTCTCTCTCTCTCTCTCTCTCTCTCTCTCTCTCTCTCTCTCTATTTCTCTTGGGTGTGCTCATCCTCCTCCTCTGCTCCCTAATCTTCAAAGTGAAGTCTTGACACTCTCAAAATGCCCCCACTCTCTCCTTGAGGTTTTTTTCTTCCTCTTCCAGCCCCCATCTTGCTTTTACACCATACACTTTCTTCTTTTGCACACACACACAGAGTTACAAACACCAACACACACACACACACACACACACACACACACACACACACACACACACACACACACACACACACACACACACACACACACACACACACACACACACACACACACACACACACACACACACACACACACACACACACACACACACACACACACACGTGACAGTGAGACATGAACATGGTGAAATCCCGGGTAAGTTAGTCTGACATTACGTAACTGTAGAAAGCGTAGGCTTGCTAACGTCTCTTATCTGTGTATGATCAAAGGGCTCGTGCGTGCGTGCGTGCGTGCGTGCGTGCGTGCGTGCGTGCGTGCGTGCGTGCGTGCGTGCGTGCGTGCGTGCGTGCGTGTGTGCGTGCGTGTGTGTGTGTGTGTATGTGTGCGTGTGTGTGTGTGTGTGTTTATATACTATACGTATGTGTGTGGGTGAATACATGTGTAATGATGTGTTTGTCTGAGTGTGTTTGCTGGTGCATCAGCTGATAATTCAAAGGCGTCAGATCACGTGGATGGTTATCAGCAGTGATTATGCTCTACACTGCATCCAGTTTTTCTCTGCCAGGAGTCCCTATGCGTGTGTGTGTGTGTGTGTGTGTGTGTGTGTGTGTGTGTGTGTGTGTGTGTGTGTGTGTGTGTGTGTGTGTGTGTGTGTGTGTGTGTGTGTGTGTGTGTGTGTGTGTGTGCGCGTGTGTGTGTGCTTGCGTTCGTGTGATTTGTCCACTGACGTGTACATATGGGCCACATAGGGGCCAAATCTGGAGTGGAATTGGATTTCCTTCATGATCAAGAAAGGAAGTTAAGTAACAGAAGGGGCTTCCTTTTTTTGGTACATCACGAGCGTCTGTACCTGCCATTTCGACATCATCAACAATTTCCATTGATCGGAACGAAACCCAGACTACAAAACTTATTAGAGCAGAAATGTGTTGGCGTGGTTGGCATCATTGTTAAATGTATATTTCTGGATCTATAGTTTAGCTACCTATCATTTTCAGTTGTCTGTTATAGTCACTTTTCCACATACAACCCGGCCATGTTGTGCTGTGCTGTGTCGAGCAACAGTCAGCCTGGTTTGTGTTTGTATTACAAACAGTCTTACCTGGAGTATGGTTGGAGTCACACTTTTTACGTTGTACCGTAGCATTATTTCACATAGGCTAGTTGACTAGTGTAAGGCCAACAGATGTCTAACCTATCCAAGTAGGCTATAAATAGTTTGAGTGACATCATATTTTGGTACTACCATGTGGATTTTTAGCTTCGATTTTAATGTCAAAGTAATGAAGTGTCAAACTAGAGAGAATACTAAGTAGTAGTCTGCGACAGTACCTGCTCAGCTCGGTTCAGCCAGCTGAAAAATTTAGGGTTGGTTTTCAAGCTGTGACATGCTTGGCTAATCGAAAAGCAATAAACGGCGGCCAAGTCATGCCATGTCGAGCTGTACCGGGTAGAAAACTGGCAGTGGAAAAGGACCTTACATACATGTATATGTGGGCCTGTCTGCCCATCTGTTGGAAAACAGTTTGCTTCTTGGAGGATTTGCACACACATAGGTCTGTGATCCTTCAGCTTTTTTGAACAGCACATCCCTGTCCTCTCTGTTCCTGTCTCAGTCTCACCCCTCTGCTCTTTATCTACAAAAAGGACAGTGAGATACAGGCACATTCTGTTCACGATCTCAAGAAAAATGTTATCACCAGAGAGGGCAGAATTCTCCAGGACAGGCTGCCTGCAGAGCCACTGCAAACATTAGATGATTTGGCTAGCAGCTTTGCTCAACGCTAATAGGCAGCATCGCAAATTGCCCTCAACAGAAGAAAACAGAACAAGGGAAGCACAACAAAAAAAATCAGCTGAAGAAAATGCAGCAAATTTAATACAGTGCTGTTTAATAGTCACATTAATGCCCTCATACGCCTTCTCTCATTCATTAGCTTATTTGCTCTCTGTAAATGTGTACTCATTATTCAGTTATTCTCAAATGTAAGTGACCGTCTTTCTGAAGCAATCCATCACTGTGGGGGTTGAAAAAAGAGTTTCTGAAACTCTGGCGTGCCGATGTGACACGTCGAATTGGACATTTAGTCCTTGGCTCATTTATCCCCATCTTGAGAGGGTTGTCTGTGGCCGTGTGCAGAGCCAAAGCTCTCAGACTGACAGCTTTGACCAGGCCACTGACAGCTTTGACCAGGTCCAGAACAAAATGACCTGAAATGGCCCCCTTCTCAATACTCACAATCTAATTGAGTCCTAGTTCTGCCCCCCTCCTTCCCTGGGCCCGCGACCACTGACCCCTTTGCCACCCCCTTTGTTGTGCTGCTCCAGACATCCATATGACTTTGCTCCAGCTAAATAACTGCAGCTGGGCTTTTGAACCCTTCTCCAACATGCACCATGCTCACTCCAACATGGCCCATGTGCGTGTCCCCAGAGAGCTGGGGTCAGGCTGTTTTTGGAACTAGCAGAACAGCGTTGTGCAGTTTTAAAGAAGACTGGGGCTCATAGAGGATAAAACATTTTATAATCTTACATTGTGCTACAATTTTTAAGTCTCTGAAAATTCTCATTAATGTAGCCCCTTAATGCACGCCGTACCTCCTGTGGCACGCTGTAATAAACATTGAAAGTTAACTACTATAGTACTACACTACACTACACTACACTACTACTACACTACACTGACAGTGCACAGGGCCTTTAGTTATACATTATGACTTGGTCATTGCCATTCTGGTAACAGCTGATTTATAATGCTGTGTCTTAAGGGGTTAATTTGTTTTAATATAATGTTATCCAAGGGAAGTCCAGTTCACAACCTTACTTCTACCACTCTATGTTTTCATTAACTGACAATTGAGATACTGGATGATCATCCCACTATTCATGCAGTGTGTGTAACAATCTGCAATACGACATGCTTCCACTCTACCGTACATCATGCTAGGAAAGATATCCAATGCGTACATTGTGCATACAGTGTATAATCAATCGTGACACATATGCACAAACTGGAAATTGGAAATACTGTACCTTAGACATTTTCAAACACTCAAAATGTGAAAGATCTCTGAGAGGACAAACACGTATGCAACTCAGAGACCGTCCCTCTGTTGAGCAGCCACGTCAGCCAGTCGAGTGGAGGCACAGAAGAGGATAAGAGAGTGACAGCCAGATGACAGGGGCCAGGATGGATAGATGAAGAGAGAGACGGAGGGAGGGAGTTAGGGAAAGATGTCAAGAAAGAGGGACTGTAGAGAGAGAGAAGATAGATAAAGAGAATGATTTGTTAGACGTTTGAATTATGAGGAGCAGAAGGAGGGGGGGTGATGGGGGGGGCACTTTTACTGGCCCCCAGAACAAACGAGTCCTGATCTCTCGCTGACATGTGGCAGCGTGGCTGCTGGGGGGAGATAGCCCCACTGGCTCACGATTGTGTGCATATGTGCTTATGTATGTGAGGAGGTCCACATGGATTAGGCCACGAAGACACAAGTGCGCGCGTGTGTGTGTGTGTGTGTGTGTGTGTGTGTCTGTGTGTGTGTGTGTGTGTGTGTGTGTGTGTGTGTGTGTGTGTGTGTGTGTGTGTGTGTGTGTGTGTGTGTGTGTGAGAGAGAGAGAGAGAGAGAGAGAGAGAGAGGGAGAGAGAGAGAGAGAGAGAGAGAGAGAGAGAGAGAGAGAGAGAGAGAGAGATGAAAGGATGACACCAAGGGAGAACAGGGTACTGGAGGTGGAAGATTACAATAACGATGAAAAATGGTGAATGACAGTGTAAGATAGATAGTGAGGTCATGTTTGGATGTTTGGAAGGTGGGGAGTGTGTGTGTGTACATAGTATTTGTATACGTGCACACCAAACAGGTTGTGAGGACATAATGGTGGTGACAAGAGGGTGATAGACATGATGGTTGTCATAGGGTCCACTGAAGAAGAGAAGAGAAGAGAAGAGAAGAGAAGAGAAGAGAAGAGAAGAGAAGAGAAGAGAAGAGAAGAGAAGAGAAGAGAAGAGAAGAGAAGAGAAGAGAAGAGAAGAGAAGAGAGCACCTTACAAGAACAGAAAACAAGAGAAAAGGAGACACGATACAGTACAACAAAGGAAGGGAAGGGGAAAATGGCCGTCAGCAGCACAGCACAGCACAGCACAGCACAGCACAGCACAGCACAGCACAGCACAGCACAGCACAGCACAGCACAGCACAGCACAGCACAGCACAGCACAGCACAGCACAGCACAGCACAGCACAGCACAGCACAGCACAGCACAGCACAGCACAGGGCTTCGATTAGGACGTCTGGTTCCTGTTTGCGCCGCACAGACAAGCAGCATGAGAGAGACAGACACAGAGATGAAAGGAAGGAGAATGTGTACTGGTGTTGGAAGAGGTGGTGCAGCAGGGGTGAGTGTGTGTGTGTGTGTGTGTGTGTGTGTGTGTGTGTGTGTGTGTGTGTGTGTGTGTGTGTGTGTGTGTGTGTGTGTGTGTGTGTGTGTGTGTGTGTGTGTGTGTGTGTGTGTGTGTGTGTGTGTGTGTGTGTGTGTGTGTGTGTGCCTGTGTGCGTGCGTGCGTGTGTGGTACAAAGTGATGAAGGGAGGTCTTGCGAGAGGTGGGAGGTGGTCTTTTTTTAACAGGCCACCAGACGTAGGGCAAGAAAAGAAAGCAGAAAAGTTTTGATGTTTATGCTCTCTAAAAGTTTTCAACACTACACCAAGGCCCGGTTCACAGCAGCCCTATTATTTACAGGTATACCTGTAAGAAGAACGAGAAGATTGGAGGATAAAAAAGACAAATGATGGAAGAAAAACACATGAGAGGAGAGAGGCTAAGGAACAATGAAGGAGAGGCAGGCAGCAGGAGAGCTTGAAGGGTAATGGATGAGAAGAAAGAAAATGGGCTCGGCTGGAAAATAAGGTGTCAAAAAAATGAAAAATAAAGTGTGAAAATATGAAAGGTTGGGAGGCGGCAAAGAGGGAAAAAAATGACAAGAGATGAAGAGATAAAAGAGTGGTGGAGGAGAGCGGAGAGGAGAGAAGTGAAAAGAGGAGGAGGGAAGGAGGTGGTAATGTTAGAAAAAGCAAGAAAATGAAATATGGCCTTTGAAAATGTCTCAGTAATATGCAGAGACTACTCATATTATGCGTCAGACAAGCCCGGTAAAAATTCTTATGACATTTGAAATACGCATATTTGAAGGTGGCTGTCTGTCTAAGCGTGTGTGTGTGTGTGTGTGTGTGTGTGTGTGTGTGTGTGTGTGTGTGTGTGTGTGTGTGTGTGTGTGTGTGTGTGTGTGTGTGTGTGTGTGTGTGTGTGTGTGTGTGTGTGTGTGTGTGTGTGTGTGTGTGTGTGTGTGTGTGTGTTTGTGTGTGTGCGCGTGTGCGTGTGTTTGTAGGGAGCGGGGGTGGTAGGCCTACGTGTGCATAATGACTTATGAACAGTGCATCCGTGCTACTTTCAATTGTGTTTTCACATACAGTTGAGGACGATATTATTAGCCCCCCTCCTGAAATTAGACATATCTCTTCATTGATCATTGAGAATGATAATTATTAATAAATGTATGTTATTCTGGAAACGAATACACCATGGAGATAGTATCCAATAAGTTAAATTTGGACTTTTCCATTTTCACAATGAGTTTAAACAAAAAAGTGTAAAAATGGCAAGGACAAAATTATTAGCCCCCTTTTCATTAATAGTCAATACAGTGCCATTTATGAACAAAAATTGACACCAGGCACTTTGATTAGTTGTTAACTATGTTAGCACATGTCCTACCAGGGATTTTGGTCCATTTTCGTCATTGCAAATAGTTAAGCTGGTCCAGATTGCATGGATGTTGAGGATGGACATTCATTTTCAGCACTCTTCAAATACTATCTGAAGGATTGAGGTCTGAACCACTCCATGACCATGGTTTTAGTATCCTTGAAGAACATTTGAACTATTTTGAATGCAAGTTTTGGGTTATTATCTTATTGAAAGATCCATCGAAGATCTTAACTCCCTCTATGAGCATATTTTTACAAGGTCACTTTCCACATTCTATCATAATTTTCAGTTTTTATGGTGCCGTACACCCAAACAAGGTTTCCTGTGGCTGAGGCTGCCACAGAATGATGCATCCACCACCATGTTTAATATTGTAAACCGTCTTTTAACGATCCAAGGCCTATCCCTTTCTTCACCTGACACAAGCAGAATTCATGCATCAAAGCAGGTGCAATTGAATATCATCATATGAAAGCAGAGACGTTCAAAACTAATTTTTGACTTTCAAATGTTCACAGGTAAAGCTCAATAACACTCTGATATGC
>NC_085862.1:33568368-33575868 GCF_034702125.1 Engraulis encrasicolus | reverse complement strand
GTGTGTAAACTATGTATACCAGGAAAGGGGACTGGTCCACGCCTCTGGAGTCTGGCCCAGCCAGCTAACCAGCCTAAAGGTTGTTCCTTTGGTGTTTATCAGAGATTCCCCCCCCCACAAACACACCCCGATCACACAGGCCTCACTGGACACAATGTCCCAAACAGGCTCCTTGTTCCCCACACACTGTTCTACCTCATATCGGCCTCGTAGGAAGGAAACTTACTACGACAAAACAATAGAGCCTATCCTGGGAAGTGTTTCTGTTTGTGTGTGTGTGTGTGTGTGTGTGTGTGTGTGTGTGTGTGTGTGTGTGTGTGTGTGTGTGTGTGTGTGTGTGTGTGTGTGTGTGTGTGTGTGTGTGTGTGTGTGTGTGTGTGTGTGTGTGTGTGTGTGTGTGTGTGTGTGTGGGTGTGCCTGTGTGTGTGGGTGTGTGTGTGTGTGTGTGTGTGTGTGTGTGTGTGTGTGTGTGTGTGTGTGTGTGTGTGTGTGTGTGTGTGTGTGTGTTTGTGTGTGTGTGGGTGTGTGCCTGTGGGTGTGTGCACTGTATGGGCGTGGATGTTTGTGTGTGTGTGTATTTTAGGACTATCTGGGGAGCAGTGAATGCGGAACAAGTGTGGGGTGATATTGGGTGAGTGTTTACATTTGACATTTTACATTGTTCTTTCTGTGCCATGGCCAGCATATGGACTTGTGTTAGCATGAGCAGCAGGTAGTTGTGTACGGATCCAGTTTGGAGATGACCTGACCTTTGAAATTTCACATTTCTTTGCAGATAATATTGTATTGTGTCATATCTATCTGCTTTCCTAAGCCTGTGTCCTTGTATGTGTGTGGGAGAGAGAGAGGGAAAGCCTTAGAGAAAGTTTTATTACATTTGAGTATACTATATGTAGGCCAATACAATATATGTATATATTCACAGACATTCATCTGTGAATGCACTATCTCAAAGAACAAAAAAAAAATTAAGCCACTACGTGTGGTTGTTGAGTTTTTGTCTGTGATTAGTGGCATCAGAATCTCAGCTATCCTCCCTCTTCTATTTGATGTTGATTAGCAAAAACAGAAACTCATCAAATGACTGCATTCATTAGCAGTAGCAATATAGCATTTAGAAAGCCTGCCTACACTGCAGAAACGCCCACCTTCCTCTCGGTTTATGTGTTCGCCTATGTGTACTGGGTGTTGGTGTGTGTGTTGCTGGTGTTTATGTCAAGTCCACACACACGCACGCACACACATACACACACACACACACACACATGTGCACGCACGCACACGCACATGCACATGCATGTACGCACGAAGGCACACACACACACACACACACGCACGCACGCACGCACGCACACACACACACACACACACACACACACACACACACACACACACACACACACACACACACACACACACACACACACACACACACACACACACACATAGACACACACACACACACACACATAGACACACACACACACACACATAGACACACACACACACATAGACACACACACACACAGGGCCACTGACAGCTTTGACTGGGACTGGGACAAAGTCATCTGAAAGGACCCTCCATCCAATACATTGAATATAATGAGGACCCTGGGCCTGGAACAGTTGACCCCTTTGCCTACCCCTGTCGGCTTCCCTTCACTCACACACACACACGCACACACACACACACACACGCGCACATACACACACACACACACACACACACACACACACACACACACACACACACACACACACACACACACACACACACACACACACACACACACACACACACACACACACACACACACACACACACACACACACACCGGTTAATGCCAATGCCTCCCCTGCAGAACCGAATCGGCTTTGTTGAGCTCATATTCCAAGCGGTCACGCTTCAACTGCCAGTCAACCGCCACCCTAGCCAGCTGACAAGTGTAGACAAAGGGGTCAGCTGTCCTGGGCCCAAGGAAAAAAGGGGCCCTGAATTGTGATCCCATTGCAGTGTATGTATTGAAAAGGGGGGGGGCTTTCAGACGATTTTGCCCCGGGCCCGGTCAAAGCTGTCGGCGGCCCTGCTACCACCCCCAGCTCTCCTGAAATGTAGCATTTAAAGGCAAGTCATTCTCAGTAGGCAGGCAGTCCCTTTCCTCCCTCCCTGTCTACCTGCAGGCAGGGGGGCTGTTGGGCACGGGGGGGACACATTCTAATACCCATAATTCCGTGCGATTGCAATAGATTGAGAATTGGCCAAGGTCAGTCGTGAGTGGCGGGTTGCAATTTCCAAGCGCGTTGACTTTTTTTCTCCCTTCTCCTTCCTTCTCTTCCGTCTTCCTTGAGGCTGGCCGGAGAAATTCAATTTGGTCCCCACTTCACCCGAAAAAACAACCATGAATTAAATTAAAGGAAACAGGCCAGGCAGAAAGCAAATGTGTGAAAGAGAGTAATAGAGATGGAGAGAGAGAGAGAGAGAGAGAGAGAGAGAGAGAGAGAGAGAGAGAGAGAGAGAGAGAGAGAGAGAGAGAGAGAGAGAGAGAGAAAGCTGAAGAGTGCAAGCTAAGCATTGGCTTTGGGGTCATGGCCAACAGAATCTTTCAACAACATGAAGGTGACAGCCGAGAAAAACAAAACAATGATGATGATGGTGATGGTGAAATTAACTTTTTTCAACACGAGCCAATCTGGCTAGTAGATACAGTAGGCCTATGTTAATCTAAACTAGTCAAACATTCAATGTGGCTAGGAAGTTTCTTTTACACCAGGCCAACGGTATTTTTACCAGCATCTGGTTGGTGGGGGTTGGAGTGTTTTGGAGAGATGATGATGATGATGATGATGATGATGATGATGTTGGTCGTGGTGATGTTGTTGTTGGTGGTGGTGTTGGTGGTGCACCAACAGCAGAAAGTGGTAGCGCTCTCACTAACTCTGGCTAACTGAACTAAGTGGCTAACTGGTGAATTGTGGGTGGCGATGGAGAGAGACCTGGGTGGGCTACAGCTCATCTGCATAGCAGCCTGACTGGCAGAGAGAACCGAGCTTCTGTTCCTCTAGCACCACTGCATATGATAGAACTCTCCCTTGGAGCAGTCGCTCGCCATCCCAATGAATTATTCATTTAATCAAGGCATTGTGGCGAGGTGGGGGTGAACACACACATGCACACGCACACACACACGCACACACACACGCACACGCACATGCACACACACACACACACACAGACACACACACACACACACACACACACACACACACACACACACACACACACACACACACACACACACCATGGAGCTCGAAATGAAGAGACGGTGCAGGCAGAGAGTCGAAGAGACATCAGTTTCTTCAAATGGGCTACAGTCTCTCTGTGTGGTCAGATTGTGCAAATTAAATCCGCAAGTGCTTTAAAATCACCTGAGGAGACCTCTGTAAAAAAAGTTTCACTCAAAAGATTCACAGTGAGGAAGAGCATCGGCTTATGGAAATATGGTAGCATACGAGCCAGGAAGTTTAGGAAACTCACACTGTGTGTGTGTGTGGTTTTGTTTTTTTGATGGGGCCATTTTTTTAAAAGATGAATTATAATCACCATATTTGAATTGCACAAATAAGGAAGCCCAGAGGAGCCAATTATTGTAAATTATTGATTCTTTGAATGGGCTCAACAAATACTTATTTTTAAGATATGCACATTTTTTCCAGCTCATTAATGCACAAAGAAGTCACAAAAATATGCGCTTGCACGTCTCATTTCTCATCTTTTATTTCATTTTATTTTACTTTATTAATTCAACTGGGAGAGGAGATAAAGCTGAGCCATTCTAGTTCTAGGGTGGAAATATACTTAAAGTTATGCAAAACAAACACAACAGTACAAACCAGCTCTTACGGTAAAAGATAAAAGGAGACATGGGCCTGTTGGCAGTCATCCAGTCGTTGTCAACAGGCCTGCTGACAGCTTTGGCTGGGCCTGGGAAAAAGTCATCTGAAACCCTATCCACTCAACATATACAGTATAATGAGGACAGAATTCTGGGCCCCCCTTCTCCCTGGGCCCCGGACAACGGACCAATTTGCCTCCCCCGGTTGGCTTCTCTGGTTGTCAAACTGGTGTGGGTTGACTGACAGCCTTCCCAGAGATCCCTGACAGCAATGTTCAGCTTCCCATCAGTCAAGGTCATGGGCACTCCCGTCATATTCAGCCCCCTCTTCCTCTTCCTGAGAGACTGCTTCAGTAACTGTAGCGATACAGTTTAGATATTCACAAGATGACCTTCTAATAGGGCATGTTACTGTGTGCACTTTGTGTGTGTGTGAATGTGTGGAATATACAGTGTGTGTTTGTGTGTGTGTGTGCGTGTGTGTGTGTGTGTGTGTGTGTGTGTGTGTGTGTGTGTGTGTGTGTGTGTGTGTGTGTGTGTGTGTGTGTGTGTGTGTGTGTGTGTGTGTGTGTGTGTCAAGTCAAGTCAAGTCAAGTTTATTTATAAAGCACATTTCATATGGCTTACATAGACTCAATGTGCTGTAAGATTAAAAGGAGGAAAAGTAGAAAATTTAAAAACAGCACTAAAACTGAGTGAAAATATAAACATATATAATAATAGGTAGAAATAAAACAAAATAAAACCCATTGCAATGATAAGACCTTTTAAACACCAAACACTAGACTAGACACATAGTCTGCAAGGGCCCAGAGCAAAATAAATAGAATAAAAGTAAAATCAAAGTAAAAAATAAAACACATAAAAACCCTTAGGAAATAAAACAATGTCAATAAAAATCAACTCAACCAAAAGCTTGTGTAAATAAAAACGTTTTAAGACCCTTTTTAAAAGCGGGAGTAGAAGTCACTGACCTTAGTTCTAGGGGGAGGGAATTCCAAAGGGTAGGGGCACAATAACTAAAAGCACCATGTGCAGTGTTGGTGTTAATTTTGGGGACGCATAAAAGACCTTTATTTGATGTTCTCAACGAACGGGTAGGATGGTATGGAGGGATGATGTCAGAGATGTAGGTAGGGGCCAAGCCATTTACTGCTTTAAAAGTGATCAGAAGTATTTTAAAATGTATTCTTTGTTGTACAGGCAGCCAGTGAAGAGATTTCAGAATTGGGGTGATGTGTCCAAATTTGGATGTTCTTGTCAGTATTCTGGCAGCTGTATTCTGAATGAGTTGGAGTTTGTTGAGTGCCTGTTTAGTGAGCCCGGCATATAGGGAGTTGCAGTAATCAAGGCGGCTGGAGATAAAAGCATGAACTAACTTTTCAGAGTCCTGAGGAGACGAGAGGCCACGTACTTTAGTAATATTTCGCAGATGGTAAAATGCCGTCTTAGTGATAACAGATATATGTTTGTTAAAATTAAGATCTGTATCAAGGGTCACACCCAAATTTCTGACATCATCACAAGGTATTACCTGAAGGGGGGCTAAAAACGTACAAAGATGTTCTCTACGAGCCTTGGGGCCTACAACTAAAATCTCTGTCTTGCTGTCGTTTAACAATAAAAAATTCTGACCCATCCAGTTTTTGATGTCTGAGACACAACTTATTAGGTCATTTACTGGACTGGGGTCGTCAGGGGAAAAAGAAATGTACAACTGGGTATCATCTGCATAGGAGTGATATGAAAGACCATGGTGCCGGATGATATGCCCAAGTGGTAGCATATATAAATTAAAAAGCAGAGGGCCCAGGATTGATCCCTGAGGTATCCCATGAGAGGTATCCATAGAGTCAGAGAAGAAATTGTTAATAGTGACAGAGAAGGATCTCCCATTTAAATAAGAAGTGATCCAGGCAAGGGCACTACCGCAAATGCCGATTTGATCTTGTAGTCGTTGGATTAAAATCGTATGATCCACAGTGTCAAACGCAGCACTTAAGTCTAGAAGAACCAGAACAGATACTTTATGGTTATCAGTGGCCATTTTAAGATCATTGACAACTCTGATCAAAGCAGTCTCTGTACTATGATTCACACGGAATCCAGATTGGTAGGCATCGAAAAGGGAGTTGTGGGACAGATAAGAGTAAAGCTGCTTGTAGGCAACCTTCTCAAGGATTTTACCTAAAAATGGTAAGTTTGAAATGGGCCTATAACTCTCAAAAGCTAAGGGATCAAGGGTATGTTTCTTTAACAGAGGAGTAACCAATGCATGTTTAAGACAGGAAGGGAAAGTACCAGAGAGGAGTGATGAATTAACAATATTTAAAATGTCAGTAGCTAAACAGCTGAAGACCTCTTTGAGCAATTTAGTAGGTATAGGGTCAAGGGAGCAGGTAGCAGAGCCTAGCTGTCGAACTATCTCTCCTAACTCATCTTGATGAATAGGAGTAAAACTGGGGAGACAGGCTTGGCTGGGCAGAAATTGACATGGAGAAATGTAGCTGACATCAGTATTAGACGGTATGATATTGCTCCTTATAGTTAAAATTTTATCACTAAAAAAAGTTGCAAACTCATTGCATTTCTCTACAGAGTGGAGCTCTGTAGGAATTGTAAGTGGAGGGTTGATAAGTTTATCAATGGTATTGAACAGTATTTTAGCGTTATTTGAATTTTCAGCAATGATCTGAGAGAAGTACTGCCTTAGGAGCTTTCTTGATTTCATTGTTATACATAAGAATATGATTCTTATAGTTTACAAAGTCAGCCTGCAGTTTAGATTTACGCCATTTTCGTTCGTAAATGCGACAGATTCTTTTAGATGTGTTAATTGTCTGTGAGGTTCTCCAGGGTGACCTGTGTGTGTTTATGCATGTGTGTGTGTCTGACATTTCCGCCCATATGAGCTGAGAGTGCCATGCTGTTACGGCAGACATGGTGTGATCACAAACTCACAAATCCCAGCATACCAAATAGTGTTTCTGTGTGTGCATGCGTGTGAGTGTGTGTGTGTGTGTGTGTGTGTGTGTGTGTGTGTGTGTGTGTGTGTGTGTGTGTGTGTGTGTGTGTGTGTGTGTGTGTGTGTGTGTGTGTGTGTGTGTGTGTGTGTGTGTGTGTGTGTGTGTATGCATGCGTGTGTGCATGTGTGTACATGTGTGCATGTGTGCGTGTGTGCGTGTGTGCGCGCACGCACGCGTGTGTGTGTGTGTGTGTGTGTGTGTGTGTGTGTGCATGCGTGCGTGCGTGTGTGTGTGTGTGAGAGTGCGTAGGTGGCTATATAGAGAGGAACAGGAAGTCTGCTATTCCTGGTGAAGTTTAACTTTTTATTTTTTTAGAAGTACTGAATGCTGTGGAGAGTGCTGCACATGGAACACAGACATGCTGACGCTGGTGTTTTATTTAGTTACATTGAAATTTCATCACATTTTAACGACCCAGTTCCTCACAAGGCTAACATGAGCTTTGCAAGAGCTACAATATTAAAACAATATGGTCAATTGTGGCAGCAACAAAAAACTACAGCACAGTGGGGACTGTCTCAGACTCTTTATTGGATTATACTACTTGTATGGTTGTGTCCCCTTGATGCCTTATAAGTAAA
>NC_085862.1:33538368-33540868 GCF_034702125.1 Engraulis encrasicolus | reverse complement strand
CAACTGTTGATTTGGCGCTTATTAAGAAAGCAAGTTGACTCGGCATTCCTGCTCGGCTGACTGGGAGTGAGCGTCCATGTTGCCGCTGGTAACTGGCGCGTGCATACAGCCAATAATAATCACTCGCACGAGTAGCCTACCAACATTTAAATTTATGCATATTCAATTACTTATTTTTTAATCACAAAACTGCCGTTTGCATGAACTGAAACGTTTCCTCTGGTTGCTTACACTTTTCACAATGTCTGTTTGCTTCAAGCCCGAGTCCGACCCGAGTCCGACAGATATTCTATTTTTTTTGTCCGAGTCCGGCCCGGCCCGTCGGGTTCCGACCCGGCCCGTCGGGCTTCGGTCGGGTTGCCATGCTCTGGTGTGTATGTGTGTGTGTGTGTGTGTGTGTGTGTGTGTGTGTGTGTGTGTGTGTGTGTGCGTGCGTGCGTGTGTGATTGTGTGATCATGCACATGCATTTAGTTTGTGTGTGTACCCGCTTGAGGGTTGTACGATTCAATGCGTGCATGTGTGTGTGTGCGTGTGTGCGTGCATGTGTGCACACATGCGTGTCTGTATGTGAACTCTATGTGTTGATGTATTGGTCAATGCTGGTGCCACGCCGCGAGGTTGTAATTAAGTCCCAGGTCCTGCAGCCAGCCAGCAGGCAGTGCATGGGCAGCAGGCAGCAGGCAGTGGGCTCTCAGGGTCTTGATCCTGGACTGGCCATCTGGCATAGCAGGCATTTCCCGGTGGGCCCCATACCCTTGTGGTCCCCTATTTCCAGAAATGTAAAAATATATATATACAGTATATCGGTTATATATCTTTTACATTTTTGAAAATAGGGGCCCACGAGGGTGCGGGGCCTACCGATGAGTCGGTTTTGCATTATGAGTGGCCCCTTTATTAAGCCAAAAGTGCCCGGTCCCTATTTCTCCCCCAGTGCATCCCTGTCTCAGGGTCTTGATCCTGGCCTGTGGCGCGGGGAGCTCTGCTAAGCGGGTCGATGGTGTGAGCATTGTGTGCTCAGGGACTTGATGGGATGATGATTGCTCCGTACCGGGGTCGCTCGTCATCCCTTCCTCATCTCTCCTGGAGTGCGCAGACAGGGCCTCTGACAGCTTTGGCTGGGCCCAGGACAAAGTCATCTGAAAGGGCCCCCCACCCAATACATACAATGTAAAGAGGGCCCAGTTATGGGCCCCCCATCCCCCCCTGGGCCCGGGACAGCTGAGCCATTTGTCCCCCCTTGTGGGCTTCCCTGCGCGCGCCTATACTCTTCAAGCGAGCAACCACCAGTCTCTGAGTGAGTGCTCTCTTGCTCTCTTGCTCTCTGGGTCTGAGTCCGCTGCCAGTTGTGGTTGCTGCCCGGTCTGATCCCCACGACCTACTGCCATTTGCTGCCACTGATCAGGAGACGATGATCAGAACAAAAGTCTATTTCTCTCTCTCTCTCTCTCTCTCTCTTTCTCTCTCTCTCTCTCTCTCTCTCTCTCTCTCTCTCTCTCTCTCTCTCTCTCTCTCTCTCTCTCTTTTCCACCATTCACATCAGAAAGGCCAGTGATTATCCTTTCACTCTCTCTGTCTCCTTCTCTCTCTCTCTCTC
This sequence comes from Engraulis encrasicolus, assembly GCF_034702125.1. Classification (NCBI taxonomy): domain Eukaryota; kingdom Metazoa; phylum Chordata; class Actinopteri; order Clupeiformes; family Engraulidae; genus Engraulis; species Engraulis encrasicolus. The sequence continues at coordinate 33,539,270 of NC_085862.1, read as the reverse complement.
TCTCTCTCTCTCTCTCTCTCTCTCTCTCTCTCTCTCTCTCTCTCTCTCTCTCTTCCACCAGAAGAAAGAATTTCTCTTCCCCTGCAACTCCCAGTCTCTCTGTTAATCTATGTCTGTCTAAGAAGCCTATCTTTTTTATCCTCTGCCCCCCCCTTCTCTCTATTCCGATGTCCACACCTCTGTCTCCCTGAATCACACACACTCTCTCTCTCTCTCCCTCTCTCTCTCCCTCTCTCCCTCTCTCTCTCTCTCTCACCACCTTGTGCTCCCTAATCCAATTCTAGTCATTCTCCTCTGTCTCGCTTCATGCAGCAATCAGATTTATTGTCTTTTGATCGCCTGCTTGGCTTGCTGTGTGTGTGTGTGTCTGTGTGTGTGACTGTGAGTGTGTGTGCGTGCGTGCGTGCGTGCGTGCGTGCGTGCGTGCGTGCGTTCATGTCCATGCATGTGTGTAGTCCTGTCCCCCAACATCCTATCCTCTGAGTTCTGTAATGTTATGCAACGACTTCGGTAAATATCTTTTGTTTGTAGAAAAACGAATATACAGACGGAGGGACATGATTTTAGAGGTAAACAGAATTATGTATTGGAAAGTTTTGAAATATATTCCATCTTAGCTGTGCTTTACCATATTAGTCCCATTGAGATTCACGATCAATATGGCAAACAATAAGTGCAGAGGCAGACAGAGGAAGATTGTCATGGCTGCAGGAATCTATGGATGGACAGATGATGGGGCGGGGAAGGCACAGTCTGCCTGCCATTTGGCTGTGTGTGTGTGTGTGTGTGTGTGTGTGTGTGTGTGTGTGTGTGTGCGTGCGTGCGTGCGTGCGTGCGTGCGTGTGTGTGTGTTTATACGTGTGCATGCTTGAGGTTGTTTGTTTGTTTGCGTGTGTGTGTGT
>NC_085862.1:33505868-33508368 GCF_034702125.1 Engraulis encrasicolus | reverse complement strand
CGTGTGTGCGTGCGTGTGTGCGCGAGTGCGTGCGTGCAAGCATGTGTGCACGCGTGTGTGGCGCAAGATATCTGTGGTCATGCATGCCATGAGTCTTGGCTTTTGTCTTGTGAAGTGTATGTGGCTTCACAGCTGTGCAATAGTGGTGAGTGTTGCATGTCCCATGGTTAAGCTCCATGTATTCAGAGCTGTTTAAGTTGGCCTGCGAAGGCCATAATCTGGACATCCTCTCTTACCATTGACTCCAGTCCCGGGGTGCATGCCTCGAAACCGTAGTTGCTAACTATGTTAGCTACTTTGCTATTTGCAATGCAATTTCCCATTGACAACTACCCAAGTTGCTAACTGGCTAACATCTACACTTTCGAGAAACACCTAGATTGTGCCAGGCACATTTTGGCATTTGTTTTCCATTGGCCCATGGTTTGAAAATCAAGCTTTATTTGTATATGTAAGCGCCTGTGGTCACTGTCTTTTTCTTGCTTGTTGATGTTAATGTTTTAACGAAGATCGGTTTATTCTGTGACGGTGGTTACGACAGCAAGGCTGGCATAAAAAAAAAACTGTTGCAAAAAAAAAGAAGAGACAAAAAATGACATTTTGTTTGTTGCTTCCCTTTGTCCTAAATAATTGTACTTTTTTCCATGTGTCATCTTGTTTCTTTTTTTCTGTTTGTCAAAGTAACGCTTTGGGGTTTTGGTTGTGTGAGAGTAAATATTGAATTTAAAGTACTGCTGCCATGCGGGGGGGCCTATTTGATGTTTATCACAGCATGTTTAGTTCGTGGACTTTTTATTTACTACGTCTGTGGGGTGGTGTAGTTGTATTTTTTATGTGGCAGTTGTTATGTTTTGTGTGGTTGTGTGCTCCTGCTTTTTCATGTTTGGATGTTTGTTTTATTGTGTGCCAGATATTTATGTGTGGTATTATATCCTCATAGGATAGTACTGTAGAGGAAAACTTTGTGTTTGCGGCATGTGTGCATGTTTCCGCATTAGCGCATGTGCGTCCGTGAATCGGATGTTTACTGTATATGGGTTATTGTATCCTCATAGGATAGAGCAGGAAGTAACATGTTCTCTGTGAGTGTGTGTAGGGCTGTGTGCTGTGCTCACGTGTGTCTGTGTTTCTGTGCATCCGTGTGTCCCAGTCAAACAGAATGTCTGAACTGGCTTTTAAGCAGAACGTCTACCTTGAAAGACTATCTTTTTTTTGCTCCATTTCTGTCATGCTTAGTTTGTTTATACTACTCTTACACAGGGCCACTGACAGCTTTGACTGGGCCCAGGACAAAGTCATGTGAAAGGGCCCCCCACCCAATGCATACAATGTAATGAGAACCCACTTTTGAGCCCGGGGCAACTGTCCCCTTTTTCTATGTCGACTTCCCTGCTCCTGCCCTTCCATATGGCCCTCTCCCATATATATTAGGGCTGTAACGATACTCCCAACTCATGATTTGGTTCATATCAAAAATTTGGACCCACGGTTCTATACACCCCTCAATATTTTTACTTTTTTTAATGAATTAATTTGTTGGTTCCGTTTGCCAACGTTATAAATGGGAAAAAAACACTACAATAGGTTAACTTATATCTTATATGTAGAATGCACCAGGTTACACCAGACTACTACAATAAAAAATATGGATAAAATACAAATATGAATATAATAGTGATGATGATGGTGATGTCGATGATGTCACCTCATATCATGTGGTTGTTCTCTGGATTGAAGGATATTAGAACTTTGAAAGTGTGTGTCATGATTCTGCCTTTCTGCACCACAAGACAGGTTCGTGGCTCTGCGAATCACAATTTCTCGGTTTGACGGATTACTCAGTTTATCATTACAGCCCTACTACACATGCATACTATAGTATACATGCACACATCATGCGTTGCCTATACCCTACTTCCAGTGTACAGATTCATCCATAATTCAGTGGCAAAGCTATGCAGATGGCAGGGCGGGTTAAAAATAGACGTCATAGATAATGGCAACACAACGCAAGGCCCAAGTCTGCCATGAAGACATAGAGAGTGATATGGCTATAGAGTAAAAGATAAAGTGTTAATTCAACACTTAGAGAGTACTCTGAGAGTACACTCTAGAATATGTTATATTTACTCTATAAGTGTTAAACTAACCTCTCAAAATGTGCTGTGTATGAGTGCTGCATGAAATACCAGCTGCCTCAGAATTCCAAGTTAGTTTAAATCCAAGTTGAATTTGAATTCAAAATCCAAGTTGAATTGCAGCTTTGAGTTTCAACAACACACATAATCCCTTTAGCTTCCGCTTTCGCTTTCAAATATAGGATATTAATACAACATTAATTGTGAACACAGTAAGTGTTGAATTACCATTTACAGACTGAAAGAGAGTTAAATCAAGTCTCTCTGTGAATGCTGAATGAACACAGCAACATTTACGGCATATAACACAATAAAACAATAAAATGGTGAATATAGAGCGCGGAGTGGCAAGGAAGCCAAGA
>NC_085862.1:33468368-33478368 GCF_034702125.1 Engraulis encrasicolus | reverse complement strand
TCAGCGGTTTTTTCGATGCTACCCTCAGCAAGCCTGGCCATGAGAACATGTGTGCTGTTAAAATAAGTAAAGATGGCCCAGCGTGAAACTGGACGTGGATCAGGGACCGCTGCCTGACCCTCCCCTGCTTGGAAGACAGGGTTTCTGTTGAAGCGGGCCGCTTCATCGAAATTAGCCACCAGTAGCCCGTTAACATAGCCCTAACACAAACCCTATCTCTAACTCTAACCACTGTCCAGGAGCGGTTTGTAGCTCGGTAGGCCATACCGCCAGACAGCGGGCCTGATGGCTTCATCAGTGTGATTCTCTTGCTGGCTGTGGTTGGTGGCAGTTGATGGACTAAGCAAAGTGTTGTGTTGTTGTTGTTGTTACTGTTCTTAGTGCACAATTAACTATAGTCCTATTTAGTTTCTGTCTTTTATTTATCCTAATTCCACATTACCCTAGCAGTCTAGCGCTGGTTCAACCAGACTAACTTTGCTTAGTAAGAAGGTAAGGTATTTAAGAGCTGAGAGTTACACAAGGAAAGTGACTCATTGTTTGTTTGGGGACAAACAAAGACGCATAAAGTGCTGTACTTTAGTTACTGTACACTAACTTACTTTATTTGGTCAAACTCCACCTCACTGTAGCGGGCGAGAGGCTTACAGCGGGTCAACGGAGGGTAACAGTGGTTCAGCCATGCTACATCTGCAGAGTTAAGGAGGTTTTTAAGAGCTAATTCAACGTTAAATAAGTAAGGAAAGTGATTATTGTTTGTTTTGGGGACAATACAAGGGTACTTTACTTTACTGATACTGTTCACTAATTTACTTAAGTTGGCCCAACTCCATCTCACTGTATCAGTCGGGAGGCTTAGCGGTGGCTAGCGGTGGTTCAGGCAGGCTAGCTAGATAAGGAGGTAAGGCGTCGCTGGCACTAGGCTATACTGTAGTAAAGTAAGTAAAGAAAGTGACTCTTACTGTTTGCTTGGGGACAATAAAAATTTGCTGTACTTGCTGTTCACTAACTTTCTTTAGATGACCAAAGTCCACCTCACTATAGCAGGCGACAGGGGGTTCAGCCAGGATAACTCTGCTTAGGTAAGGAGGTAAGGAGGTAAGGCGTTGCTGGCGCTAGGCTAATCACTCTAAGTGATGGCGACAGTAGAATGGGCGGCCATTACTCTTGCTCCCATGCGGCGCTAAGCGACTAAGTGCTGCTCATGGACCAGTGGAGTTGAGGAATAGAATAGGGTGTGTGTGCGTGTGTGTGTGTTTGTGTGTGTGTGTGTGTATGTATGTGTGTGCATGAACACTGTGCACGTGTGTGTGTGTGTGTGTGTGTGTGTGTGTGTGTGTGTGTGTGTGTGTGTGTGTGTGTGTGTGTGTGTGTGTGTGTGTGTGTGTGTGTGTGTGTGTGTGTGTGTGTGTGTGTGTGTGTATGTATGTGTGTGCATGAGCACTGTGCACGTGTGCGTGCGTGCGTGCGTGCGTGCGTGTGTGTGTGTGTGTGTGTGTGTGTGTGTGTGTGTGTGTGTGTGTGTGTGTGTGTGTGTGTGTGTGTGTGTGTGTGTGTGTGTGTGTGTGTGTGTGTGTGTGTGTGTGTGTATTTGTGCTTGGGGGGAACATGCATGATTGTGAAATTGAACTGCAGAGGACATGCACATACACACATGTATACATGCACATTTGTATGCTTACATGCTTAAATGCGTGCAGCAGCCCCCTCCCCCCCCCAACGCACACACACATAGCCTACATTCACATACATCCTCCTTCAAACACGTGCTCTTCTGCACACACATACAAACACATGCACAAGCACATGCATCTGCATTTACATCTAAAGCTATCCATCTTCTCCCATGCCTTAAAGGCGTACCATGCATCACGGAAACATGGAAATGGTTGAGATCAGCAAAATAATGCACTGTAGTAGCACAGGAGAGATAAATGGGAGGAGAGGAGGGCATTGGTGACCTCTCCACTCTACATAGCCACAAGATGACAGATCATCAAAGTGATGATGGGCACTAACTGCTCTTCGCAATACCCGATTGTTTTTCCCACACATGTCTACACACACACACAGGAATATACCATATATTTGTTCACACGCACGCACGCATGCACGCATGCACGCACGCATGCACGCATGCACGCACGCACGCACACACACACACACACACACACACACACACACACACACACACACACACACACACACACACACACACACACACACACACACACACACACACACACACACACACACAGAAACACATGGTTTCACTGCATTGCAGTCCATCCACTGTATTTCCGGTTATCAGAATCTAGCTCTATTAAAGATTCCCGAGAGCGGTCACTAACTGGTAAGCTATGAGTGGACAGTCGCTCTCTCGCCATATATCCATACCCTGCTGTAAATGGGGTGGAAATCCAACCGAGGCATGGAGGGCTAACATCAGCTCCGGATGGAGGGCAGGAGATTTGTGGAAGGAGAGTCAGGGGGGTGGAGGTGTCTCGGGGTTGTTGGTTGGATTGAGATTGGGGTTCTGTGTGTGCGCATACGTGCGTGCATGCGTGCGTGTGTGCATGTGTGTGTGTGTGTGGTCTATATATAGGCTATATATACTGTATGCTATATAGATATAAAGGCTTTTGATCGCAGTGCATGAAAAGCTGTGGCATGAAAAATTCAATCTTTTTCCTTTTCTTCTTTGTGAAAGGGCTGTTGTGATCTCTAGGTGAAATGTTTACCTGAAGGTCACACTCTGGTGCGCCACCCACAGAGAGAGGCAGAAAGAGAGACGCACATAGACAGACGGACAGAGAGAGAGAGAGAGAGAGAGAGAGAGAGAGAGAGAGAGAGAGAGAGAGAGAGAGAGAGGGGTAGCAAGAGGCTGACAGTGTAAGAGAGAGAGAGCAAGTGAGTGAGCAAGAGAGAGAGATGGAGCAAGAGAGTAAGAGAGAGACAGAGGTGTGTGTAAGTAAGATGTAGGACCCTGCAGAGATGAAGGCGTAGGGGGATGAAAAGTAGGAAGTCAGCCATGTTGAGTGAGATAAAGTGGCGCTTCACTCAACCAACCCCCCCATGGCCTGCTCTGCTCTGTCTGACCACCAGAGAGGGGACCCCAGAGGAGAGCCGCAGCCTCTGTCTACCTCCGCTGCCTCTGGTCCGCTCCAGCAGTCACAGCCTCCAGCATTCCCCAAGGCACACACGCACGCAGGCACGCACGTACGCACACACACACACACACACACACCTCGGTCAGGCCCTACTACCGCTCTCTCTCTGTTCTGCACGGCTCCATGGCAACACCACCTGAATTCCAAATCAAAACAAAAAAGTCAGAAATTTACTTTGAACTGACATCCATGCATTTTCCTTTGTTTTCTGCACTTAAAAAAGCCACTGCTCATTGTTAATTTGTAAGAAAGGTTGATATGAGTTTTTTTTCTGTACAAGAAATCAGACATTTTTTGTGCTACCTGAAACGCCATGTAGTCTAGTGTATTACACTCTCTTTAGTCAGACAGAGTTTGAAGATGATTAGAGTTCAAATCCAGACACAACATCCTATTCATTTACTGTCAACTGGCTGTGCCTCTTCATATTTGTATGAGCCTGTATGTGTGTTCTGTGTGCCTGTGTATGTGGGTATGTACCTAGTTTGTGTAGTATTTTGTCTGTGCGTGAGGGACAAAGTCAGTGGATGGCATTTTCTTATCACGTGATCTGAATAGCATAGCAGTGTAGGGCAGTGGGAATTAGGCTCTAATGGGTATTTATGCTGGGGTGGCTTTTCCGCCTTCATTTGGTATTCCGCTCAGCACTTGTCATTCATCGACATGACGGTCTCTTTGTCTCCCCCTGCTCGCTCCTCCGCTCCACGGAGCAGATTCCCCCATCACTTAGTTGTTTGTTTGTTTGTCTCACAATTCAATCTTACCATGCATGCCTGTCAAGCATCTTTGCCTCAGCAAAATAGCGTGGGGGGATGTCACCATTATTATAATTATTATTAGCTCTCGATGGAACAACGATGTAAACACCATGCATTGTCTGTAGAGACGACGACGACAGCGAGAAGATGTGACAATGCACAATGGATGTCTCCGCCACAGTGGATATTGTAATGGGATGTGTCAAAAGCCCGTCGCGGCGGTTCCGTGACATGCGTCGAGATCTCGATAATTAAACCTGATAATGAATCGCAGATTGAAAGGCAGGCAGGCTCACAGGCAGTCATTTGTGTTAATGGAAATTGGACACATGTATCATCTCAAGTGAACAAGGCCTTTTTTTAATCCGTCCCCTGTCGGTTTCAACTGATTAGCATTGAGTGTCCCTGCATGTTGATTATTGCTAATGTTTGTGTGTGTGTATGTGTGCATGCGTGTGTGTGTGTGTGTCTGTGTCAGCTTTCTTTCATGAAAATCATCTGTATGAAAATTGCATATTGTGGGTTGCTGATTATGTCCTCGTTTGTATGTAGCTTTGCATAAAAGCATCCTCTAAACGCAGTGATGGACAAGATGGATTCATTGGTTTCAATCTAGTGCCACATATTCCAAATGACATTGTTTACCTGTCCAATCAGCTAGGTGGTTGAATGGTCACCCGGTGGAATTGATGCATTGATTGATGGTTACTCTGATGAAGGCCTAGTGCCGAAACGTCAGCACCAAAGGAAAAATAAAAAAGTGGTGAATTGTGAAGAAGCAGTGTCGCGCTCTTCCTTGAGTTAAATGAAAACTGGAGTACCTTGAAAAGCTGCACCTGCTAAAAAAGAAACATTCGAGGTGCGCGGGCTCTCACCAAAAACCCGGTGGAATTGGACAGGTTAAACAAGGTCATTTGGAATATGTGGCACCAGATTGTAACTAATGAATCCATTTTGCGCATCACTGTCTAAACGTTATGTAATGTAAAATACTGTACTGTGATGTGTGTATATGTACTCTGTAGGTGTAAAGTATGTATTCTGTAAGTGTAAAGGCATATCCCAGTATGGACTCTCAACCTTTCCAAATACGTCCTCTAAATGTAATGTAATGTAATATACTAATATAATGTCAGTGCATCTTTGTATCTCTGTTATGTAAAGTACTGTAATGTGACGTGTGTACCTGCTCTGTAGGTGCAAAGTGTGTACTCTATTGGTGTAAAGGCACATCCTTCCTCTCAACCTTCCAAAAGTGTCCTTTAAATGTAATGTAATGTCTGTGCTTCTTTGTGACTCTGTGCTCCGTAGGTGCAAGGGCGCGTCCCACTATGGGCTCTCCGCCGACCGAAAGCGACGCTCCCAGGAGGGCGACTGCTTGGACAGCACGTCCGAGCTCACCGTGGCAACCCTGCCCGGCGAGGGAAGCCCCGCCTCCGCCGCCGTGGCCCTCCTGTCGGACGAGCCGGGACTGGTCAATCCTGCCTTCGAGCCCAGCGTGGAGGACAACAGCCAATCAGGAAGTACGACCAGTCTTGCAGCTCGCAGCAACTCCAAGAAGAGTGAGTGTGAGTGAGACGCAAGCATGTGTGTATGTATGTACGTGTCTTACGTGTCTGTGTGTGTGTCTCCCTACGTAAGTGTCTCCTGTTATTTTGGTGTCATTAATGTGATTTATGGTTGCGCTTAAACTGTGTGTGCATTTGGGTGTACGTGATGTGTACTTGTGCGTGTTATAGCTTTAGATGGCCTTTGCTTGATTTATGCAGTGTATATTTGGCAATGTCAGTGTGTGTGTGTGTGCGCGCGCCTATGTGTGTGTGCGCCTATGTGTGTGTGTCTCTGTGTTGTGTCTGTGGGTTGCAGTGTACGTTTTGTACATAATGAAAATCAATGCATGACAGACTGCCAGAAGCACTGTCTCTTCATCTTTCTCTCTTCGCTTCCTCCCTCTCTCTCTCTCTCTCTCTCTCTCTCTCTCTCTCTCTCTCTCTCTCTCTCTCTCTCCAAACCTTGCCGTCCTTCTTGTGGGCAAACCCGGATGGTTAATGTAAAGTCATTTTGTGTAACCCAAATCCAATACTCGGCACCTCGTCTGCCGCCGCCACGCTCTCTCCCTCTCCACCACACCTTCATCTATCAGCCCCTCATTCAATCACACTGCAGCACAGCACAGCACAGCAGCTCCCCAAAGAGAGAGAGCGAGGGAGAGAGAGAGAGAGGGAGAGGGAGAGAGAGAGCGAGAGGGAGCAAGAGAGAGAAAGCACATTAGCAGAGTGAATGGACGAGTATTTTCTCTTTTTTTCCCTTCAAGTAGTCAGTTTGCAGCACATTGCAGTGTCATCCTAGCCCTCTCTCTCGTCCTCTTCCTTCCTGCTTTCTCTTTCCCTCTTTTACTATTACTCTCTCTCTCTCTCTCTCTCTCTCTCTCTCTCTCTCTCTCTCTCTCTCTCTCTCTCTCTCTCTCTCTCTCTCTCTCTCTCTCTCTCTCTCTCTCTCTCTCTCTCTCTCTCTCTCTCTCTCTCACCCCCTGCCACTTCTCTCCACTCTCCTACCTGTGAACCCTGGAACTAGTCATGCATGTTGCCTTTTTTGACATCCCCTCTGGTCACGAGGGATAGCGTGAGTGGGTGAGTAGAGTGGAGTGGAGTGGAGGGGGATGCTGAATGGTACTGTATGAGAGGGGGGTGGTGGAGGATGTTGCGGAGTGGTGGATGATGCGGAGGGGTGGATGACAGTACGGATGGGTGGATGCTACAGAGTGCTTGCTGGCTGGATGGGTGGGTGGGTGGATGCTATAGAGGGTGGATGGTACTAGACTGAGGCAGATGATGGTACAGCCATGCTAGCGCAGCACAGCGGAGCAAGCTGTCAGCCCACTCTGGTCCAGACACTTTGAAAGAGTAATGCATCTGTCAGGAAGACCCGCGTCACAGAGAGAGAGAGAGAGAGAGAGAGAGAGAGAGAGAGAGAGAGAGAGAGAGCAAAAGATGAGAGGAAGGAGGGAGAAAAAAAACATAACAACAGAGACATAGAGACAGGGAGACAGAAACAGAAAGATGAAAAAAGCGGGACAGGGAGGGAAAGAAAGAAAGATGGAGAGACGCCAAGCGAAAGAAAGATAGACAGAACAAGAAAGAAAGGATGCTGAATTATAGTAATCCAAGCGAGAAAATAAAGAATGAAAGCGCTTTACAACGGAGAGAAGGGAAAAAAAGTGAATGAGCCGAGCACAGGCATCGAAGTGAGAAATAGAATGATGCATCCAGAGAGAGAGTGGGTGAAAGACAAGAGGCATGAGAGAAAAACTGAGAGAGAAAAAAGCAAACCAACAAGGGCTTTTGTCTTTCAACACATTACGGGTTGTGATTCAAAGCAGATTTGAGTCCATCAAATGAAAGGCTGGACCCCCCCGGGGCTTTCATCACTCGTTAAGTTAAGGGGCTTTGTGTGTGTGTGTGTGTGTGTGTGTGTGTGTGTGTGTGTGTGTGTGTGTGTGTGTGTGTGTGTGTGTGTGTGTGTGTGTGTGTGTGTGTGTGTGTGTGTGTGTGTGTGCGTGTGTGTGTGTGTTTGTTTGTGTGTGTGTGCGTTTGCGTTTTCCTCCTCCTCCTCCTCCTCCTCTCCACCTCCTCTTTTCCTCCTCTCCATCTCCTCTTTTCCTCCTCTCCACCTCCTCCTTTCCTCTTCCTCCTCCTCCTCCTCCCTCCTCCTTTCCTCCTTTCCTCCTCCTCCTCCCTCCTCCTCCTCCTCCTCCACTCCATCCACTTAGTCAAGTGACCACAATAAACAACACCTCATTTAGACCGCACTCGCTCTCCTCTGTGTTCTTAATAAGCAACTATCGATCGCAGAGACAGTCCTAAGAGGGTAGACTATAGACATGCCTGCAGAATAGTTGAGATTCCACTCTTCTCTTTTTTCATCTGAACACTGAAGGATGAACAATAGCACACAGTAGCATGAAGGCTTTTTGTCCTGCTGGAATGTCGAAAACCATTCCCCTAAGCGATGTCTCTCAGTTGGTGTTTTGTAGGTGGGAGTGAGAAAAAAAGTGAAATCTATTTATGCAAAAACAGATGTGGAAGGGGGTCCATCCAAAACAAACATCTGCTGCAGTGTGCCTGTGCGTGGGGTGTGTGAGTGTATGCACACGGGGGTGCAGACGCTCAGATATATCCAGTCTTCTCATTGGCTGGAGCCAAGTTGTAACCATCTGTGTCTGTCCACACGATTGGCTGCAACCGCCCAAAACTCAAGCAACCCCTAGACATGTCTGGGCATGTTTGAAGTGGGAGTGATTATATATAAAAGTGTTTCCTCTGCTTGCCTGCTTGCTGCTTTTGTGCTTGCTGGTACTGCTGCTGCTGTCCTTGGTCTGCACTCCCCCAGGTCACCCATCACCTGTGTGTGTCTACCCGTGTGTGTGTCTCTGTGTGTGTGCAGTTCGCAACTTTGACCGGGCGTCGGTGAGGAGTCGCTCGTTCCGCCGGCTGAACCGGGCCTTCAGCGTGCTGCGCCGCACCAAGAGTGGCACGGCCGTGGTCAACGAGAGCTCCGAGGAGCGCGACAACCTCCGCAACTCCAGCGTCCCTCCCGAAGGTTGGTATTGCCGTTCTGGCTACTCTGTGCGTGTGTGCTTGTGTGTGTGCTTGTGTGTGTGTGTGTGTGTGTGTGTGTGTGTGTGTGTGTGTGTGTGTGTGTTGCATGTGTTTGTGTTTGTGTATTTGAATGAAAAGGACAGAAAAGATGCAAAATGTAAAATCTGCCTTGTGTGTGTGGGGGGGGGGGTGTTTGTGTTTTATGTGAATTTTAGCATGTGTGTTACCTGGTGGGGGGGGGGGGGGGGGTCTGTAGGTGAGAGAGAGAGAGAGAGAGAGGGAGAGAGAGTGAGTGTGTAGTTGAGAGAGAGAGAGAGTGTGTAGGTGTGAGAGAGAGAGAGAGAGAGAGAGAGAGAGAGAGAGAGAGTGAGAGAGAGTTTAGTCCAAAGAGAGAGAGAGACAAACAGAGATGACGTCCTGTGTCTACCTAGTAGAGGGCGTCAGTCTGTGGAGGCTGGAGAGGAGGTTGGAGTGGAGACTGGAGTGGAGTGGAGTAGCACGTGGTCACAGTAGCAGCATATGTCCCTTTAATTATTGAAGCAGCAGATTGCGTAAGACCTCCGAGACCGATCACAAGGAGGATGGGGGGCAGAGGAGAGTGGAGGAGTCAGGGAAGGGAGGCTGGGGACAGATAGAGATGGAAGAAACTGTGATAGAGGGAGAAACGGAGGGAAAGATAGAGGGAGTAATGGACGGGGGGGGGGCAGGGTGGAGCAGAGGAGAGTGGAGGAGTCAGGGATGGAAGGAGGGTGGGGACAAATAGAGTGATGGAAGAGACGGTGATAGAGGGAGAAACAGAGGGAAAGATAGAGGGAGTAATGGACATAGTAATGGATAGAGGTGAAGGGGGATACTATAGAGAGAGATGGAGGGATGTAGGATGGATGGAGGGGCAGATGGAGAAATTTGAAGAGACAGTGATGGAGGCAGAGATACAGTAGGTACATGTAAGTAGAGGGACTGATAGAGAGAGAGAGAGATGGCGGGAGAGATGTTGGGTAAGATGGGTGGATAGAGTGAGATAGAGAGAGAAGAGCCACTGATAGAGGGAGACATTAAGCCAGTAATGGACAGATGACAAGAGATTTAGAGGAAGATAAGAAAAGTAGAAAGAGAGAGAGAGAGATGTTGAGAGAGAGAGAGATGTTGAGAGAGATGAGTGAGGGATGGATAAAGTCACTGATAGAGGGAGAGGTGGAGAGAGATAGATCAGATGTACTGTGTGGTCGTCTGGATAGAGAAAGGAGGGAAGAAGTGAAAGGATGCAGGGATGGCGGAAGGCAGAGATGTCTTGATGGATAGAAAGAGAGATGAAGGTGGATAGAGGGAGACGTGAAAGGAATAGGGGACGGAGGAAGAAGGGATACAGAGAGAAACAAAGGGAGAGCTAGTGGCAGAAGAGATACACGGGTGAGGTGACAGGGGACATGAAGAGAGATGAGGTAAAGGTTGAAGGAGGCAAAGATGGAGGGAG
>NC_085862.1:33463368-33465868 GCF_034702125.1 Engraulis encrasicolus | reverse complement strand
CACTTCATGTCGTCCAGCTATCAGTCACTCTATTGTGGGAGCAGGGATACCATCTGCTCTGAGCTGTCTCCCTCTCCACAGCCGGCGCCCTACAGCCAATATCAATGGCAGCGGTGTCATCCGTGATCTGTGTGTGTGCGTGTGAGTGTGTGTGTGTGCACATGTGCGTGTGTGTGTGTGTGCGTGCGTGCGTGCATGCGTGCATGCATGCGTGTGTGCCCTGTGTGTATGCATGTGTACTGTATTTACAGTCAGAGGAATATGTTTGTGCAGCGTTTAGGATTTCTTACATTTTAATTGAGATTTACATTACATTACATTGCATTTGGCAGACACTTTATAACCAAAATGAAATACTCTGACTGTACGTGCATGGGTATGCGACTATGCGTACATGTGCATGCGTGTATTTGATTGTGCGATTGTAGGTGTGGGCATCATGTGTGTATCTGTGGGCATGAGTGTTGGTGTCTACTGTACAGTACTGTACCAGACATATAGAGATATGCCAATGTAATAGGTTGCTATGGGCACCTAACATGACCAGGTTCCGGTCTGCCTAAAGGGGCGTGTCATAATGCTCCTACATTGAATAGAACACTCCTTAGGTCTGCCTAGGTCTGCCTAAAGGGGGATTTCCCCCCCCTCTCCCCTAGAACCCGGAAACAATGGGCCAATGGAACCTCTCTCTCTCTACTCTCTCTGACTGTACTAGTGGAGAGGTATGAGCTTTATCATTATCACTCCACTATCACCCTCCAGATCCCTATTCTGTGGCAAGAATATACAGTACAGTACACCCTCAATTAAACTCATATTCACGTCTACTCTCCTCCTCCCTTCCCTCTTACACTTGTCCATCATCCTTTACCCCCTCACCTCAACCTTTCTCTCTCTTTCTCTCTCTCTCTCTCTCTCTCTCTCTCTCTCTCTCTCTCTCTCTCTCTCTCTCTCTCTCTCTCTCTCTCTCTCTCTCTCTCTCTCGCTCTCCTCCCTTTTCTCTCTTTCCCCTTCTTCTCTATTTCCTCTTATACCTCCCCATTTCTCTCTTATTCCCCCTACTCTTTCTCCTCTCCTCCTCCTCCTCTCCACTTTCCTCTCCTCTCTCCCCTCTCTCCCCTCTCCTCTGCAGTCTTGGCCCTGCCCCAGCTGCACCACCTGATTCCCGATGGGGAGATCACCAGCATCAAGATCTACCGGGCCGAGCCCTGCGAGCCCCTGGCCATCAGCATCGTGGGGGGCAACGAGACGCCCCTGGTGCGCATCCTCATCCAGGACATCTACCGGGAGGGGGTCATCGCCCGCGACGGACGCCTGCTGCCCGGAGACATGATCCTCAAGGTCAGTGGGGCTGTGTTGGGTTGGTGTGTGTTTTGAGTGTGTTAGATGAGTGTGTGTGTGCACGTGTGTGTGTGTTTGTGTTTGTGTTGTGTGTGTGTGTGTGTGTGTGTGTATGTGTGTACTGTATGTGTGTATGTGTGTGTGTATTCGTGTGTAATTTTGTACATTATAGGTACATGTCTCTGTGTGTGTATTTCCACCATTCCATTTTAGCCTTTTTCTATTCAACATTATTTTTTTATAATTCATATTATATATTAAATGTGAATTAAATTACGTTTTATATGGATGTCATTTTATCCAAGGCAACTAAAAAAAATATCTGGAGACACAACCAGTATACCTAGTGCAGGAGAGTTTTAGATGAGTTCTCAAATGAGCAAGTCCTCACAAGCTTCATAAAGGCTGGGAGGGTTGACCCTGGTTGTAGCAGCTTGTTTCACCATTCAAGGAACGTTGACACAGAACAGTTTGGACAGACAGGAAGCACCTCGTGTAAGCAGAAGGCACGTTTGTATTCAAGGATTCATTGTAACATCCTGGAAGGAACGTACAGTAAGTCTGTAGTCTGTGTAGTAGATAAGCTTGGCCAGACTCTAAAGTAGCTTTGTCGACGAGGGTCAAGGGTTTGGCCTTAATTCGAGCAGACAACAGCAGCTAATGCAGGTTGATAAACACAGAGGAGTAACTTACAGCCTTTTGGGCTGAATGAATACCAGATGCCGCATTATGGGTCATTTGCAATGTTTTTATTTCTCAAGGAAGCAAACATTAACCATGAACCTGTACCAGAAGCAGATGGTAATCCAGTCTAATTCAGCCCTTTCAAATCCAATCAAGTTCAATGTAGTCCATCTCATCAGACCAAGTCACATTACATCTCAAGTAATTCAGCGTTTATTCCACTGCCAGTGTTACAGCACTTCCTCTTATATCCCTCAAGTCTCCCTCAGCAGGCCATATGAAGACGATGGTGTATCTTCCACTGTACTGTATTAGTGACAGTGATCAGATACCTTAGCATATGTCCCCCTCTGTATATGTCCGATCCCTCTCCCTTCCCCAAGTTAACAGCATCTTCACATCTTATTCTTATTTTATTCAAATCCTTGTCTGGTTCAGTCCAGTCCCATTCAATTCGATAAAGTGCTGTCAATTT
>NC_085862.1:33423368-33448368 GCF_034702125.1 Engraulis encrasicolus | reverse complement strand
CGTGTGTGCGCCTACATGGTTGTGTGTCCTGTAACTAAAGCAGTCCCTGTGATGTTGTTGTTGCTGTGGTCTCCAGATGGCCGTCTTCACAGCTCTCCCCCGTTGGCCTCAGCGTCTCTTTCAAAACACACAGGTGTCTCTTTGTTGTGTTGTGTTGTGTCGAGCAGCGCCCGTCCCGCGCGGCGTGAATCAGGCATATGCCTCACGTTCGCACCCGCTGCGGGAGCCAGAGGTCTTTGTCCTACAGCGGGAGAAAACATTGGATTGATCGGAAACGTTCGCTATGTAGTGCCGCTAGACAAGGTTGATAGAACTATAGAAGCTACTATCTGGGGAGGAAATAAAACAGTGCAACTTGTCCTTTATGTAGCAAATGAGAGAATGATCCGGAATAAAGGCTCATGACAAGTGGTTGTCATAACAACCTCTTTTGTTTATTCATTTACTTGTCCATGCCCCTTGTACAGGTGAATTTTGAGGGACTGACCCATCATAAATAAACATGGTTGTCAAATACCGGTAACTGTCTTTTGTTTGTAACAATCGGCATGGACTTCATGAGTGTCAATCATACCTGACAATAACCTATGTTAATCCTAAGCACGACAAGCGGTTACTACAGTGACCTCTTTTTCCTTGTTTGTTTGCGTGCCCTCCTTTGACAAAGTGACATCTTGCCGAACATGAACTTCATGGAATGCTACTGTCAACCTAAACACGACAAGCGGTTAGATAGGGATCGACATGCCAGTCAACATAGACCCTGCTGTAAAGCTGTGGCTCCCACAGCAGAGAGGAAAGACAGTGGCCTCTTTTTCCTTGTTTCTCTGTGTTCCCTGCCTGTCTAGGTGAAATCCTGCTGAACATGAATGGCATGGATCTGACAGGGGCTGACATGTCAATCAACATGCTGTAAATCTAAACACAACAAGCGGTTCCTATAGAAAACTCTTAACCTCCTTTTCCTTGGTGGTTTGTGACTGCTTATCCTGGTGACATCCGGTTGAACATGAACTTCATGGAATCGACATGATACTGTAAAAACCTAAACACGACATGCGTTTCCCTCTCTTTCCTTGGTGGTTTGTGACTCTTTGTCCAGGTAACACCCTGCTGAACTTGAACTTCATGGAATTGGCTTGATACTGTAAACCTAAACATGACATACGGTTCCCACAATAGCCCTGTTTCTCCGTCACCCAGGTGACATCCTGCTGAACGTGAACGGCGTGGAGTTGACGGGGGTGACGCGCGGCGAGGCGGTGGCCAACCTGAAGAACACCTCGTCGCCCGTGGTGCTGCAGGTGCTGGAGATGCCGCCGCCCGACGAGAGCTGCCTGGAGAATATGCCACCGCTGCTCTCGCCCTCCTCCTCCGTCTCGCCCTCGACACCCGATGATGCCAAGATCCCCCCGCCGCCCAACGACGACTATTCGCCACTCTGGGTCTCCTGGCTGCAGCTGCCCAGGTGAGCTGAGGGCTACAGACAGCAAAGTATTTTGTATGGCAGTGTTATATAAAAATGCATAATGAAAACAGGATGAAACAAAGAATGGAACATTTCTGTAACTGTAACTGTAGCATCTCAGCCGCCCAGGGGTCCGTTTCTCGAAAGCGTCTTTGCTATCGTCGTTAGCAAAGTCTGTCGTACGAGCAACTCAACTGCATCTTGACAGAGGCGCTCACCACTAAATCCAAGGGAATGGTGTTACGTCTTAAGACGGTCTTAAGACGGTTAGCAACGACAATAATCGAGAAACGGACCCCAGGTGAGCAGATCATGCAATTGTATGCCATTGTAAAAAAAAAGGATCAAAACAGCAAAAAGCATACATACTTAGACATTCTTTAAAAATACCCTTGCTTTGAGGGCCCGGTGTCTCAGTGGACCAATAAAAATAATAATGCGCCATGCGGTTAAGCTGGGGACCCGGTTTCAAGTCCTGCCCGGGGTCATTTCCCAATTCGTCCCCTATTCTCTCTCTGACTTCTTTTCTATCACCATCTTCACTGTCCTAGCTCCAATAAAAGCATAAAAAAGTGCCCAAAATAGTGCAAGCAGCCCTGAAATTCTTTCGTTGAAACCCATAACATACATATTAGCCCTATTTTGAAAGCATAAGAGATCTTGCATTTTTGCCTTTAGGGCAGAAATGGGAAAATAAGTCGCAAAAACTTTGTATAAGACGATAGCACACAGCACAGTATTTGTGCAGATGGGCCTGCCCCTATTTGCTGAAAAGACCCAAGTACATCATAACAACATTGCTACGACAACAAATTAAGACTTGGTCATTACAATTTTGGTGACAATATGGTTATAACAGAGGTGCTGTGCGAAGAGATCAAATAAAATAAGCAAGTAAGGCTTAATAAAAAAAGCACCAAGCAAGTTAAAACCTTTATAAGGCTGTGATAAAAATAGACCGAAAATATAGGTCTTCAATCCATCCAATCTGTTGCTCCTTTTGGATGGATGAGAACTGTTTATTCAGGTCAACCTAGAGCAAAGCTTCTCATGGAAGAACATACCTTGTTTTGGCAACAATTTATTTTTAGCATGTTAAGGTAACACTAGCCCATTATGAATAGGAAGTGATACCATATCACAAACACGAATGACACGGCAGCCATGGTGATGTCAGTAAATGACACCATGATGATGTCATTAAGTCGCATTCAATTATTGTCATTTCTGCATTTGGCATCATTAATGACATATGTCATGCTTGTGTCAGTCTTGTGCCAACTCCTGCAAATACTGTCATACCCTTTTTTACTACTTAGATAATGAAGTCGTAAGACTCGTGCATTTGAAGGCTTAGCGCTTAGTCTAAGTTACCTGATAAGGATTAGGCTGTAAACCAATTACTGGGAATGTGGCTCTGGTCGTTAAGAGACCTCTAAGGTCGTTGTTCCTCACACGTTCTACACTAAAACCAAACATGGACCATGGCGTGTCTCTGACAAGTCTAATCTCCGCTTAGAAGTGCATGCTTGACGAGGGAGCACTGATTTAGTTCCTTCCAGATTGGCTATTACAAGAAGCTCCGTGACCACACAATGTACACTCTGAATTAATACATACTAATAAATACATCAACCCTAAAAAAACAAAACAGTTTAGCAAAAATGTAAAAAGCGTTGGTAGTAATTGTAGTGCCTTGTTCACATTAACCTTTAAAAAAATATCTGATGTGTGCCTAAAGGTTTGATAGCAAACCCTTTTTAAAAAAGGTTAATGCCAGCACAATAAAGGTTTTTTTAAATTTGGTAAATGATAGTGCCTTGAAGATCTCCTTCTGTGATAGAAGCAAGTATGTTAAAAGTAATTCTAAAAAGTAAAAGATAATTACTTCAAGGACATTCAAGGGGCCAGTGGCGACTCCAGTTGGGACCTGACACGAGGACATGAGCTCCTCAGTCGTCTCTCTCCTTCTCAGACTAGCCTCAGTGACCCTCCTCTTTGCTCAGTGTCTTTGTCCTTCTTTCTAAAATCCTTTATTCCTCTGCTTCTCTCTGACCCCCTGCTCTCTCGCTGTCCTCTCCAAACTTGACTGTGACAGGGCCAGCTGGGAGAGCCAGCCTGTCCTGAATAATAAGCAGACCCCCTAAACTTCTTTCCGGAACTTTCTCTCAACACACTGGAGACACTGTTGTCTCCTCAGGGAGAGAGCCCTCCCACAGCACCTAGATATCTCATCACCCCCCTCCTCTCCTCTCTTTCTTTCTCTCTCTCTCTCACCTTTGCAATCTTTTCTCCCCCCCGCCCGACCCCTCTATTTCTCTCTCGCTCCCCTGCTTGTCTTCATGCACTCTCGCCTAAGAGGCTTAGCAGACTGAGACTGTGCCAACAACATTAAATGGATTTAATCCCGAGACCACTTCCCATCTCTCTCCCCTTCCCCGTCCTGAGGTGTGATTTTCAGGGGCGTCGTCACTCGCTGGTTGTCGAGTTTGTGTGGGTGTGTGTGCGCGTGTGCATTTGTTTTTGTAAGGGGGATTAATCCTCCTCCTCCTCCTCCCTTCTTTCTTCCCATCCTCTCCTCTCCTCCACTGGAGGCCAGGGAGAGGCAGAGCGTGGTGGAATGTAAAATGGCTACTTCTGCCATCTTGACCCCCGGCCCCGCAGGCCTCCACTCCACACCAGACATACAGCAAACAGGCGAGAGTCTCCCCACATACCCCCTTCCTTCACTTGTCAAACAAACTGCTCCACCAGATAAGTGGATGCAAACACCCAACGAGGTGTTGTTGCCTTAAACTGCTTAAAAAACAATCAGGGGGACGTGGCTGAGCCACTGTGTAGATGGAGATCTTTTAGCCCGGGGGCCTAGCTGGCAAAGGAGCTTGTTTGTGCTCAGCTGTGGATGGAACAGGACAGGACAGGACAGCCAGGCGGAGCATGCCAGCTGAGGCCCCAGAACTGTCTCCCTTAGAAATAAAAGAACGGATGGAAGAAAGACAAAACGAAAAAAAAAAAAAATGAAGCTCAATCACATTTTAGCTTGCCTAACTTGACAACATTTAAAAAAAGAGAAAATAAATAAAAAATAAATTAATAATAAATAATCAAACAGCTCATTCCCATTCTGTGAACGCATCTACCTAGCTCGCTACTCTCTGTGATGTGATGTGACGAGTGTCCTTGTATTGTGTGTCCCCTCCAGGCACCTGTACTGCTGCAAGGACATCGTGCTCCGGCGCAGCACGTCCGGCAGCCTGGGCTTCAGCATCGTGGGCGGCCAGGAGGAGGTCAACTGCAACCAGTCCTTCTTCATACGCTCCATCGTGGAGGGCACACCCGCCTACAATGACGGCAGAATACGGTAACAAGCCCCATAGCTAAATCAGATGGTTTCTGTATTTACTGTCTGCCTGTATTTGTACACGAAGGTTCATTTTTTTGTGTAGCGTATTATTCTGTTTTAATCATTGTTTTTTTTGTTCGTCCAGTTTTTTACAGTCAATATTCTGCTAAACTTTCAAGTGTCTGTGTGCGTCTTGCACAGTTGTGTACTACTGTTGCAGTCAGGTGTTTCGGACCATTTGAGCACCCAAAAGCACTTGACTTTGACTTTGCGCATTAATGTATGCAGTATGCACCCATGGCTGTTCTTATCTGTACTGTATTTCAATTTTGCTTTACCTGCCCAGGGATTGCAGATGGAAATGAGCTGTTTTGGCTATAATCTGGCACATTCCATCTTTTTTACTTTTGTAAACAATAACTCTTGTGCATGGTCCCTGTTGTATTTCAATTTTGCTTTACCTGCCCAGGGACTGCAGATGGAAATTAGCTGTTTTGGCTATAATCTGGCACAAGCCATCTTTTTTACTTTTGTAAACCATAACTCTTGTGCATGGTCCCTGTTTGAACTAAACTCAATAAACTAAACTTGTGTTTCATCTGTACTGTTGCAGGTGTGGGGACATCCTGCTGGAGGTGAATCAGAAGAGCACCTGGGGGATGACCCATACGGCCCTGGTGCGACTGCTCAAGGAGCTCAGGGGCCGCATCACCCTCACCATCGTTTCCTGGCCCGGGAGCCTGCTATAGGGTAGCCCCCAGCAGCCAGGAGGAGGAGAGGAAGCTTAACAAACTTACTGGAACACTTTCAAAACCTGCTGTAATGAAAGGAGGGTGGAGCTTACTTGTAGTACAGTACACTGACCCTGCCCTGCTGGAGCCTATGACGGCCTCTGTGTGGGTGAGTGGGTGGGGCCTCTGGTTATGAACTTACTTCTCCGTTGGGTGGAGCTTGTGAAAAGGAACCCTGCCTGATAGGGCGGGGCTCCTGCGAATCACCACGCCCCCCCCTTGTCTCCAAAGACGAGGGCATGCAGGACATGTAAATGCTAGACATGGACCTTGCTCAGGAAAGTTGGACTCGGCCAAAGACTTCCAAGACGGGACAAGCCTTAGGGCAACAAGCCCCGATGCAGGACGATGCAGGACTGATCACAGAGGACACGTAGAAAAGAGAGATCCGAGAGTTCGGTTCCTTCGCGAACCCTTCAAAGAATCCTGGAAACAGGATCTCATCTCGAAAGAAGCAAGGACCGGAGTCTTTTCGCTCACCTATGACCATGAACTTTGACTTCATCGGTTCTTGGAGCTACGCCCTTTGTATCTTGCCTGAAAACAAAATAAAGGGATGGGTAAAAGAGCACGTAACCCCCGTGTCACATCCGAGATCTTCATCTCAGACTACTGGGGGAATGGTGAGGGGGGGATGGGGTGGGACTGGGTTGGGTGCTTGCAGCATGGAAATTAGCCCTTAAAGGCGAAGCCTATTAGAGCAGACAAAAGCTGTCGCTCCGCCTCACTGGGCGGGGCTTGCTAATCCAATCCTGCTGAATGGGTAGGATGGGAGGGAGGGAGCGATGGACCAATGGGGTGCAGGCTTGGGATGGGCTTGCAGGTAGCTTTAGTCTCACGTAGATTGCACAGCTTTCTCATCTTTTCCCCCCCTTGAACACTGTGTTAGCCAGGTGCATCTTAGCAGGCCCTTCAGCTAAACGAAGCGTTAAAGTCGAGCAGGTGATGGTTAAAGTTCAGGAAATCCTTTTGAGGGTCAGTACAGGAATGGGGGATTGGGGGGCGGGGGTGGGGTTCAACATATGTTGCCAACTTGAATTAGTTTTAAGTTAGGAAAAAAAATTCTGCGTTTGAGTCATGTTTTGTTACTGTAAATGTTGATGTTGGGAAAAAAAATACAAATCTAAGCACTTGTATTGTTGTTAATTTTATTTTTCATGTTGCTTTTTGCTGCTTCTTTTTTGGTTCTTCTATTTCTATGGCCTTTGGATACAAGCTTTGTTTCATGCTGTTAACAACAGTGGTTATCTCATGTCAACTTTGACTCGCTTTTGAGACAAAGGACACATTTTTTTGCCAAGTAGTTCTGTCTGTGTTGGTATGTTCTCAGACGCTGTTGCTTAATAATAATACTATTTAAAAACACACTGTAATGTTTAAAAAAAAGACAAAAAAGCTGAAAAAAAAGAAAATGTGGTCATAATATCGTTTAAAAAAAATTAAGAAAGGTATTTACTAATACTAACTCTATAAAGGTGATATTGTGGGGGCCTTACTGATTTTCATACCTTTGAGGGAAAGCTGTGTGGGAGAGGTGTAGAGAGCGGTGGGTCTGTTGTGTGTGTGATCTGCGTCTCGCGTCTTGGCCTGTGTAGTATATTGTAACTGATGGTACCTTTGGTAAAGATCAATAAAGTCGTTCTACAAGGCAGACTGGGAAGGTCGTTCCTTTTTCCTTCAGTGTGTGTGTGTGTGTGTGTGTGTGCGCATGCGTGTGTGTGTGCGTGTGTGTGTGCGTGTGTGTGTGCGTGTGTGTGTGTGTGTGTGTGTGTGCGCATGCGTGTGTGTGTGTGAGAGAGAGAGAGAGAGCGAGGGGGGTGGGGGGTGGATTGGGCAAGTGAGAATGTGAGTCTGTGTGTGTAAGACTGTGGACACTATGGATCTTGGTACTGGGTATGGTGCAAAAAACAAAGGCAAAAGTCATATTTGCTTGAAACAAAAATATTTATAAATAAACAATTGTTTCTGCAAAATCAAACAAACAAAATCAATATCCCTCTTAGGATAACACTCCTCCTGAGCACACAGTTTTGTCAAATTAGAGCACTGCTCATAAAATTAAATTAAATAAATTAGTAAAACAAAATTCAAGTATTTCTTTTTTAATTTAACTATGAGGCACAGTTTTGTTAAATTAGAGCAGCACTCATAAAATTAATTAAATTTGATAAATTAGTAAAACAAAATTCAAGTATTTTCTGTATTTGACCTTGAGACACATTTGTAACTTATACTTCCACTTCAGAGTTGGCAATGTAACAGAAAAAAAATAACAAGGCTCACATTGGGCATGTAGTTCAATTGACAAGGGCGGGAAAGTGTCTCTCCCACCAGGCTCTGTGATTGGTCTGTATGGCTAACTGGCCTGTCAGTCTGCCGCCTCTGATTGGGTGTCTGCTTCAGGGCTGGGCTCCTCATTGGCTTCTCTGTTCTCGCGGGCGTGCTTCTGGCGCTTGTGCCGGCTTCTCTTGTGACTGTGGGCCCCCTCCTCACTACTGTGTCTCCTGCGCCTGCTGCTGCTCCTGCTGTCCTCGTTGCAGTACGCACGCACACAGGCACACACGCACACACTCCCACAAAAAGCAGACATATAGACAAACAGATACAAAAACAGATACATACGCAGTTACACAGACAGACAAGACATAAAAGACAGACAGACAGACAAACAAACAGACAGGCGCGTACAGACAGACAGACAGACAGACAGACAGACAGACAGACAGACAGACAGACAGACAGACAGACAGACAGACACACACACACACACACACACACACACACACAATCAACAAAGGTGGAGTAGCAACAGAATTCAACAGTGAATGAAAATTGCGGCAGTGTTTGAAATGGGCTTCCACTGTGTGTCTACACTTCACAGCAACACACACAAATATGCGGTGCAATGACATACAGTTTAGTGTGTTAACATGCATGACTGCGCCACACTGCAGTTCACATGAGTTTGTGCTTTTGCGTTTCATGGTCAGAGCATATTGTGAAGTTGTACTGAGTCAGTGTGTTGTATGGGCTTGTATGTTCTTTCTTGACAAGAGTGTCTATTAATGTGTCCGCATGGGACTGCATATGGCAGCTGCTGGGATTGTGTGTGGTTACCTGTGTGTGTATGCGTGTGTGTGTGTGTGTGTGTGTGTGTGTGTGTGTGTGTGTGTGTGTGTGTTTACCTAAATATGTGTGTGTGTGTTTACCTGTGTGAGGACTTGTGCCGTCCCTCAGCCCTTTCGCGGTGTCTGCGTTCGCGGTGTCTCTCCTCTCTGTCTCGCTCGGGGCGATCCCGATGCCTCTCTTGATCCCGCTCGCTGTGGCGTCTCTCCTGCTGCTGACGCTCCTCATCACTAACATGCACACAAGGATTCCCACACAAAGACAAATGCAGGATTATGCCAAATTAGTTTAACTGTTTTATTGGGAATGTCTTTTCTTTTGTTAAAATATTTGGTTCCACGTTAACATTGTGTGTTAACACATGGACATTTTTCACCATTATACTCTCAGTATTCTCACAAAATTCATAAAAGTACAATACATTACACTTGGTCATCCAAAACAAAAAACACAAAAACACACGTATTTGAGCCCTTTTCTTTTATGGAAAATCAAAAGAACTCCAAAAAATGGCACCTCATCATTAACCCCTATATGCCTGTACGGCCCCAAATTAGACCTCCATGTTCCCGTGTGGACCCCCATGCCTCTGGGTAGCAGCAGCAGCAGCAGCAGCAGCAGCAGCAGCACTGGCACCTGTCCTGTCCTCTGGCAGTATAATTGCCTCTGGAACTGAGCTCAGCGATAGCCCTTGAGAAACACCATCATCTCCTCAGCACTGTCCTATACTGAGTGACCTTTCCCTAATCTCTCTCTCTCTCTCTCTCTCTCTCTCTCTCTCTCTCTCTCTTTCACACACACACACACACACCTGCGCATACACAAACACAAACACACAAACACACACACACACACACACACACACACACACACACACACACACACACACACACACACACACACACACACACACACACACACACACACACACACACACACACACACACACACACACACACAGCCACACACACACACACACACACAGCCACACACACACATGCTCGAACACACACACACACACACACACACACACACACACACACACACACACACACACACACACACACTTGTTCACACGCACACACACACACTTGTTCACACACACTTGTTCACACGCACACACTTGTTCGCACACACACACGCGCACGCACACACACACAGGTGTGTGCGGTATCCCTGCAGTGGGCCATCTCCGCTGTGCAAACAGCCTCATTATTTAGTGAGCAAGCCGCACTCCCAGAGGCCAGAGATCCTATCCAGGGGCTAATTCATTAATCTACACTGCACACCAGCCCTCTCTCCTCTCCTCTCCTCTCCTCTCCTTTCCAGCCTGCCCTACCTCCCCTCCTGTGGAAGACGATGCACCTATGCCCACAACTCATACACACAGTGGCAGGGACAGGTGCACGAACACAGGCAGGCACGCGCGCACGCACGCGCGACTATACCTATATGCCCACGACACACAGAGGGGCATGGGATGTGCCTCACATACCGATACCGATACATAGTCGCACATAAGGGAATATTAGTCATGAAATTCACCTCCTCACTGCCAGTGAATATTGCTTAGTCATGGACTTACCTTGCCATCTCTATACCCTCTTACACACACGCGCACGCGCACACGCGCACGCACGCACACGCACACAATTAATTTGCAATATTCACGTGTCCCATTATTCATCACAGTGTGCAGGTAGAGGACACAGGGAGGAGTGTGTTGTTCAGCTCACACTCTTAAAAAAAATCACCCTTAGGTCCCACCCTCAGATACAGGTGACCTGTTTCACCACACACGAACACAAAAAAGACATATGTATGCACACATGCACACACACACAGACACTGCAAAAAAACCTTACAACACACTCAGAAACAGACTCCAAAATGTCCCACTTTTATATTTATATTACATGACAACACGCGCACACGCACACACAGGCAGAGCAGCTGGAAGCTGAAAGAGCTGCAAGCCAAGCCAACGGTAACGAGAGCCATAATGGTGCATGGCACACACATGGGAGGAACAGAGCAGAAGCCAGGTAGAGGAAGACAGGATATGAGAGAGAGAGAGAGAGAGAGAGAGAGAAAGAGAGAGAGAGAGAGAGAGAGAGAGAAAGAGAGAGAGAGAGAGAGAGAGAGAGAGAAGGGTAGAGGCAGAAAGAGAATGAGAGGGAGAGAACGAAGAGAGCTAGAGATAGTGAGTGTGGGGGGGAGAGAGAAAAGGATGAGAGGAAAAAAGAAAGGAAAAATAAGGAAGAAGCGCAATGAGGGGGAAAAAAAGAGCGAGAGAAAGATGATGATTTCCTGCCCTCAGAGATTTGCAGTGAGGGAGGCAGAGAGGGAGAGAGAGAAGGGGAGGGAGAGAGGGAGGGAGGGGTAGAGAGGAGGAGGAGAGGGGATGGAGAGATATATGATCACTCAGTGAACATGTGGACAGGACACCGTGTGCTATTTTTAGAGCACCGAGTTTAGTCCCTGGGCCCTTATGGATTGGTTGACATTAGTCCAGCAACCGCCAATTAACAAGGACAAGTGTGTGTGTGTGTGTGTGTGTGTGTGTGTGTGTGTGTGTGTGTGTGTGTGTGTGTGTGTGTGTGTGTGTGTGTGTGTGTGTGTGTGTGTGTGTGTGTGGCATGGTCAAGGATGAATGTATTTATTGCGTGTGTGTGTGTGTGTGTGTGTGTGTGTGTGTGTGTGTGTGTGTGTGTGTGTGTGTGTGTGTGTGTGTGTGTGTGTGTGTGTGTGTGTGTGTGTGTGTGTGTGTGTGTGTGTGTGTGTGTGTGTGTGTGTGTGTATTAAGGCGTGTGCGGGTTCGTGTGCGCATGTGTGTATGTCAAGGGCAAATGATGAAAGAATGTGTTTATGCACCATAAAAGAGCTTGAAGCACCGTAAATAAGACAATAAAACATGTTTGTGTGAGCATGAGTGTGCATGTGTGTGTGTTTTGCAGAAGAAAACAGATAAAAAGGTTCAGTTTTCTTTTCCCATATAATCTGGTTGACTCCCAGCCCTTTGGAGTGTGTATAAATCAATTTCCACTATAATAAACACCTCCAAAAATGTTTAAAGTCCAATACATGAGAAAATATGGGACTGAGAGAAAATATGACCAGAAAGTATGAGTGTGTGAAATGAATGTGTTTCGGCATGTCCCCGGTTTGTGTGTGTGTGTGTGTGTGTGTGTGTGTGTGTGTGTGTGTGTGTGTGTGTGTGTGTGTGTGTGTGTGTGTGTGTGTGTGTGTGTGTGTGTGTGTGTGTGTGTGTGTGTGTGTGTGTGTGTGTGTGTGCATGCATATGTGTGTATATATGTCGGAGGTCTTGCCAGCTGGAGAGAGGACAAACCTGTCCACACTGAGCAACAGGGATGAGATCATATCATATGCAGAGGACAAGTGTTCACCAAATGGCCCAGCAGCTGCAGAGAGGTGTGCTATACCATACAGGAACTACAGAGAGAGAGAGAGAGAGAGAGAGAGAGAGAGAGAGAGAGAGAGAGAGAGAGAGAGAGAGAGAGAGAGAGAGAGAGAGAGAGAGATGAACCGACAGACAGACAAAGCATGTGTGTGAGAAACAGAGAGACAGAGAGGGGGAGAGATGGGGAGATGAACAGACAGACAGATAGACAAAGCATGTGTGTGTGACAGAGAGTGCATATGTGAGATGGAGAACAGACCAACAGACAGACAGACAGACAGACAGACAGACAGACATAGAGGAGGAGAAGAAACAACCAGATGAGGGTTAGAAATAGATGGAAGGAGGATGACTGGGAGGCGGGAGGAAGAGTAGAGCGGAAGAAGGGATGAAAGGAGCTGAAAAATGGCTTGTGGTGAAAACAGAGTCTGCAGGAAGTAAGAAAGCAAGTGAAGCCAAGAGATGTCAGGCAGGCAGGTCAGTGCATCTGAATGTAAAATGAAACCACTTGTCAGGTAGATAAAGCTTCTGGAAAGACCCGTAAGGCTGCTCAGGGCAAAACAATATAACATAGGCTATTTAAATTCTGCCACGACTGACTACAGCTCTATCAAATCACACAGGCACATCAGTCAGGATAGTCTGACTCTTTACTGCCTCCTCTGGTTATAATCAGTGTGGCAGGCCACTTTCATATAATTGTGATGATGCATACAAATCAAATGGGCTGTAAAATGGTAAGATACGGAAATGGCGTCATCCTTATCCTGTCCTTTAAATGCCCTGTCCAGAAGCTGTGTCAAATAAAATTGTGTAATATATCCACAAATCATCCACATATATGATCCATTTTTTTCTGCTCTTTAGAATATGACTGTTCGAGCTGTATTTTACAAAAAACAGATAAGGAAAACATAAAACCCAGCACAGTACCAGCGTATTGAAATAAAGAATGTACATTTCGCAAACGTTTTATTAGTATGGACAATTTTTGGTGATTCTGGATTCCTAGATGTTTATGAACTAGACAGGCACCTTCTTAGTGAGTGCACGTTGGTGAGGAAAGATCGGACAACATCCAGTTGCCCCAGTGCTAGCATACAATCGAATTTAGAAAAAAAAAAATTAAATGGCTTTTTCTGCATTTTGGCATTTAAGAACTCATCATTCACGTCTTGCATGAATAACAGTTTTTAAGTGTCATACTTGCCTCTACCACAGCACGAGACATATAGGCGGGGCAGATACACAGGCACGCGGTAACAGTAACTGAAAAGGCCAGGGCTCAGCCACAGCCACAGGCTAATGTGCAGTGTACATACTGTACCAGTGACAGATTTACAACACATGCACTACTGTACCAGTGACCTTCCAGCGCCGGCAAAAAAGAGGGCAAAGCAGAGGACGGCTGAAAAATTACATGAACAGATTTGACACTAACCACAGTTATTTTTTCCCTCTCTCTCCCTCTATACACACAAACACGCATACTGTGTGTGCGCGTGCACGCACACACACATACACATACAGTACCGTGTGCTTGTGTGTGTGCGTGTGTGTGTGGTGTGTGTGTCAGAGTGGCTCACAGATGTTCCAGTGCCCTGGATTTGGCCACATCTCCCCATATAACCTCCTGCTGTGAGCTACGACTGTGACTTAGCCTAGCATCCACCTGCACCACACGCTAGCCCTGCGGCGTTAGCCCAGCTGCGTGTGTGTGTGTGTGTGTGTGTGTGTGTGTGTGTGTGTGTGTGTGTGTGTGTGTGTGTGTGCATGTGTGTGCGTGTGTGTGCGAGAGAGAGAGAGAGAGAGAGAGAGAGAGAGAGAGAGAGAGAGAGAGAGAGAGAGAGAGAGAGAGAGAGAGAGAGAGAGAGAGAACAAACACAAGACATGAAAAGGTATCCTTACAAACAGCAAACATAACCTCAAAATTGCAGTTGAGACATAAAAGTGAAAGAATAAAGGGTATCCGCCACCACCAGGTTCTGCTCTGATGCTGGAAATAAAACAACACCAAACACCAGTATGTTTCCTCACAAATAGGGGTGAGAACGCAGGGGAGGTAAAGAAACTCTTTTTCAAACGACACCATGGCTACCAGCGAGTCTTTATGTACTTTGTTTTTTAACTAGGGCTGGGACTCGATAAAACATTTTAATCAAATTAATCTAAAGGCTTTGAAATCGAATTAACACATTGAATACCGGCGGTGCTCACGGAATTATGTCGTAGAATACCAGCGTTCTAAGCCCTTTTTTGACGTTTTTTTGTAGACTCACAGCTTATCATGTGATAGGGCCACTGAAATATGTTATGACTCGTTCGAAAGTGGAGACGCTGCCCTCTTAAGCTAGATTTATGCTTTGCTCGCATAGAATCTGCGTCCGTCCGTTTTCTGTCTATGCGCGTCCACGCCCCCCTCTCAGAGGCTCTGCGCCCGTCGTCTAGCGCCTCGAAAAAATTCTAACTATCCGTCGGACGGACGCGGAGTACGCAGACAAAAAGGCACTATGATTGGTCGTCTCGCTACTTCCTTGTTCTGTTCTTGTGGCAGCGCAATGCCAGTAGTTTGCGAGAGCAGAGCTGTATTCTGTTAAAAACTTTATTAATGCCTTGTGTGTAAATGTGTGTAAATACACGAAGCTAAGCTAAGTAACAAACAATGCATCAGTTGAACACTCGTGGCACAATGCCTGCGGTTTTACTACCGTTCCTCCACCGAATGTAAACACACATCGGCAGAATCAACTGTCTTTACATGCTTGCATTTTCTGCTCGTGAAAACAGACTGGGTATGTCAAATAATGATACCACTGCATTGCCTTTGCAATTTGTGTGAAAATACCTAGCTAACCGGGATAGAAAGCAACATTGCTTAATAATGACCGCAGTGCTTACAATGTAGTGAAAGTAGCCTAATCGCGCAATTTCAAATGTGGCTGGCAACGAGACCTCGGACCTCGCAGAGCTCGCAGATGCATGAATACAAAATTGGTTCGTGGCCACTCCCACGCGACTTTTCACGCTCGCAGTTGCTGAAGTCTAATCTGACCTTTAGTAGGTGAAAACCGTGTGTCTCTACGAGCTTTTATTGCCGAGCAAACCCATGCTAAACCGAAGCGGGTATCCATGGAATTCAGCTACAATCGGAGATATTGAGGTTTTTGTGAAGGGTGCGCTTCTTCAGAATGTGACGAGTTTGAAAGGGGATGAGTTGGTTTTAATCACAATTTGGTGCAAGGTTAGCTCTGACACACATCTTCCTGCTCGTCAAGACACACCTCCTGCTCTAAACCACTACGACACCGGCAATCAATGCCCTTCGAAATCCACGTTTTTCACACAGACTGAACACAAGCTCTTTGCACACATGCAGAAGGTCGGACATTTGCTAAAATAGTTCCCGATGACTCCCGAAATAATAGCCCAACATTGACAACAAATCCCAATGATATGATGCTTAGATGTAGCCCATCCGATCCATATGTAGCCATCTATGCTAGCTTCTGGCTTTTCACATACAGGAAGACAGTTCAACATAGGGGTGAATAATCAAATAAACTTATCTGGTTGGCGATCAAACTTCTAAATCGGAGCGCATTACTCCAATTACAATTCGGGTGCCATTTTGATCCAAGGAGCTGGTAAAGGTCTAGGTAGCAAGCCCAGAAAGTTCAAGATACTCCTGGCACGATATACAATGGTCTCTGTGTTTACCTATTGCGTGAAGTCAGACACAATACACGCTACCGATCGTAGGCTACTAGGGAAACAAACAACAACATAGCACGATTCACGAATACGGCAGCACACCTCCTGCTCTGTCACACTACGACATCAGCAATCGATGCCCTTTGAAATCCCCGTTTTTCACGTGGACTGAACACAAACTCTTTGCACACATGCAGAGGGTGAGACATTTGCTAAAATAGCTCCCGATGACTCCCGAAATAATAGCCCAACATTGACAACAAATCCAAATGATATGATGCTTAGATGTAGCCTAGCCCATCCGATCCGAATCATATGCGGTGGCAGATGGACACTCCCAACTGAGATCGCTCCCGGACGTGTAGTCCCAGGTGTTTCTATCACTCCCGGACGTGTAGTCCCACCCGATTATATTTCACGTATTATCATACACTGCCACATACAAGCAATTTAAGGTTAGGGTTAGGTTTAGGGTTAGGTTAGAGTTAGAAACAAAAAACTAACATCAAAAAGATAACTAGCTCCGTTATATGGCGGTGGGATCGATAGTCTGGCTAGTGGGGGCGAGCCGACATGGGAGCGTCCTGCGTTGGGAGCGACAATCAGGGAATCATGATATGTAGCCATGCTAGCTTCTGGCTTCTCACATACAGGAAGACACAGAAACTTATCTTTTTGGCGATCAAACGTCCAAATCGAAGCGCATTACTCCAATCACATATCGGGTGCCATTTGGATCCAAGGATCTGGTAAAGGTCTAGCAAGTCCAGAAAGTTCAAGATACTCCAGGCACGATATACAATGGTGTTTACCTATTGCGTGAAGTCAGAGACAACACATGCTACAGTGACCGTACTAGGGAAATCAATGCAGGCAGCGCGATAGGCGACATGGGTTGGCATCCAGACATCTTGGTAAGTTAAATTAAAATATCCAAATCATAACACTCAAACATCATAACAATCAAACAACTTTGGACTGCAAATGTTTGTCATTTATGTCCATTCCATCACAGAGCTACCAAAATCACATATATTGTCCATTGAAGGGTGTAGATTCAAAATATGATATTTAAATGCAAAAACGTATTTTTACGTTTTGGTATACAACGCATGGGCGTGAAAAACGCATTATTACGTCGTCGGTACTCAATGTGTTAATCGCATTTTAATAGCATTTAAATATCTGACTTGAAAACAGTGAAAAATATTTTTTTTCACATGGATTTTAAATAATTACAATAAATAAGCTTAATCTAAAAATATTATTAATTTTTAAAAGAAGAGAGAACTATTCTCAATTTCAGCAGGCTTCACCATCAGGCGTAATACTGCCCTCCACTGGTCTAAGTTAATCCAGAACTATCTAGCTATATTATACTGCGATTAATTTTTTTAATCGCATTAATTAATTAATCGAATCATGTGATTAATTATCCGAAATTAACGCGTCAATGTCCCAGCCCTATTTTTAACATTAAATAAAGAAAACAATTTGCC
The DNA here is from genome assembly GCF_034702125.1 of Engraulis encrasicolus. Taxonomy (NCBI): domain Eukaryota; kingdom Metazoa; phylum Chordata; class Actinopteri; order Clupeiformes; family Engraulidae; genus Engraulis; species Engraulis encrasicolus. The sequence goes on along the minus strand of NC_085862.1, from coordinate 33,431,009 downwards.
ATTGCAGTTTGGTATATCCACTAGTTACACAACTATCATACGTCATCTGTGTGCTTTGTAAAAATGCATTTAGTGTCGCCGCACAACACATAACAAGCAGAGTTGCCGCTGGTACAGTGCTATGGGAAATGTATTGTGCAATCAAATTATTTTTACTCTACTTGTAAGTCTAACTCCTGTACATCAAAAACTATGCACTTGAGTAATAGTTGTGTATAATAAATACATTTGTGTTCACATATGCCTGTACGCGCGCCGCGCATGCACGCACACACACATTCTCTCCACAGCAGTCTGTCGCTTAAGGATACTCAGAGATGACAGAGGAAAGCAGCCACCTGATAAAACAGTAGTGTCGTGGTGTCGTGGTGTGTGTGTGTGTGTGTGTGTGTGTGTGTGTGTGTGTAAGACACATCTGGCAAGGCACATTTGCAAAGGGCTCAGCTGGCTTTGTATTGGGTTAGTATTGCAAGTAAATCTATGGTCACAGACTCACAGCAATGCCATGCAAGCAGTTTGAAGCACAAAAAAGATATCAAACAGAGAGTTAATAGCAATGAGGGAAACCGTACAAGTCCTTTGTCCTAAAACTTGAGTCTCTACCACACTATTTCTTTTGTTTTGGGAGTGTGTGAGTTTGGTGCATTAATGACCTCTTCCCCATTCCTCTCAAGACCCACACTGAGCCCCCATGGCTTGCTGCAGTCATCTATCTCTCTAGCCTTTCTCTGTAGCTGACTCTTTCCCCCTCTCCCACCTGCCCTCTCCCTCTCCCTCTCACAGTGTGGTCGACGCTGCCCCCTATGTCCACAGTGTGCCTATGACAGTCCACTGAAATACCCTGTTACTGTGACCTGAGGGCTACGCGCTCTCCTCTCGTCTCCTCTCCTGTCCTCTCCTCTCCTCTCCTCTTTTCTTCTCCAGATCTGCCCTCCTGCCCTCCAGCACTTCTAAATATAAGGTCTTTATTTATTTTCATTTGACTAGTTCTTGTCTTCTCACACAGTTGCTTCTCATTGACACGTCTTTGTTCCTCTTTCTTTTTCTTCTTCTTCTTCTTCCCCTCTTTCCCCCCTTGCTCGCTGCTCCTGTGTTGATCTGGCCCACACGTGTTTATGTGTGGGCCAAAGTGGGACTGCTAATGTGGACCAGAGTCAACATCTGTCCCCAGTACACAACAGCTGGATCTGGACGCACACAGACACACACACACACACTCATGGGCTGTGCGTAACACAGACACGACCACACACACACGGTAACAATAACACTCGCAAACCTTTGTGGTAACGTGCATGCATGTGCACACACACGCATGCACGCACATTTTAAGTACAGTTTTATTCACCAGTATAAAGGCCCTGCGTGCGGATAAGGGCACATAACAATATTATTACCATAGTAGGTCAGTCCACTCTGAATAATACTGACATGATTGCATCTTTTAGTGTAACAGCACTTTGGTATGCAAACTCACAAGCTCAAAGTGACAAGATTTTCTCAATCTCTTCATTGTAAAATCACCGGAAAAACACCAACATGCACAAATGCCTATGTTTCTTGCCCTTCACTAAATACACACACACACGTGTGCAAAAATCTTGTTTCCTTTCGCCCTTCACTAGAAATGCAGTCAGCTATACAAACACTGACAAACACAGACAGACACACACTGAGGTAACCGGAGCATGGTACCATGCCGCTACACTGCTCCCTTGGGGCGCCATTGGGGGCTGCCCCCTTGTACGGGTGAAGCATACATGCAATTTCATTGCGTACAGTGTGCACTTGTGTGCTGTGGAGTGATGTGTCACAATGGAAATGGGAGTTGGAGTTTCCCAGGTGAGCTTTCACTTTCACTTTCACTCATCTGTCACTCACCTGTGCTGATGTGAAGGGGAGATACTGCGCTCCCTCTCTCTTTGGCGCTCCTTTTCCCTTTCTCTCTCCTTCTCCCTCTCTCGCTCCCTCTCTCTCTCCCGCTCGCTGCGTTCTCTTTCATGGGCCCTCTCCTTGGCCTTGTCTCTGTCTCTGTCTCTCTCTCGTTCCCGTTCCCGATCTCTCTCGCGGCTGGCGTCCCGCCTGGCGTACTGCTCCCAGGCCTTGCTGGTGTCCATCAGGCCAGGCCACGAGGTCACGCTGCTCATCAGCGGAGGGTACACACCTGGTGGGAGAACATCGAAAGAACAGCATCTGAACAACGGTAACGCAAACATACATGCACGACTTGCACGCACTCACACATGGACGCAAGCACACAGGCGTGCACATGCCCGCACATGCATGCACAAGCGCACTCACACACACAGACAGACAGACAGACAGACAGACAGACAGACATACACACACACACACACACACACACCTCATCATAGGAGGGTACACACCTGACCTGACTGAGTAACATCTCGGTGAAATTTGCAGCTAGAAGCAGGCTTCACTCTTATTTACTTAGATTGTGAGGGTGCTGGCCCAAATGCTCAACTCCATTCTTCTCAAAACAAGAGTTACAGGTGACCTGAGGTGATTTCCCAATCCTTCCCACCTCACTCTCCTGTCACCCTCACACTGTCCTATCTCAATAAATTAAATAAAAGGCCCAAAAATATCTTTAAAAAAAGTTAAAGGTTATGCTGGTTACAATTAATTGAACTTAGAATCAATCCAACCAACAAGTGTTACTGTAAATTGATTAGGAATGACAAAAAAACATGACGAACAACAATACTGTTTATTAAGAATTTTGTGGTCATTTACTTTCTCTGAACAGCTTGACTCATATAGGGGACTGATAGCTAGAAATATCTCACATATGGACTGGCTGAGAAACAGAACATGAACACAGAGAACACATTCGCACAGAACATGACAATGTCAAAGAACATGACTACACACACTATTGTATATGAATAATTTTGTGGTCATTTACTTTTTCTTTAAAGTCTGTGCTTTCTACTTCTGTGTTCTACTACTGTGTTTCTTCAACGTATGTACACTACTGCACGTGTTGCGATGTGATTCAGCCTTCTCAACTAAATAAATATTCGATTTAAACTTGGTGACACTTTATTTTAGGGTTCACATGCTAGTCAGTAATGGTGACTTAATTGACTTATGAGACACATGTAAAGAAAAATAATGTGTTAGATGTGAATTTGCAAGCTTCTTGTTTGTTACCTATAAGGACGTCATAATTGGCATAATCATAATTAAGACCTTGTAGGCCCTTAATTTTGTTCAACATGTCACGTTGCTTACACAGACAGTAATTAAGCATGTATCAGTGATTAACGTGTAAACCTTGAAATACAGTGCTAACTTAAACCTCTATCTCCTAGTTCAAATCGGAATACTGATGATCATTTTTCTTCCAATATCACTAGCCCTAGATGCAGGTGCACTACCAGCTGGGCTTTCCCCTCCTGCATTTTGTCATTTAAACACAAGACACGTGAAACGACGGCAGTGAGGGCACCAACATGACCAAAAACGCGGGCATGATCAAAGGACTGCTTGGCTATCGCCATCTCAATAAGGAGAGCTATTCCCCTACTCATGTGGCCCTATTATAATGCTGAAGAAAGGGGGCAGTCGGCTCAGATCCCCAGAGAAAGATGAGGAGTGTGTGTGTGCGCGCCTGTGCGAGAGAGAGAGAGAGAGAGAGAGAGAGAGAGAGAGAGAGAGAGAGAGAGAGAGAGAGAGAGAGAGAGAGAGAGAGAAGAGTGTGTGTGTGTGTGTGTGTGTGTGTGTGTGTGTGTGTGTGTGTGTGTGTGTGTGTGTGTGTGTGTGTGTGTGTGTGTGTGTGTGTGTGTGTGTGTGTGTGTGTGTGCTTGGTGGGGTTCCTATCAGATTTGCCTTATTGAATTTCAATGGTTTCTAGCACAGCAGACTAGTGTGAGAAAGGCAATGTTCTTCACAGGACTCCTGAGATGGGACCTGAGATGGGAGAGACAGACAGACAGAGAGGAGGAAATGAAGATAGAGGGAAAGGACATACAGAGAGAGAGAGAGAGAGAGAGAGAGAGAGAGAGAGAGAGAGAGAGAGAGAGAGAGAGAGAGAGAGAGAGAGAGAGAGAGAGAGAGAGAGAGAGCATGAGATGTACAGGTGGATAAAACGGGGAAATGGGGCAGAGATGAAGACACTGAGTGAGAGTGAAGAGGAAGAGAGACAGACGGAGAAAGACACATACGTAGACAGAGGAAGAGGCGCAGACGGAGAGATAAAGATAGAGCAAAGTCAGACAGGCAGAAATAGAGAGAGAGAGAGAGAGAGAGAGAGAGAGAGAGAGAGAGAGAGAGAGAGAGAGAGAGAGAGAGAGAGTGAGATGTAGATAAAGGAGAAGCGGGGGTGGAGGAGTGAATGTTTATGTATGCGTGTCCGCATGTGTGTAGTCTTTTTCCCACCTGGCTGATCCTCACACAGTTTTGTGAAGTAAACAGAGTGTGCATGTCTCTGGTGGAGTTTATTCCCACCGCCATCAGCTAATCAAAGAGGTAAACAAGAGTGGACATGCGCTTCATCGCCGTCTCTCTCTCTGCTTAGACGAGCCTCTATGACTGGAAGGGCCCGGAAATAAAGACACGCATGGATGCACAGACACCTTCAAACAGCATATAGAGGACTGATAACTAGAAATATCTCACATATGGACTGTCTAAGACACTCGCTCTGCTGCATACACCTACTCACACAACCATGCACAAACGGCAAATAGATTTTTTTTTTTTTTTAGGACAGGTACAGAGTAAATTCTCCAGTGAGCAGCAGTGCAAAATAGACAGCGTCACTATTGTTGTAGCCCGGTGCCTCAGCCTCAGCATTTTGCACAGGGACACACACACACACACACACATGCGCGCACGCACGTTCACGCCAACGCGCGGCTATGCACACACTCACAAAGCCACTCTCTCTCTCGCGCACACACACACACGCACACACACACACACACATTCACACACACAAAGTCTATCACACACAGATGCACACACAGAGGCGAGAGGGTCAGACAGTGTGCTGTGACCTTATTAACCTGCGCTGGCAGTAATGATTGGTGTGGAGAGTAAAGTGCTGAAGCGCCCAGCTCGCTCTCTGCTCAGCTGGCAGTTCTGTTCTCAACGCCTATTGAACCGAGAGAGATGGGGAGATGGCGACCGAACCCGGCACACACACACAGAGAGAGAGAGAGAGAGAGAGAGAGAGAGAGAGAGAGAGAGAGAGAGAGAGAGAGAGAGAGAGAGAGAGAGGGAGGGGGGAGAGAGAGAGAGAGAGAGAGAGAGAGAGAGAGAGAGAGAGAGAGAGAGAGAGATGGGTAGATGGTGACCGAACAAGAGGGGAAACGAGTGAGACAGAGAAAGAGGGGAAAGAGGGAAGGCAAAGAGTGTGAACAGGGAGAGAGAGGGAGAGAGAGAGAGAGAGAGGAGGAGGAGGGATAGAAAGAGAGGGATAGAAAGAGGGGGAGAGAGAAGCAGAGAGACACTGTTTCGAAACCAGCGCTATCATTTTCTGCCATTTTTCCTGGAGTGCTGTGGCTTACCTTGTCATAAAGATAACTTCAGCACAGAGCAGTGTGTTTGTGCACAGTGTAATTGACCATTTACAGGTCTTGATAAAGCTACAAACTAGCATCGCATGCCCTTTTATGACTGCTAATTAGAGTCTATATGTATAGCGTGCACAGATTGTACACCTACTATTTCTGACGTGTGCATTATTGTTATATATACTTTTTCCAATTTCCACTACACCACCGAAGGTTAACGAACATCATGTGTACGAGCTGCCATGTGCAAAAAAGCTTTCTCTGCACATCCATAAAGGCCAAGCCATGCTCATGAGAGGCAGTCTGATTGGAACACGACATCCGTGGAAACTTCACAGCTTTTGTCAAAATTCCGCATTGGGGTTACAGACGTGTTGTCCGTGATGGGCTCATGGAAGTGCTTTCTCTACGCCCCCCACAGCACTATATGTTAAGACTTAAGACTATTATTAGACAACTGACAAACCGTTGGTGAAGTAGCCAACCTTTTCCATTCAGTCAATACCAAATTCTTAAATCAATGAAACGAGGAGGAGTGTGTGTACCTTTTTTCAACATAGAGCTGTGGGAATATAGATAGCACTAGGGCCCTTGGTCCACTGGGTTCCGTGGGCCCATCACGGAAAGCACATTTGTGACCCCATCACGGAATTTTGGCAAAGTCTGTGAAACTGCCACAGATTTTGTCAGTAAGGGTTAGATCATTTATTGACATGCGACATGTCAGTGACATGCAGAAATGGCATGTCAGACGAAGGCTATATTTTTACCCCTAAACATTTCCTTACCGACAGGTTTATAGGTTGGTGGACACACATTATTCACTGACAGGTTAAGGTTAGGAATGAATTTTGGTCTTGGCAGTTTGACATTGGACACACATTGTTCACTGAGAGTTTTAAGGTTAGGAATGAGTTTTGGCCTAGGCAGTTCGACATTACAAACATGGAAACCCCATTAGCGTGAACATGTCCGTGATCACAATTTCATGAAAGGGGAAATGTAAAGTAGACGTTTATTGATCTCTACGCGTAGGCTAAGTGAGAGGACATGCACAGGGGAGGATTTACATACTAGTGAGCATGTCCAATTAATCTGCCCATATGTAGAGTCTCGTGTGTGTGCGTGTGTGTGTGTGTGTGTGTGTGTGTGTGTGTGTGTGTGTGTGTGTGTGTGTGTGTGTGTGTGTGTGTGTGTGTGTGTGTGTCTGCTGCATGTGCACAATCCAAGAGCAGATGTCTGTGAGATGTCGGCTAAGGATTTGTGGTGCTCCGATTAAAATGTCCCTTGCATTCACATCCAACTCAAACACTTTTCAAACTCTCTAAAGGGAGTGAGGAATTTGCTAAAACTCCATGTCTCTCTCTCTCATAAACACACATACTCACACACACACACACGTTCACAATCATGGACTTTCTTTTTACGCCAATCAAAGCCTTGGGGCCAGATTCGTTCAGAGCTTAGGATGGCTTTATGGGTAAAAATCCCTTGACCCTGCGACCCCTATCGCTACTGTGGCTGCGACCTCCGCGGCGCATCATCAACCCTCTTGGATTATCCTGAGCCTGCTTGGCCCACGGCCTCGACTTCCCAATCCATCTTCTGCGGCGGCCACCCGTCACACACAACACAGCTGACCCAAGGACAGTCGCACACGGGGGTATCTCGGTCAAAATCGCAACCCACATTTCAGCCTGTCACATCACAGCTGATCCAGGGAAATCTTGAAAGATGGCCTCCAATTCCAGAGCCATACTTCAAACCGTAATCGGTCAACTGTCGAGGTTCTCGGAAACACCACGAGAGAGATAATCCCTGACTCCATTCCTCATTTCACGGCTAGTGCTACTGTTCTTGAAGCAGCAGCAGCAGCAGTAGCAGTCGCCATCATCATGCAGGATTTCAGCATGACTGACACTGATCTGGGAACAGTGATCAGAGACTCACACTCTGAAGACAATTCCCAACTCAGCCATAGATGTTATGCTCTGCAATGCTCATCAATGCCTGACCACTACATCTCTATCGCCAAAACACTAAACACAGTCCTGTTTTCACAGCTGCACAGCCACATTTTCAGCACAGCACACTTTGG
>NC_085862.1:33410868-33418368 GCF_034702125.1 Engraulis encrasicolus | reverse complement strand
GTGCATACAAAGAAGGTATCCATTACTGATATTGGCGAGAGATGTCCAGCCATCCATGGGCCTGGCGCCCCGCCTTACTTCCGATTGAAGGCTTCCTGTTGGGGGAGAACGGGGTTGATGGGAGGTGCGGTCCATAAAGGCAAAGGGGGTGATGGGAAATGCGGTCCAAAAAGGCCTCCTTTCCCACAGGTGCTGCTCTCAGCACACACACGTCTGACTATAAATACTGTTGGCAGAGGTTGGCGAGCAGCGCTATCTCCTGACTTCCATCTCTCCAAGCCCTGTGTTCACCTACCCCCTTCTCCTTCTCTTTCATGCCCAGCCAGCTCCTACATCTGTCTGCTGCTAGCAGCTCCCATCTCCCCATCCCCATTCAGATTTTCTTCCTTGCCTTTCCTCCCCTCACTCTTTCTCCCCCCCTTTTTTCACCAATGTGTGCTCTCCCTTTCTGGCTGGTTTGGGAGGTAAAGTAGAGCAGGGGTGAGTGATGCGCCAGGCTGTGTGCGTGTGCGTGTCTGTGAATATGAATGCTGGATGAGTTGGCAGTGGCATGAGCACCGCCTCGCCCTCCCCGAGGGCTGAACCTTCATTATCGCCTGCGTCGAGGAGACGGCTAATTACGGACGCTAATAACTCAACCCCTAACGACACCCGCCTCCCCCTCTCCCCCTTCAACCCAAGCCAGCTGGCCCATTTCTAATAACCATTAAAGCCTAATCAAGCCGTCATCAGAATGGAATGAATTTGTCAATAAAACACATGTTAATAATGCAGCACTCCCTGACTAATGGACCTGGGGGATAATACAGACTGCTGGGGGCTCAAAAAGCCCCATGATCCACATCAGGTCATGACCCTGATTTGGGTGACAATCCCTTCTATTGTAAAATCAATAGGCCAATGGACAATTCAGGTGTACCTCAGGGCACTCTGTTTAGACCACTCATAAATTAATCAGCATTCAAGACAAAGGTTTGTGGACAGATGTGAGTAGGTGTGTGGTGAGTGAGAAGGTGAAAGAAAGAAAGAATGGAGGGAGAGAGAAAGAGAGAGAGAGAGAGAGAGAGAGAGAGAGAGAGAGAGAGAGAGAGAGAGAGAGAGAGAGAGAGAGAGAGAGAGAGAGAGAGTGAGAGAGAGCAAGAGAGTGAGAGAGCGAGCGAGTGCATGTTTTCATATGGAGGAGGTAAGGAAACAATTCATAACTTATACAGTCCCTGGTTGGCAGGGTTCTGGGAAACGGAAACTCCTTAAAACTCCTAAAAGGATGTTTGGACTTGGCAAGGGGTCTCGCCTCTGAGAGGAGCCATTCTTTTATTGAAACGAGAGGAAGTGAGAGGAAGAGAGAGAGCTCAACACAGCACAAAAAGCGAGACAGGTGAGAGAACACAGATATGGTAGGAAAGATTTCATTTCAACCAGGGACATAAAATGACAAAAAACATCCATCCTCAGGTAATAGAGGGGAAGGAACAGCGTGATAAGAACAGGGTGGATACAATCTAATGAGGAATGGCTTAAACCTTTTAAAAAGACCTTGAGCTGCTCAAGGCCAAGGACAAACACAAACACATCTATCAACTTCTATCCATAAAAGGTTGGAGAAGCAGCGGCAATAAAATGTTGTGTCTGAGCGACTAATTGAGGCCCATATAAGAGCATGCAAAGCCAGTACCTCTATTCTGGCCACCCTTGGTTGTCTAACTGAAGGGGGCTTAAAGGGGTAACTCTAGTAGCAGCTGTGGACGATGTCCGGAGGGGGTTTTAGGGAACTGGTGACTGGGCTATTTTCTTAGGGAGGGCCGGAGATGGAGACAGAGGCAGAGGCAGGGGAGGATGAGGATGAGGACCGGTTGATGTTATTTTTGGGAGGAAGGGAGACGTAGAGAAAGAGAGAGGGATGAATGGGGACTGATAAATAAGGGGCAAGCAAGCACTCACAAACAGGGTAACTAGGACTGAATCCTCCTGGCCTTATTTGGCCACCGCTGCAGTTGCCGAGGTGGAGGGGGGAGATTTGTGTCTGTTCCAGTGTGTGTGTGTGTGTGTGTGTGTGTGCGTGTGCGTGTGCGTGTGTGTGCGCGTCTGCGCCTGTGTGCGGGGGGGCAGGGTCGTGGCCACTATTTGGAAATGTCATTTTGTTCTAGTGTAGATAAGCTGTGGCGTCAGTAAAGTCCACCATGCAGGGATTAATACAGCCCATGCACATGCATACACAGACAGAGAGCAGGCAGACACGCACGCACACACGCAATCATGCACGCATCCACTTGCACGCACACAATCATTCCTGCTCCCGCTACAAATACACCCACATATGACCTCCTGCGCTTCTGCTCTGTCTTGCAAACACACAAACACAGACACACACACTGACACACACTTACACACTTAAACATTCCAGTGGATGCCTGTGCGACGACTAAACTTTTTAGGGGACTGCCCTCCTACTGCTGTGGCCTGATAAGTTTGTTTGGGAGGGCTGGTTAGGGAAGGTCCTGAACCGGCCTGTTGAGAGAATGCAGATGAGAGGAGAGGATAGGAGAGGAGAGGAGGGGAGAGGAGAAGAGGGGAGAGGAGAGAGGAGAGGAGAGGAGGATGCCTCAAATTCTCCACGCGACTCCTCGAGGCCGAGGGGACACGGTCTGATCTTCGGCAGAACATCATACCGACAACTCCTCTCAATGTCTGTCTACTGTCTCTCTCTTCTCCTTTTTTTCATTCTCCCTCTCATTCATACTCGATTGCTACATATCGCTAACACGTAGCCTATTAGAGCAGATGGGGTCGCCGGCGGGCCTACTCACTATTTGCTGAAAATACTCAACTACATCATAACAATATTGCTATGACATTACCCAGATTAAGACATAGCTATTACAATTTTGGTGACAGGTTACAACATAGGCTCTGTGCTAAGGGGTTAAGTATGACTATGAGAATTGACCGTTGAGAAAAACACTTTTTGCCTTTTTCTCAGTCTATTTGTCCTGCCTGAAATTCTTTTTTTTAATCTAGTGTCAGTGGGTGCTGCACTGAAATTATCTTTGTTTTGCTTTGTTTGTTGTTTCAGTATTACATGATCTGTCTCCATTTTATTCTGGTTTGTACATCTTGTTTATCTTCCCGTTGGTCAAGCTGCCTAATGCGGCATATCTATACATTATTGGCATATTAGCGGGTTAAGTGACCCTATCGTTGACATTGTGCCTCTTAAAAGCCACTTAAAATTATATTGCTCTCCTTTTACCACTTGGTGAAAAGGTTGTCCCTTGACTTTTGGTTCAAGTTAAATAATCTAAGTATATTTTAAACTGACTTTCTATAAAAAAAATACATGATGAATAATACACTTGCTTATACAGTACTACATTAATTGGTATGCATTTATCAATGAGCCTGTGTCAGTGAGTGTGCAGTTTTATTGTATGTCAATCTGTTCATCAGTGTACTGATCTCTACATGTAGAAGTGTTCTGTCATTGACCAGTGTCCACACATCACATGTGTCTGTGTACAGTCTTCTGTTCATCTGCCAAAAGTTTGTTTGTCTGTCCGTCCATCCGTCCTTTAATTCATTTCTCAACAGATCATGTCAATCAGCCATTTGTCTGTCCGTCATCGCATTAATGTCTTTTTATTAGAGATGCACCGGATCCGGTTCCGGTTCCGGATCCGGCAGGATAATAGGGGTTTTTCAGACTATCCGGATCCGGTTCCAGGATCCAGGATCCGGTAGCCGAGGCTTTTAAGTCAAAATAGTTTGAGCCAACGTGATAAAAAGGGCCCACGTGTGTGAGTAGGCTATGTGTTTCAACCCTTTCGTAGGATCCGGTATCCGGTTCCGGATCCGGCAGGATCTTAAGCAGTGGATCCGGTATCCGGCAGGATCCTAAAAATCAGGATCCGGTGCATCTCTACTTTTTATGCACCTGTGCTCACCTGTACATGTCTGTCTGTCTGTCTGTACCTTCAGTCTGTGTGCCCTACCCACAACTCTCCCTGTGTCTGTCTGTAGCCTATCCACCTTTGAGTCAGTCAGTCTGTCCATAGCAAGTCTGTCTGCCTGTGCATCTGTCTGTCTTGCCTGTGTCTCTGTCCCTCTGTCCATAGCAGGTCTGTGTGGCTGTGTGTCTGTCTGTCTTGCCTCAGAGAGCTCCTGTAGATAGGTGAACGACTGCGGTCTCGCTCCCTGTCCCTGTGACTGTCCCTGCTGTAGTGGCTGAAGCTGCCGCTGGCTCTCCTACTCTTGTAGCGCAGTAGCCTGCACTCACACCCACACACAAACACCCACACCCACACACATACGTACACGTACACCCACACACACACACATACACATACACACACACCGTCAACTCTCCTGCTGACACTAGACTTGTCACATACACAGCTACAGTAATGCTATTACAATTTGACATTTGACTCCAAAAATAAATTTACTGAGAAATATACATATGCACGCACACACACACACCATGCTGCAGAAACACACAGCAGAATGCTCCATTTCTAGTACAGGTGCACATATGCACAAACACAAACGAACATGCTGCAGAGAAAACAGAAATGCACAGCAGCACATACATTTTGTTGTACAGGCGCACAGGTGCACACACACACACTCACACACACACACACACAGACGCTCACAGACGCACACTCACACACACGCACGCACTGTGGGGAGGATTGGGCTCACCTGTCCAGTGACGTGATGAGAGAGGGGGGAGGAGCACCTGGAGGGGGAGGGAAACCTGCAGTGGGGAGACAGGGGGGTGAATTATTACTGCAGCCCATACTGCTGACACACACACACACACACACACACACACACAAATAACACACATGCAAAAACACAAAATAACATATGCACGCCCACACACACACAAATTCATGCACAGACACACGCACACACACGACCACACGCACACAAATAACACACACACATACACGCACGCACCCAAGTGACAATTCTGCAAGTTCATGAAAATGCATTTATTTATAGTATAAATGTTGATGGGGAGGAGAGCTAGGGTTCTTACCAGGTGGAGGTACATTGATAGGTGGCCCTATGGCAAAGGAGGCACATATTAATCACCCTAAAAACCCACATGTGCACTGTACACACACAGTAGAGACATTTATCATTTAAACAAATGACACAGAAACACATACTGTACTACCTTTGGTCTCGGTCTACGAGGTTAAGTCCCTGCACCTGAAAAAGCGTTTGAAGAAGCAAATCTACTTGCACACTGTACCTGCAGGACTGTGAGTTTGAGTGTGTGTACATACTGTCCAGGATGTGTGTTCAAGCATAGTGTTCGCATTATTAATGATGTGATATGTGAACACGATTTCCCTAAAAAGTTTGTTATGTAGGTGTACACGTGACTGTAGATGTACACACATGAATTGAAATACATGGAAACACACTCTGGCAAAAAAGAGCACGCACACGCACACGCACACGCACACGCACACACAGACACATACACACACGCACACGCACACGCACACACAGACACATACACACACACACCTTTTGCTTCCCACACTCCCAGACGCATGCTGAGCAGGCAGAGAGAGAGAGTGGGGCTGGGGCAAAAGAAGAGGCCTGGGTTGGGGCTGAGTCAGGAGCAGAGGCTAAAGTTAGAACACTCTCTTTACAAGCCTCCCTTTTCTACAAGGCGGAGCAGGGAAAGACAGAGGCTGAGACTGAGGCGAAGGCTGGAGTTGAGGTTGTGTATTGGCCTATGCAAGGACAGAGGCAGAGACAGGGGCTAATGAAGAGACTGGGATTCAGGTTAAAGCATAAGCCCAGGCATTGGCAGAGGGTGAGGCAGAATGCTGGGCCAGGGAAGAAGCAGAGGCAGGGGCTCCAGACGCAGACTAGGGCAGAGGCTACAACTCAACTCTCTTTGTACATAGTGGCCCAGGCAAAGGGAGAGGAAGAGGCAGGTTGAGCCAGGGGAGAGTGAGGCTGAGGATTGGCCCATGCAAGGGCAGAGACAGAGGCTGGGGCTAAAAGAAGAGGCAGGGACTAAAGAAGAGGCTGGGGTTATAGCGAGGTTAAAGCATAGGCCCAGAGAAGGGTGGAGGCTGGGGCTGGGGCTGGGGCTGGGGGCCAGGGCTGAGACTAGGGCGGAGGCTAAAGCTGAGCTGCACCCCTGCGGCCTGTAACTCCCACTGACCCCTTCCACTTGGCCCTGGTCTTGCTTTTACCAAAGGCAGCCTGTGCAAGTGGCAGACAAAAGGGCCTTTAAATTGCACACATATACTCACTCACTCACTCACTCACTTGCACAACTCTAACTCTCTCTCTCTCTCTCCCTCTTTCTCTCTCTCTCAAACTGCTCTGGAGCACACATATGTCCCAGTTCTCCTTTGAAGAGCGTACATGAGTTTTTTTTTGGTGAGTGCACACACACACACACACACACACACACACACACACACACACACACACACACACACACACACACACACACACACACACACACACACACACACACACACACACACACACACACACACACACACACACACACACACACACACACACACACACACTGACATACGGCCACACACACACAACACAGGCACGTACACACACATCTGGACGCCAGCCCTCTTTGTTTTTCCACAGAGACCCCTGATGGGAGGCTTGCTTGCCTGCTGCAGAGCTTTCAACAACACCAGGGAGGCACAAACAGGGCCTGTGTGTGTTAGAATAAAACTTTGGAAAAAAAGATGCTTGTAACGGAGTAAACATGGTGTATTTCTTCTGTTAGCATCTGTCTCTCTTTCTTCCAGACACACGCTTCCGTCTTCACAAAAATATACTTTCAAAAACAAACTCGCTCACTTCTTTTTCTCTCTCTCTCTCTCTCTCTCTCGCTCTCTCGCTCTCTGTTTGTCTCTCCCTCCATCTTCTCTGTCTATCTGTCACTCTGTCTTGTCTCATCTAATCTCCCCGTTTCTTTTTTTCCATAACCTGTGCTTCTCTTAAGTCTCTCGCTCTGTCTCTCCTAGACACACACAACGTCTGAGAGAGGAGAGGAAACGGCATCTCTATTTCAATCCCTGTCTCTCTTTCTCTCTGTCTCTCTCTCTCTCTCGTGTGGGGGCTGAAGCCTCTCTCTGTTTGTGTCCTCTTTGATACCAGAGACACCTGGGCACACGGGACCCTCTCTAAGCGGGCTCCAAACATCTACAAACATGCATGCGGGTGCACACAAACACACCTCAGCTTACACTCATACAGGGACACACACTTACAATGTCACACACACACACACACAGACACACACAGACAGACACACACACACACACACACACACACACACACACACACACACACACACACACACACACACACACACACACACACACACACACACACACACACACACACACACACACACACACACAGCAAAACAAGCACACCAACTGTTGTGCAGGGGAGCATCTGTCAGCGCCTGCAGCATCTGGCCTGAGC
>NC_085862.1:33393368-33405868 GCF_034702125.1 Engraulis encrasicolus | reverse complement strand
CTGATTACACAGCACATCTTGAGGCAAATGGGTTACAGCAGCAGAAAAAACACATTTGGTGCCACTCCTGTCAGCCAAGAACAGGAAAATGAGGCAACAATTTCGACTGGCTCACCATAAACGACACTAAAAGATCGGAAAAATGTTGCCTAGTCTGATGAGTCTTGATATCTACATCTACACTCTCAGGTGGAATTGACAGAATTTTGTCGATAACAACATGAAAAGATGGACTCTGTCTTACATCAACGTTTCATGCAGGAGATATAATGGCATAGGGATATTTCCTAAGCACATTTTGGGCCAATTAGAACCAATTTATATTTGTTGGAATGCCACAGCCTACCCAAGACTTTGTTTAAAGGTACAGTGCCAAAATGGTAGGCCACACCCTGGAGGGACATTTATTGGAAAGTTAAATGGATCACACAGCAAGAATGGCGGACAAGATTGCTCTGGACCCTTTGCTAAACCAATAATTAGCGTTCCTCCCTTCTGGAAGAAATTTTAGAATGTCTTGCTGCTGAAAAAAAATATATATAAACACCATTTTCACCCTCATCCTATAGTATTGCTTCACAGAAGTGGAGAACAGTAGAATGCACACATCTACATGGAAAGCATATTTTTTTTAATACCACAGAGGAATATTTTAAGTTTTTTTTTGGCAACTTAATTTATTGTACTGTGCTGCCCTAACAGCTTGGGCCTAGAGGACCTAGAGGACAAGACCAATGGCCATATTGTTTTTAAATGCCTGTTTACATGTGGATTGTGGAGAAGTGTCACGCTAGACAAATTTCTGTGAAAACAGACACTAAAAGTTAGTTATCTGATCTTACAAGGGTGAAAACAGACACTAAAAGTTAGTTATCTGATCTTACAAGGGTGGCAAGACTAGGCATTGCCACTATGCTGCCCATTCCTACTTGTCATTAACATTTATTAAAGTAATACATTTAAATTCACTGTGACACAGTACTCCACAAAATTCAAGTGAACACTGCACACTAGAAAATTGCATTTCTGCCTCATCCATGCAAGGGGGCAGTCCCCAATGGCGCAGTGTGGCGGGACGGTACCATGATCAGGGTACCTCAGTCAGGGAGGAGGATGGGGGAGAGCACTGGTTAATTACTCCCCGCACCAACCTGGCGGGTCGGAGTCGAACCAGCATCCTTTGGGCTACAAGTCTGACACCCTAACCGCTTACCCACGAATACGACACAAATACCATTGTCTTGACACCCTGTCTGTCAACAGTCACTTTCACTAGTCCATACCTTTGAAAACTGTCCTCTGGTATTTCATGACCCAGTCTTGACTCAATTAACTTGTTGAATGGTTGTTCGGCGTCTTCCATTCTTACCTTGGCTATGTCTCTGAGTGCTCAATACCCTGTGCTTCTTAAAATACTCCTGTCCTGCACACCTTCCAGGCCATTCACAATCTTGCAACAATCTTGCCTTGCCATTCCCTCTCGCTACCTCGGTTTGTCCTCGACCATCCTCCTCTCTGTCCCTCTGCCCATCTCAGTACCATGGGGAATAGAGCTTTTCAGTTGCTCTGCTCCTCAGCTCTGGAATGCACTGCCCCCTGACTTATTACCCAAGTTCAAATGCAGACTAAAAACTCATTTGTTTCAGTTAGCCTATTCCTTAGGACTTTTTAACTACCGTTTTATTTTTGTTAAAAATGTGTTAATGTGTCTTCGTTTTATTATTACTTCTCTCTGATCCTTGAATGTTTTGAAAGGCACTTTTATTCTCTTGTTACCGTAGTTTCATTTGAATTCCATTGGGATGGCGTATAGAAACAAAAAAAAGACAACTATGTTGCTGTGCACATATATCCGGCCCTACTAGTCTGACCAAAGTCCTATACATTTTGCAGCTAAAGACCTCAATCACCGGAAATACAAAATGTTAGACACAGATATAATATTACTTACTGTAAGGGTCCTCAAAAGGTTAGTTAGGTTACCTTATCAGTGCAACTCAAGAAAGCCACCACCTGCAACTAAGCCATTTCTGGCAAAAGCACTTCCCCATCAACAGCAGCAGTCTCATGCAGTAGGAGCAGAATCATTTCCACCTGTAACACAACTCAATGGGAATACAAAAGACAAAAACAGTGATATTAGTCAAATGTTGAACTGGATCTGGACGGTTAAATATTTCACAGCCAGTCACTGCTGATTGAAAGAAGTGATTTTCAATGAATCTGTGGTATCATTATGACCAAGTGAATAATTACAACAGATGACAGCTATGATTCTAGCACTTGGTAGACACACCACCACCACCAGCCACCCATCCACCAAATGCACTCACAAAAGCGGAGTCCTGTGTGCTATACCATCTGGCCGGATACGTCATCAAGGGTGTACTAGGCGGCTCTTTGTGTTCGGCCTGTAAGCCTGCCTTAAGGAACAGTGACGACGCTGTACCGGACAACGCCACACTGCTGCAGATGAAGGAGTACAGAGAGGGCGCACTTCACCAGCCATCTGCGGATGTATTCTCTTTACTGCAGCACGTTGAGCAGCTGTTCCGGGCCAGGACATCAGAAGCCCTAATGGAGTGCTCAGTCAGTGAACTAGTGGAAGAGGCCATGACTATGAAATCAAACCTTCCATCCTGCCATGATGTCAAGAGGAGAGTGATCACCAAATACACCAGGTTGAGGCTCAGGATTGCAGGTAAATGCATCAATAATGAAAGGGAAGAACCATGGGAAGGGAAAAAGCTACCTTGGCAGTAAAAGTCAAGCAAAGAAGGCTCCACCTCCTGCCAAATCCCTTCCGATGGCTGTAGCGGTCCCCACCAACACCACCAGTCTGCACGAGCCTGCTGTAGCGGTCTCCACCAACAATCTGCTAGAACCTAGATCCGAACAGAAAAATGACAACATGAACATCACCATTTCAATGCCTCGCAGTTCATTGTGAATCTAGCTATCGTAAAGATACACGAGTAATGTAAGCTTAATGTCAGCTTAACAAGAAATGAGCAGGTAACATCACCATTGTATACTACCCAAAAACAACAAATGACATCCTCGGAGACTGTACTTGTGATAGCCTGTGTCGACTCGACACACGACACAGTAGACACTCAATGGCACAAAAATCCCAAATTCTACTTAAGTAATACCTGAAGCCATGAACATCAGCATTTGAATGCCTCGTAGTCCATTATTGGATCTAGTTAGATAGCATAAAGATCTCCGTGCATCAACTAACTTGTTGACATTAGCTTCCAGCTAGCTTAGAAACATTAGCTATTTATAAATGACCGATAAGCAAATAGCTCTGAAATCAAACACAACGACTGTATGGATATTGACAGAAGACAACAGGACGGTATCTTATAAAATATGTGACATGTCATCGTTTAAAATATAGATTGAAAGGTAGCATCGATGTTTTGCGAACACGGCAAATCCAAAGTTGAACCAGAAGCGCCGTGTTGAAAACGCTAGCTATTACCACACGATTAACGGTTTTTCACATTACCATTGTGATTTTATATTACCCAAACTGGCAAAATTACATCCTCAGAGACTGTACTTGTGATAGCTTACGCTGACAAAGACAGACAACTTTGATTAATCTCCCTATTTTATCAACTTACCTGGGAAGTGGTCGACACGCCAACGACACTCAATGGCGTCCCCGTTGCTGCACAGGACCCTTTGAGCAAAATGAAGTGACGGCGAAACCCCGGATGTAGAGCAGCCATGCTCGTCCGCGGCCGTCAACGGCTTCAGGACAACTCTTCCTCTATAGCTCTAGGCCTACTGTGTGTGTGTATATATATATATATACAAATATATATATTATCATTATTATTGTTATTATTATTATTATTTATTTATTTAATTTATTTTTATTATTATTATTATTATTTTTTTAAATCCTGAAATCGTGGGGCGTATCGAACCGTGGGTCATATATCGTGATACAAACCGAATCGTGTGTTGGGTGTATCGTTACAGCCCTAATATACATATATATTAATTATCATTATTATTGTTATTATTTATTTTTTTAAATTTAATTTATTTTTATTATTATTTTTTTTTAATCCTGAAATCGTGGGGCGTATCGAACCGTGGGTCATATATCGTGATACAAACCGAATCGTGTGTTGGGTGTATCGTTACAGCCCTACAAACTACACACATTATCTTATTCTCTCACACACACACACACACACACACACACACACACACACACACACACACACACACACACACACACACACACACACACACACACACACACACACACACACACACACACACACCTGATAAGGCTGAAATGTCCCTGTGCCAATATGCCATCTCTCGGGTGGCACTGGGCCATGCCTAACAACCCAGGCACTGGCTCTAGTTTCCCAGGTGAAAAACCCATATACTTAAAGTGTACTTTTTTTGACCGTACTTAGTACAAAGTGTACTATTTTCGGCGATTTAAAGTGCGCTTCATTGCACTATTAGTGCGCTGAAGCACTACTAAAGCAGTACTTCAGCACACTTGCAGCACACTGAGGATGCTAAATTGGCACCGCTTTTGGACAACTTTAAGTGCACTACAAGCATACTTTTGAAAGTATGCTCCAAACACGCTTGTCATGCATTCGTATGGCATTAATAGTGTGCTTGAGTACACTTCTATAACATTTTATTGTTACTAGCAGTACAATAAAAGTATATTAACTTCATGCTTCTTTGGACTACATTGGAACATTTTAAGTATGTAAAAAGTATATCATATTAAGTATTGTAAATATATAACAGGTATGCTTGAAGTATATTTACAGTACACTCCCAAGTACAACGAATAATATAAATGTAATACTACAATCCATGCTGGCTCTCAGAGCTTGTACATTACACACAGCCACATGTCACAGTAGTGATACAGTATGCATGCCTAGCACGACGGATATTTACAATCATTGCATTGTTACAGAGATTTCAGATACACATTTCACTTTATTTCATTCTTGTTCCACCTCCCTGTAGTTGATCATTTGAATTGATCATGAATGGTGACCCTTGATTCTTTGTTTGAACAACTAGTTTCAACTTACCTCTCACCATGATATCAAGGGAAGTGTGAGTCTATATATACCAGAACATATACGTGACCATCATAACGACGGTGGGAACATGGCCATTGTGTACCACTTTAAAATGTTAAAACTCCTACAATAAATGCAGAATATAACAATGAGTAATATTTTCATGCAAACCAAAGATATTCCTTAGAGGTAAATTTCTGTTTGAGAAATTTAGCTCCAAGAAGTGCATTGCATGATGGTACATGCATGATGATGCATGATGGGTAAATGCACTTTGTGTAAGCACACTTTGAATATATTTGGATGAAGCATAATCATGGTGCACTTAGAAAAAGTATACTTCCAATATGTTAAAGTGATTTACTTTAAAGCGCACTATAGAAAATCACACTTCGAAGTCACTTGGGTGAAGTATAATCAAAGTGCATTTAAAAAAAGTGCAATTGCAATATGTTATTAAAAAATACACTTTTAGTAAGTTCACTATTAGAACACTATTAGTATATTCCTCTAAATACACTTTAGCCAAACATCTTCTAAGTGCACTTTATGTATGGTTCGCAAAGTGTACTTTCTTTGAGAGCAACTTAATTACATCTAATTTTAAGTACACTTTAAATAAGCATATTGTAAACATACTTTTTCTTAGCACAAAAAGTGTGAGTGCGCTTTTAACATGCTAAGTACACTTCAGTCGTGCTTTTATTGTACTAAATTGAACCACTTTTTCACCTGGGTTGGCACACAATACCACTCACAACACCCCTTCTACAGTATGGTAGGGTCCAAATCCTCCACCAACACTCCCCAGCAGTCCGACCCCTCTATTATACAGTCCCAAGAAAAAGTTTGTACACCCTTTGAAATTTCTTACCTTTCTGTTAAAATTGGTCATAAAACATGGTCTGATCTTCCCGGAAATCTCAAGAAGGAACAACCAGAGTCTGCTTTAATTAATTCCACCCAAACATTTACATGTTATCATATTTTTATTGGTCATAAGGCCATAACATTCACAGGAGAGCAGGGCATAAGTAAGTACACCCTTGCATTAAGTAGGTTTTAACCCTCAGTTAGTTGCAATATCATCAACCAGACTTGTCCTGTAGTTGCAGATCAGATGAACAAAACAATCTGTTTGTATCTTGTCTCCCTCTTCTTTAGAGAACTGCCTCTCGTCAGCAAGGTTTGTGGGATGTCTGGAGTGCATAGCTTTCTTGACTTCATGCCATATAATCTCAATTGTTTTTTGTCAGGGCTTTGACTGGGCTATTTCAGAATGTGTATTTCATTATTATGAAGCCATTCTAAGTCGATTTGCTTCTAAAGTATGGGTTGTTGTCACATTTCAGGACCCATACTCTTGTGTGTTTCAACTGTGTGACAGACTTCCTCACGTTTTTTCTGTAAAATATCACAATAAATTTGAGTTCATTGTTCCACTGATAATAGCAAACTGTCAAGGGCCTGAGGCAGCAAGGAAGCCGCATATAATGATGCTCCCGCCACCATACTCAGAAGAGGAGATGTAACCAAGAATAGCTAAAAATGGGATTAATTCTGCCAATCTAAAATGAATGGGGTTTCTGACCAAAAAAATATTGCTGCACCTTTGAGGTTTGCGAAAAAGCATTTATATGCTTCATAGAATTACTGCAAAATATTCTGTAGACCAACGTTGAAACCAAAGTTGAATTGTTCAGGGGAACACACAATGTCATGTTTGGAGGAGAACTGGAGAACCACACCTTCACCAAAAACATCATCTCCACCTTTGAGTATGGTGGCGGGAGCATCATTATATGCGGCTACCTTGCTGCCTCAGGCCCTTTTCAGTTTGCTATTATCAGTGGAACAATGAACTCAGAAGTTTATCGAGATATTTTACTGAAAACAGTGAGATAGTCTGTCAAACAGTTGAAGCACACAAGAGTATGGGTCCTGAAATGTGACAACAACCCATACTTTAGAAGCAAATCAACTTTAGAATGGCTTCATAATAATGAAATACACATTCTGGAATAGCCCAGTCAAAGCCCTGACAAAAAACAATTGAGATTATATGGCATGAAGTCAAGAAAGCTATGCACTCCAGACATCCCACAAACCTTGCTGACGAGAGGCAGTTTTCTAAAGAAGAGGGAGACCAGATACATCCAGATTGTTTTGTTAATCTGATCTGCAACTACAGGAAACATCTGGTTGAGGTTATTGTGACTAACTTAGGGTTAAAACCTATTGAATGCTAGGGTGTACTTACTTATGCCTTGCTGTCCTGTGAATGTTTACATCGTATGGCCAATGAAAGTATGAAAACTTGTAAATGTTGGGGTTGAATTAGTTAAAGCAGACTCTGGTTGTTCCTTCTTGTGATTTCCGGGAAGATCAGACCATGTTTTATGACCAATTTTAACAGAAAGGTAAGAAATTTCAAAGGGTGCACAAACTTTTTCTTGGGACTGTATACCCCTCTAACCCCACATCACATTCACCTTGCCTGCCGGTCACTGTTACAGACATTTTGATGCTTTATCTTTTGGCCTACTAAGGTAATATTTTGGGCTAAACATGAAATATTTAGTTGTTATGGAAAATCTCAATGGAATGTTTATGCCTGGACTATGATTTGATACAGTAGAGGGATTTGATACCTGGGCACTCTGGTCTCCCATACACCACCCATCCAATGCTATTCAACTCGCCTGCCAACCTGTCACTCTGGCTCTGCCTCCAACACTGGGTGTAGCTGGCACACAATATAACCCATACAACACTCATCTACAGTAGGGTCCATCTCTTCCTGGGGGTCTCTGGGGTCTACCATACACCCCCCCCCCCCCCCATCAATGCTCCCGCCCCCGCCCCCCCATGTTATTCACCTCGCCTGCCTACCTGCCTGTCACTCTGGCTGGAGGTGCGGATGCAGACCACAACATCTACTACAGCCTGGGCGACAGGACCGGGGCCTTTAAATTAGCCTGTCAACTTTAAGTAATGGCACTGTGGACCTGCTGCCGAGGTGGCCTAGGCTGGAGGTGGAGAACATAGTGTGTGTGTGTGTGAGTGTGTGTGTGTGTGTGTGTGTGTGTGTGTGTGTGTGTGTGTGTGTGTGTGTGTGTGAGTGTGAGAGAGAGAGTGACAGACAGACAGACAGACAGAGAGAGAGAGAGAGAGAGAGAGAAAGAGAGAGAGAGAGAGAGAGAGAGAGAGAGAGAGTGTGTGTGTGAGTGTATGAGTGAGTGAGTGAGTGAGTGAGTGAGTGAGTGAGTGAGTGAGTGAGTGAGTGAGTGAGAAAGAGAGAGGAGACAGAGACAGAGAGAGAGAGGGAGAGAGAGTGTGTGTGTACGTGTGTGTGTGAGAGTGAGAGTGAGTGAGAGTGAGTGAGAGAGAGAGAGAGAGAGAGGGAGAGAGAGAGAGAAAGAGAAAGAGAGAGTTGAGCAAAATGGAGTGGGGGTGTGCAGACTGAGTTTAATGGAGCACAACAATACAAAAGGAGAACAGACAGTGGGACTGAGTAAGAAAGATGGACAGAGACAGGGGAGCGAGATGAAGGATAAACGCAACAGAGGAGGGAAGGAGAGATATAGAGAAAGAGTGAAAGATGGAGAAAGAACGATAGATCAATAGTGGGAGAGTGTGTGTGAGAGAGAGAGAGAGAGAGAGAGAGAGAGAGAGAGAGAGAGAGAGAGAGAGAGAGAGAGAGAGAGAGAGAGAGAGAGAGAGAGAGAGAGAGAGAGAGAGAGAGAGAGAGATAAGAGACCACGGCATGGGAGCCATCCACTGATCCAGAGCTTGCTCTTCATTGATCCTCAGGGCACTGGCTGGACCAAAAGCCCATTGGCCCCCCTCTCCTCTCAGCCAACCCAATCATTCCCATCTCCACCTCAGAGCAGAGCAGAGCTTGCTGTCCCACGACTCAGCTGTGCCTGCAATGCAGCAGAACTTCTGCGGGACCCCATGTGCCCCTCCCTCCCACTCTCTCTCTCTCTCTCTCTCTCTCTCCTTCTCCCTCTCTCTCTCGCTCGCTCGCTCCCTCTCAGTCTTCCATCTCCCTCCCATCTCTCTCCATGCTCACACCTCCATCCTGCTCTTATTCTCTCATCCAACCCCACACCCTTCCTCCATCCTTTCTTCCTTCCATAAGTTACCCCTCTCCTCTCCTCCTTCCATACGTTACCCGTCTCCTCTCCCCTCTCCTCCTTCCATATGTTACCCCTCTCCTCTCCCCTCTTCTCCTCTCCTCTCATCCTCTCCTTCTCTCCTCCTTCCATACGTTACCCTACTCCCCTTCTCTCCTCTCCACCCCACTCCACTCTGCTCCAACCACCTCCCCTCCCCTCCCCCTCCCCCTCCTCTTCCTCTCCTCCTTCCATACGCTACCCCTCTCCTATCCTCTCCTTTTCCTTTCCTCCTTCCATACGTTAGCCCTCTCCTCTCCTGCAGCTGGTCTGTTCAGCACATTTCCCTGGGTCACATCTGCTGTGCTGGCACTTTGTGCCGCCTGCCTTGCTGCCTGGGCCGCTGCAGCTATATTTAGCTCTCGCTATACATTAGCATCACAAAAGGAGCAGCACGCCGCGCTAAGCTAAGCTAAGGAGAGGAGAAGAGAGGGGCGGGGCTGAACTTCAGGATGTTGTTTTGGTGGGACTCTACGGTAAGGCTGCGTTATCCACGCGGAGGAGTGAGGTGAGGGGCAACGGGGAGAGAGAGCGAGAGAGAGAGAGAGAGAGAGAGAGAGAGAACACTCTCCGTCTGTTCACAGAGAAAGAAGGGGAACATAGAGAAAAAAAGAGTGAAAGAACGAAAGGGAGTGTGATACATAAACAAAGAAAGAGAGGTGCAGGAGATGAGAGAGGTAAAGGGAAAAGTGGGAAAGAGAGAGAGAGAGAGAGAGAAAGAAAAGAGAGAGGAAGTGAAACAGAGGGCACTTCAAAGGGTGTGAGAAGGAGGGGTAGAAGAGGGGGTGGCGGGTTCAGGCAGGATGTGGGGCTGCATTTGGAGTAACAGCATGGGTCAGACGGCACACGCACGCACGTGGATGGTGTGTGTGTGTGTGTGTGTGTGTGTGTGTGTGTGTGTATTTGTGCTCTCTGGGATCGGGGTTCTCTGTGAACCCTGAGATGGGGAGGGGGGGCTTGATTCGGGGACTTTGAAGATAAAGAGAGGCCAGACACTCAGCTGTGCAAAAAGCCCAGCGAGGATTCACCCATCTCCGCAAGCTTTGGCTCCATAGCCCTCAATTCAAACCTACACCCCCTCCCCACCACCGCAAGCACACACACACATACTGGCAGCTTTGGCTGGGCCCGAGACAAAATCATTTCTACAGGCCCCACGACCAATGCATAGAATGTAATGATGATCCAATTCTGGGCCCTCTCTCTCCCTGGGCCCGGGACAACTGACCCCTTTGTTGCCCCATGTTAGCTTCCCTGCACACACACACACACACACATGGGCGCACGCACACACACACGCTGACATGCACGCACACCTTTACCATTCATTTGATCACGCACCGCCCTTTCACTTTCGTTTTTTGTTCTTTTGTATCCCTCCTTCACCGTCTCTATCCCTCCCACATGTGTAGCAACACGGAGTGGGCAGGAAGTGCAGGAGACTGACAAGCGGCTGATAGAAAACCTGGAGAGTGTTACAGGCACCTGGCCAGGCAAGCACCGAAGCAGGCACACACACACACACACACACACACACACACACACACACACACACACACACACACACACACACACACACACACACACACACACACACACACACACACACACACACAATACCCATCACTGAAGCAGGCGCACAGGCGCGCACGCACGCACACAGTTCCATACGCACACACACGCACTTGTGCACCCGCACACAATTAGACACACGCACGCACACACACGCGCGCGCACACACACACACTTACATACTCAGACAAGTGAACACACACACACCTGGCAAGGCACACTTGCGTACACACTCATGGGCGTGCACACACACACACACACACACACACACACACACACACACACACACACACACACACACACACACGCACGCACGCACGCACGCACGCGCACACCCCACAGCTGGGTGTCTGGGCCCATCTGTGTTCACCTCTGTCTCAACCCGAGCCCTTCAACTTGCACCACCCGGCGTTATTTATTGTTCTTTGCTTTTGCATATGCAGCGAAGCCTGTGCGTTTGAAGTGCTCTGGTGCACTCTGGCCCCCGAGTGTGTCTTGTTATGAAACACAATACTGGACAGCGTGAAGTGGTACGACATGCATGCATGTATGTATGTATGTATGTGGCTCGGTGACATGGACGTAACATGCTGGACAGGGTTGCCAGATGAGACTGGCGATTTCCAGCCCAAATTGTGCTCAAAATCCACCTGCTGGAAGCACTAAATCCCGCCCGATTTGAACTAAATTCTATTGATTTCTATGGCCAAAATGTGCAGAAAAACCCGCTCAAATGCCTGTTTTGCCCATTTTTACCCGCAGACGGCCGTCCTCAGCAGCCCAATTGGCTGGGAAACCGCCCAATCTGGCAACACTGATGCTGGACACTCTGCGAGGATCGCTACGTGGGGAGGTTTGGTCTTGCGGGCCTCCAGTTATGGAGGTTGCGCACTCTCCATGTTGGGATTTTTAAAAACAAGCACCCCCATTTGCCTTGGGGGGTGGTGTGTGCGTGTGTGCGTGTGATTTGTATGCACACGTGCGTAAGTTCATATGTGTGTGTGTGTATGTTTGTGGGTCATTTCACGTGAAATCACATTCATGACACTGCAGGCTATGTTAAGACAAGGAACTGAAAAATGAGACTGAAAATTCAGTCTTACAATATTTTGGTCAGCACCCTTAAAAGGAAGAAAAAAACTGTTGGGTGACGCCTGCTCCAACCCTTATGAACTTTAAGACAAGGAACTGGCCATTTTTTTTGTATTCAACTTTTAATTGATCATAATTCATATTCTGAGGGTTGCTGTATTCCATGCTGATTGTGTACTTTGTAGAGCCGGAAAAGAGCTTTCAAACAACACCACAGACATCTTTTTGTGACTTACACGGACTGATATAATCAAGGCTGAATGTATAGTGTCCTACCCTCATATGTAAAACTTTGCTAGTCGGTTTTGTCCCTTAATATTCGCGTCAGATTCATACAAATGCAGGTACATGAGTTACTGTAGCGCAGATGCATGTACATTAGGGGTGGGCGGTATGGCCAAAAATGTATACCTCGGTATAATTTTAGCCACGGTATATATCACGGTATTGTACATTTGTGTATAAAATGTTAAAAGTAAGCGTTTTGTGGCAAAATGACCTATACACCATTTTTTGCATTTTATTTTTTGGAAATGACTGGTCAGACATTGTTTTATCTTCTATGTGG
>NC_085862.1:33363368-33388368 GCF_034702125.1 Engraulis encrasicolus | reverse complement strand
AGCTCACACACATCAGGTCTTCATTAGAGAGAGAGCAGGGAAATAAAAGCAACCCAGGGCAGATCATTACGCCCGCAAAACCAAACCAAAAGCGCTGCAGCGAGGCGAACCAGCCTAATCTGCCCTTCACAAGGTCAGTTCACAGCGATAATAACTGCGGCTGAAAACAAGCCCAGGAGTTGCGCTATTAAGCCAGTATCTGCTTTATTGGAGGTTATGCAAACACAGAGACACTCAGACACACAGACACAGTGGCGGTTCTACGCATTTGGGGTCCCTAGTTAAAATATAGACATGGGGCCACCTTGATTTTTTTTGCTGGCATTTACCATGGTGGGCCTGACTGTTGGGGGCCCTAACAGTGGGTAGTTTTGGTGGGGCCCTTGGCAATAGCCTAGTATGCCTATTAGTGAAACGGGCTCTGCGCACATGCACACGTTCAATAGATAACACGTCAGGGCTGGCAGACAGGCAGAGAGCTCACCTTGAGGAGGAGCTGGGGGTGCAATCATAGTAGCTGTCAGATCTGGAGACGGTGTACTCACTATGGTGACTGGCTCGACTCTGAGGAGGGTCACAAAGAGGACAGTATCAGTAGGAACAGTCAAGCTTTAAAAAGGAGAAAGCACTGAGTTATGTGATAGAGAGAAAAAAAAACATTAACTGTACTGCCTGTACTCATCTTGGTGGATCTAGTGAAAACTTGGCATTTAAACATTGCAAATGTCAGCATTTTCACTCAGTTTAAGTGTGTGTGTTTTCTGTGTGTGTGCTGGTGTAAGTTACCTGCGTTTTAGCATTACTTATACTCATGGCTGCCATGCTCATGCGAAGCCTCCTCTGTTTATCGCAGTACTTCTTCCACGACTCCTCATTGAAGCCGTAATTGAAGTAGTCTGAGATGTCCGCACCTGCACATAAACATATAATCACCCATGAGCAAGCGGAAATACATACACACGCATGCACACACACACGCACACACACACGCGCACACACACGCACACACACACGCACACACACACACACACACACACACACACACACACACACACACACACACACACACACACACACACACACACACACACACACACACACAAGTATGCGTGCCCATACACACACACACATACACACAATAGGACACACACACATACGCACACTACGACACACACACATGCACACACACACATGCACACGCACACACACAGCTTTTTCTAGACAGACTACAAAGATGTTGCTTTACGAGGAACATAATGGGCCACCCAAGTCACGCCCTTCTACTTCTGCGTGGGGCTTTGAATGAGAGTAAATGGAGCGAGTCAAGCTAAATCCTCATCCCGTTTGGCATGTGCTCCGGACTTCACATATGATGGTAGTGAATTTTAAAGGTATGGATTTGCGTCGTTAGACCACTCATTTTCGGCACGCAAGAAAGGTTATTTTAGCTTTTGCGCAAAATTGTGTTAGAGACTACAAAGTGCGCCTTGCATATTTGACGTGAACCGAGGCACAGCCAACCCTACCGCTGCACCGCGGCTGAAGTGGCTGCACGTCGGACATGCGACTTCTGTTGCGTAGTCCAAATAATTACATGTTTTTGCATGCACACAACTCAAAAATCGCTTGCTAAGTGAAGTCGACAAGCACACTATTTGTTATCATTAAGAGGTACAGCATATGTGGTACGGCATGTGGTACATATGCTGAGGTACAGCATATGTGTGATCGACGGGGGAATGCGAGGTGGATCGGAAAATAGCTTTGATCAGTCCATTACAGCCCAGTCAAAAGTTTTGGCTTTCACAGCCCCATGAGCCGCCCGGAAGGGGTGGAGGTGCCCCATAATCAGTCAGCTGAGTCCCCGCCTCTTACGAACGCACATACAGGCTCACCTGGTTTCTTCCAAGGCTTCTCCTCGAAAGTCTCCAGGTCCACCTCAACCAGAGGAGTGTCATTCACACCTCCCTTGGCGTCCAAATCCACACCTTTGCTCTGGCCTACACAGGGTTCAAACACAGGGAGAATGACACACACACCCAGAGACACTTTCTCTCTCTTTCTCACACCCACAGACAGACAGCCAGCCAGCCAGACACACACACACACGCGCACGCAGGCACACGCGCACACACACACACACACACACACACACACACAAAGGTGAAAGGACACACAGGTGTTGTGTCGTGTCTTGTGTGGTCTTAGGCCATGTGGGTCTGAATGACAGCAGTCCTGTGCCATCACCGTCACACACAATGGGCCTTTGGGAGAGTGAATGGGGTCATTACACTACCTGTGCCGAGTGTCCATCCTGAGGGCTTCGCGTTGAAACCGACACCTGGGGCTCCACTGGTGCTGAGGTACCACACACACACACACACACACACACACACACACACACACACACACACACACACACACACACACACACACACACACACACACACACACACACACACACACACACTGAATGTGCCATCATAATAATCATTGGATAATGATGATGATAATCATCATCATCATCAACAGATCATTACATCCATACATCAAACACACACACAGACACGCACACAGGCTACTCACACATTGTCACTTCCCCCTGTTTTGATGTTACCGATGGTGACACAGACGTCATCATCACTGTCACTGTCGCTTTCCCCTTCCTCACTCTTGTAGACCTCCTCACTCTGCAGAAACAGCTGAAGAGCGACAATCATTTTTTTACAACAGTCCACATACCAAACCTCCCTCTCCTCCACTTGTGCTTGTCTCCTCGTACCAGGAAGTAATGTCGTGACGACATCTCTGACAACAGCATTATATTTCAATATCTTGCAAAAGCTCAATTGTAAACTCTTTTTCTCATTTGCAATTGGGATGGTGAATGAAAAACAGTCCCTCAAAAGTTGTTGCGGCTAGGATGACAGCTGGGAAACTTTATCGTTTCCCCACGGAGGAGGGGAAAGGAGGCGGGGCGAGGAAACAAGCACAAGTGGAGGAGGCAAGGCCGCATATTGTAATGCACTCACTCTTTACACATCTTTGCTGTCAGCGTCTGACATTACATTATGTTGAGTGGAATAATACAAGAGTAGAAATGTAGTACCTGATCGTCCTCATCGTTCGCCTCGTTCTTTTGTTCCCCAGACAATGAGCTGTGAAAATACGAGCCCCAGAATTGAACTCTAAAGTGACAGCTCAGAATGATTTAGATGGGATTGCGTCTGGTACAGCTGATAGCTTTACATTAGCCGACAATGGGGACAAAAAAGACCCACAAAAACACATGTAAAATGGCTTCATTTGTCAGAAGTGAGTAATCAAAATGATTCCAGTTTATGAACTCTGAATGGTGAATAGATACTTGGGTCATTTGTACAGGACAATGATAGTAAAATGCAGGGAGCATTACAATGAAACAGATATGGCACCATTTCAAGACGCAAGAGGGTTTTCTGTCTACGGGTGATATTAGAAAAGTGATATAATTCAGGGGTGTGTGCAAAGTAGTTTTACTTTTAATCTACACTACAAGCAAACTATTTGTCCCGTAAAATGGTAGTTCAGGATCAGTCTTGCAACTCACTGCCTTCATCTCACATCATATCATAACATTTTATGGACCTGCAAATAAAAAGGCCAAGTCTTCATCCTTCCCATGTGAGCAAATGTAGATAGGCTCTCCCATATTGTCAAATACAGGATGTTTGACAAATGTCTAGAAATTTTGTCGCCTGAGCGATTTCATATAGGACAAATCAACGGTGACATTTTTGATTCGCCTGCTACCTTCACTTAGAGGGGAAGAGGGGGATAGTGAGCACCGCAAAATTGATTGGAGCCTGGAGAATTCTGGATGAACAAACACCCTGGGAATAATCAGGAGGTCAATGCTACAGCTCACTCAAATTCTTCTCCATCTCACAATCCAAAGATCACTATAGGAACCTCTGCAATCACTAACACCCCTTCACCCTCTTCTCTGCAGAATTTAATGAGAATCCAAAGTGTCCTTAGTGTCTCGCTTGACTCCCCATTTTTCTCCTCTTTTAGAGCAGACGATGCAGACGTATCGCTCAACAGTGACAGGAGCTTTCGGTCATTACCTTGCACTGTGAAAGGGCATTAAATTCGGCATGCTTCATTACAACAGCGTGCTTTTCAGTAATGAGAAATAAATGTGTCAGCCTATCTTATTCCAAGTCGGTACACTGCCTGCACTTGTTTATTGGGAGGAAAAAAAGTTAATTTTACCGTCAGTGATGTATCAGAGTAAGTAATGCACATTGTATAATTAACACACCGGTCTCTGCAATGTCAGAGTACAGCAGTGCCAGGAAATGAATAGGGGGTAATTGGCTGTGACGTGCGGGTCTCAGGTGTGTGAAGGGCACTAATGATTATGGAATGAGTAGCTTATACATGATGTATGAGAAATATGTAAATATGATGCCTGCTCATTTTCTCCCCCATGTGATCAGTGTTTGGAAAATGTAATCATAATGTAGAGGGGGAAAAAAAA
This sequence comes from Engraulis encrasicolus, assembly GCF_034702125.1. Taxonomy (NCBI): domain Eukaryota; kingdom Metazoa; phylum Chordata; class Actinopteri; order Clupeiformes; family Engraulidae; genus Engraulis; species Engraulis encrasicolus. The sequence goes on along the minus strand of NC_085862.1, from coordinate 33,383,843 downwards.
ACCTCTCACACACAAACTTCAAACCTTGTGATGGGGCAGAGGACATCAACAACTTATACCTTTCATTCTGCTCTCCTTCTTCTTCATCTGTCCAGAAGAACAAAGAGTAGACTATTCAGTAAATGAGACACAACAGTGAGACCGAATTGTTCCTAGCAATGGGAATGATGATTATAGAGTAGGCCAAAATCATACAAACACATCTGCTTGCCACCATCAACCATCACTCATCTTGTCACTATTTTTGTTGTATGATTTTCAATAATAAGTTAAGTAAGGTATAACATAATTACCATTTTAAATTAATACAACTCCATGACTTAAGTATTGACCACATTTGGCACACCGGCATCTCAAAAGAATGTGCCCCAAACAGTGTCATCAGTCATAAACTGACTTCAAAAAGTAACGTTAACACCTGTTTCACTGTGTGCCCTCGAGGCTCTCCGTCCAAACTTTTAGGTTGCTATGTGGAGCTAGCTAACGGCAACCTATCCCCCAATCACTGAGATTACTGAAACTGACTTGGGTAACTTTTTTCTAGATGTAAATGACAGAAGGAAATATAGTAACAGTCAAGTGGATACATAGTTACTAAAACCCGGTTGATGGTGAGAGAACGAATCTCACCTCCATACAGCCACTCTTCCTCATCCACACCACCATCAGTGTTTTTTCCCGTCTCTTCGGTGGACATTATTAAAAGCTAAATCACATGAAGCCAACAAAAATAATCGGACAGGTGACTGAAATATGTTTAATTTAATTACGTTGTCACGAATCCGTTGGGAAAATGTCCTTCTTCACGCTGTGCTTTTTCGTGGCGAGTTCCAGCTGTTAGTAGACAGACAACGTTGTCAACAGGGATTTCACACGTTTCTATGGAACACAGAAAGTTCACCTTTCACCCGACAATGGACGACCCTGTCGGTACCTTACCTGTCGCTTCTGCCTTATCTGTCGCTTTGGGGTCCTAGCTGCGTTGCCCTGGTAACAACTGTAAACAAACGGCTGCAGTTAACTGCTCCGCTCCCTGACAGGATTTTTCATGCATTCGTGCCAATGAAACAGGAGGCCTCGATTCGTGCAGAAGATAAGGTACGTAACTGAGATATATATGTAAGAAAACTATTTAACCTCATAGACTAACCTTGTATACGGTACATTCTAACAATATATTTCTAAAGTTTTTAGTCATTCCCGTTCATTTGAAGCGTAATTCCCCCCTTACTGTGGCTAGTTTGGATGAGATGACTTGACCCTAGCTAGCATAACATATAGTAAGGTCGCCATATTCCGTCCACTTCACTGATCACTTCACTTAAATAGTGGATACATAAGTAACTATCATCACTTATAAGTAGGCGGGCGGAATTGGGAGACGGGCGGAATTAGGCGACTTTGCTATAAATGGCAGCTAGCTCTACACTATTTCGGGCATTCGCTAACAATCAGTGTGCAGATAACTAGCGCAAACGTGCCGAGATATCTTGTTTATTATAAAAATAAACGCTTGTGTTGTGCCATGGCTTATATGGTGATGACGTTTGAGATTGTAAATTTACGGGCCACAGATGTGTCTATGGTAAGGCCGACCTGACGAGATAGCTGCCTACTGAGGTTTGATTGGATATGGACATTGTTTATTTCAGAAGGAAAATGTTTGGAGTGGAATTGTTTGGAAGACAATCTTGGGACAATTTTGCTCTTTGGGTCTTTGTGCCAACCATGCCAGCTATCGTAGGGTGCTCTGGGAACTTCTTAGATCTGTTTACTGTATGTACACTTACTGAAATAAGCATTTTGTTTACATAAAATCCCTTGTCATTTCACCACTAGGTTTGAAACCCAGACAGCACGAAGCATCTTGCCGACGTCAAAATCAGATCAACAGACTGGGACATCAGCCTTCTCTTGGGAATAGGCCAGATATGCCATAACAAGAAATGGTAAGTCTATCACTACATAAGATCCATAACAAAATACTCCTAGTTAAATCTTAAATGTGACCTGGTGGCATTATTGCGTGAATGCTTATGTTGCACACTCAATCCATAAGGTCCTCAAGTGTGTTGAGTTTTGCTGAGTTCGTTGTTTATTTACATTTTCCTCAGCATAACTGTACAGCTGACACTGCTGCCTTCTGTATCATAACAAAGCCTGTCACTTCCACGTTTCGTTCTTTATGTGACCGAAGTCACTGGCTACTGCACCATAGAGGGTCTCTGCACTCATTGCTGGTCCTATGATGCCATCTATTGGCGAGAACGTGCAACAGCATAATTAAACTAAAAGACAACTTCTGACAGGACAACAAAAAGACAGGGAGTGAGAATAAGGGAATAACAAAAAGACAAAAATTGGGGGGTCCACTACACTTGCATACCTGATTGTGATGCTGTCACTCATTTTCTAGTCTATATCTTGGACTGAAAAAGGATTACATTATTATGTTTTCAGGTGTTTTGCCCCTGCGGTTGTGAAGAGGATGCTGTGGAGGTGGCAGCATGAACGTGTCACACAGACATTGGCTAAACTACTCGGTAGGTACAACGAAATAAAAGAAACCACCCCCTCAACCCTGTTTATGCTGCACTGTACCTATTATAACCCGTTTTTATATAGACCATTATTTGAAATACTATGAGAGCCTTTCTGTTAGGATACTGTACAGCAGGGATGGGCAACTGGAGGCTCGGGCGCCACATGCAGCCCAACTTCTCACTTTTTAAAAAAAGAAAAAGGACAGTTTTTAACCCCCTATAAATCAATAGTGTAAGCATTCAGGTATGAATAAAGAAAAAGTGAAGTATCCTTTTGTAAATTCTCTCAAGTGCGTGGTGATGTGGCCCACTGATTGTGGTAATTAAAAATGTTGGCCCACCTTATAATGAAAGTTGCCCACCCCTGCTGTACAGCCTACAGTGATACTGAGACTTATTCCTGTCTTTATTTGCCAGGCTTCTACACTTGCCCTCAGAGTTCACATATGGTGACGTGCACATGTGTCCAGTCAGGTTCAGACTGATGCTGGTAACAAGAGGAGAACATGCTAATTGGTAAGTGAGATCCCTGCTTAACAAAAATCCACACAGCACAACAAGTAAGCCTAGTTTGTGGTATCAAATGTAAAATGGAAGTTTCATCAAAAAGTTGTAGAACACATCTGAATAAATTGCAGGCCATCAAAGTTGTGAATGGGCAGGGAAAACACAACCAGTAGGCTTATGAATTACTTTGACTCAGCACAGCAGAGCAGATGCGATGCTACCATTCCTTGGGAATATGACACAGAGGTCTTAATTGTGGAAAAAATAAATGTCAAAACGTCTATGATTCCCAAAGTCCACATGGGGTATATTCTACAAGAGGAGTATTATATTAAAATTCAGATGAGACACAACAGATACAGCTTACTTTCTTGTAGACTGAAGACAGAGGCCACTTAGATAAACAGAGTGAACCCAGAAGCACAATAATAAGCCTGCAACTGGGGTGTGTTGTAACACTCATAACTGCATTACCACAAAATGTAATGCAAGACTGTAATCTAATATTTTTGTACTGCAATGTCGCCTTGGATTTTGTCTGTTCAGATGCTGTGTTGCTGCCAGTCCACGGATGTACACGAATGGCTCACCTGGAGGAGGAGGGCGGTCAACGACATTACTCATTGACAACAAATGTGCTCTACGGTAGGTTGGTTATTACAACCCATATACAGTCCCTGGCAAAAAGTATGGAATCACCTGTCGTGGAGGACGTTCATTCAGTCGTTTTTATTTTTTAGAAATATGATGGATCACAGACCCGACTCAGAACTGAACTCATTTCAGCTGGCGGCTAACTGGTCTCATAGGAGTCCATGTTAACTGCTAGCTCGGAGGTAAAATTTGCACTGCCGTTCTCAGAGAACGGTTGAAAGTACAGGAGAAAGGTAAAAGTCAGTTATTTAACTCAAGGGGATGTGTAATATGAGCTTATTTCCAAAAATGGGACAGTATCACTTTTAAATGGTCAATGGCAAGGTCCCAAGATGTTCTGTCACTGTAATCAGAGACATTTGAAGCCAAATTGATAAAGGATACCGTTTTTTTCTCATTAATACTATTACTCCGAGGCTGTACGTTGTTCCAAAATCCAGAAAAAGTTTTTGAAGTGCTTGTTTGTGTGTTTGTTTTTCATGATTCCATATTTTTTTCCTCAGAGCTGAGTCATTCCATATTTTTTTTTCCCTATGCATGCTCTAAAAAAGTAACTCTTACTTACTAATGGAATTACTTTTCATGATTTCTTTTGGTGTTTCTTAAGGCCAGACAGTTGCCCTTTGAAATGAGTTCAGTTCTGAGTCAGGTCTGTGATCCATCATATTTCTAAAAAATAAAAATGACTGAATGAACATCCTCCACGACAGGTGATTCCATACTTTTTGCCAGGGGCGGTAAAAACCTAACTTGCTCAGCCTCTGAGGCACATAAAAACATGAAATTAGTTGCATTTAAAAGCCAAGACCATCATCTTGCATGAGAATGGACAGGAGTCTGCATATTGGAATGCACCCATGTCACTTTAGGCGCCTTGGACAATGCATCGTGTATGCAGCATCAGGTTAAAATGGGTTAATAACACACACACACACGCACGCACGCACGCACTCTCCTCTAATCTTCTCTCTTTGCCAAACTTTAGATGACATTTCCAGCATGTCCAACTCATCAGCATCAGGGGAGATTCGGTGGAGGTGGTGCACCATCCAGGACCAGTCATGGGCCACCAAAACCTCTGCAAAATCTACACTTCTTGTGAACCCTGTAGAAGACACTACAACCACAAAACTGCTAATAAACCATCACATACTGCGTCACATCATGGTTCTCCATGTGTTACTGCACCCTCGGCACAAGTTCTTTGCTAGATTGCCATCTGGCAGATGCATCAGGACAGGAATGTAGCTACTATTTGTGATTATATCTTCCCACACTCTTACTTGCTTTGCATGGCAGTGTGTCTCAATGTGTGTCAGAATGGAAGGTGTCGCACCATTGAAGTCAATGGGCAGTGGCATTGCATCAGGGTTATAGAAGCCCAGATATCCTTGATGCTTTGATGCCAGCTGTTTTTTTTTGTGATCTGGTCACCCACACTTCCCTCTTCATTGTCCCATAGATTGCTTTGGTGCTTTGGTGGTATGGACATTCTAACTCACCAGAAGAAAAAAAAACATTGAAAATGAATGGAAGGTTATGTCTGGTGATTTCTGGTAAATTAGAATGCCCATAACATCAAAGTGGCACTGGATTACTCAACCATTTGTCTCTTAAAAGATAGTTTCTGCCAATTTCAATATGCTGTTGTATAGCTCATGCTACCCTTGACTTGTCAGTAGGCTACCCGGTGATGATGGCATTCTTTTGACTCAGCTCTTTCTGAGATCTGAGCTATTCTAATGGGGGCAGACTTTGATTGTATTAAAAACCTTCTTAACATAGGCCTAATCCAAATACCATCCCAAAAGGTATCACTGTCTGTTTGCTAGTTGTCTGCTGATGTTGCATAACCTTTTGAATGTTATTGGGAATAAATGAAGATGTTTTTTTGAAATGTAAACAAACGCCTGCCCCCATTACAATGACATGGGTATGTGGAAGAGCTGTCCCTTACTCATGCACCTGTTTAACAAAATGTTATTTTTATTCAAGTAGGGGTATGCAGTGTATAAGTTTTTGTTTGTTTGTTTGTTTTTTTGTTGTTGTTTTTAAAAAATAAATAAATAAATGGCACATTACTTAATACTGTAAGTTATTTCAGCTGATTTAAACTGGCATCTGGGAATTCCAAAATAAAGGTGAAATAAAACACTGGTGTCCCTGCAAGCTTCTACTTAGTTGCATTTTTAACGTTGTTATGTTATAGAGAATATAATTATTATATAATTGTTACCAGGTAAAAACGAAAAGCAAGTTAATGTAATCCAGCCACTTGCTCAGTCTGTCACAGTAGCAATATTCAGTCAATGAGTGCATTCCCTCGTATTTTGGCGTTTTGCGTGGTATCTGTGGGGATCAAGGTAAGCAGATCGTGGAAATAGTAGGCTATAGATAGGTTATAGATGTAAAATAGTATACTGTATTAACTTACAGATGTAAAATATTTCGCGGCCAATATAAACTTAATGTACCGGTGGTCGTGTGTTACACAACGTGCTACATTAGCTTAGCAGTAAACATAGTAAACCAGGGGGTATAACAAGCCTGTGTCGAAATTCATTTCAGTACATTAAGATCGATGAATGCGACGCGATTTCAATGTTAATGTTCTGCTTCACGGTGTTTTGTTATTAAATAAAAACGAACAGTCTACCAGGAAAACTTAAAATACGATTGTTTATGAACAGGCGATAACCCGGACAGCCTCTAACACATGGATCGTTCATTTCAGCCAATCAGGTGACAAGAGCGACAGATAAGGCAGAAGCGACAGGTAAGGTACCGACAAACCCCACGGTTAAAATCACAGGAAGCTCAGTAGTTTGGCATCTTTACAACCGCACTGTGTGATACTCAGCCACGCATTACATGCTTATTAAACTCAATATATTCCAATGCATTCGTTTAATAAATGTTAGTAAAATAAAATTCCTTTTATTTTATTTTATTTCATTCACTCCTTTACAACAGTTGTGAAAATTTAAATATATTCTGGACACCCGTTTTGCTGTTTAATATAAACTATTTAGCGTTTGGTTTTATGTTTTGCAGGGGAAAAAAATCTTTAATAAATCCTGCATGCTGGATACCGGCTGGAGCGGAATGTTGTGACGTTTATCTGTCGCGACGCTCACTGCCACGTCACCACTAAGAGACTCACGTGTGTTTATGTTGTGAAAGGAAACTTATGCATCCCTGAACTGTTTAGTCATATTTTAATCGTTTAAACTCGTCTTATAGCAAGCATTGCGTTGGCGAAGACCCTGACAATGGAAGGTTTTACTTCTTTTCCGGGTTTAATGTGGGAGAAGGTGCTGTCAAAGGTAAAGAAAGCGGTTGTTTTTATGGATGACAGTTGTAGTGAGAGCCTTCATTGGAATGGTGGAGCAACCAGTATGTTAGAGGCTGGAGCACGTAACATCAAACAGTTCTCTAGCTTCGAAGCTGGAGGAGAAAACGAACCAAAGGCGGTATTCGTAGTCAGCACGGTCCTAAAAGGAAGAACCGCGGACGTCATTAAAGACATAATTTCCATGAGCCATTTTCAATACTGTGTAGTCTTCACAGCCGTCCCTCACTCTGTGCATCTCCTTGCTAACAATGTCACTGCGGAATTAGCAGGCAACCCAGTGTTTGAGCAATTTGAGGAGAAACTGTGTGAGTGGATGGGCGACATGAACTACACTGCCGAGGTGATGCATGCACCCGTCGTCTTCGCCTCTCTGTCACAGCAGTTCCTCCTGTCACCTCTGTTCTCTCAGCTGTTTCCGTTGCTCTCCTGTGATCTCGAAGAGATCAATCGAAAACGCCCAGAGAAAAGGAAATTCAGCAGTCTGCTCGATGTGGACATGCAGTCCTTGCCACCAGAACTACAGTTGCACATAAAATCCCTTGCCTCTGCGCTGAACACCATGTTTGAATGCACCAGCACTCGTGAGGAGTGCTTCGCCGTGGGACCCATGAGCCGCCTGATAGCGGGGGAGCTTGCCAACCACACTCAAGCCAAAAACAGAAGAAAGACAGCTCCCAATAAAGCATCAATTGTCTTCATAGACAGAACGCTGGACCTAACAGGTGCACCACTCATGCATTACTTTCTCATAATGCATTTTATTATTTATTTTTTTGCAACTGTTTTGAGATGTGAAAACTTGAAAATGAAGAAATAAAGCATCACTATGTTAAGCTTTGTAGTATGTGAATTTCAAGGTAAACTTGCGGTTTCTGTAATATTAGCGGTGTCATGTTTAACAACTTTGTGTGACCTGGCTTTTTGACCTGGCCACTCCAGGAGCTGTTGGTCACCATGGTGATAACCTTGTGGAGAAGATCCTGTCTGCCCTGCCCACGCTGCCAGGCCACGCAACCGACATCCAGGTGGACATGCTGGACCTGACCAACCTGCAGCGCTGTCCCGGCATAGAGGACGTCCTGGCACCGGGCTGCCTGGCACAAAACCAGTAAGGACATTTTTGCAGCCGCCATGCATATCTAATCACACCCCTACTATCTATCTCAGTCCAGCCTCATATTATGTCAATGGTTGAGTTTTTGACGTCACATTGCTGCGCAGGCTGCACAGCGCGCATGCACAATGCAAAATTATGATGCAAAATTACGATCTGGTTAGAAAAATGAATGCATTGAAATGCAGACTGTGCAGCAATGCACCATCATGAACGCGGCCATTCTTACATTAGCGGCCACATTTTACAGAGACATATTGTTCTTCTGTACGTACGTAGAATGTTTAGCCAGAGTAGTTTGGCAAGAGTCTGTAGACTCTGAATGAAAATGAAGGCTGTGTTTATACTAGATGTGACACACACACACACACACACACACACACACACACACACACACACACACACACACACACACACACACACACACACACACACACACACACACACACACACCTCCTGTATGCAGTTGATGCAATTGAGAAACAGTATTCTGGAAGCCAAGTAACTCATTTTGAATGTTATGTCTTTGGCTGTGTGGTTCTGATTTTAGTGAGGGGGATCAGCTGCTACCTTGCATGGGCCAGCAGAGTTGTGGTTTTGGCCATAAGAAAACAGTCTCTTGTTCCCTCACTTTTTCCCGTGCACACAAATATTCATTTCCATTCTTTTTCTCAATGTTTTTGTTTTTGAACTCCCACTGAGTGTTTTGTTTTCTCAAGCTCACAATAATGGGCTGTGTCCGCCCATGCCCCCCGTTTTCAGGAATGACACGTAAACAAACCTCCCTGGATTCCTTTTTCTGCTTAGGATGTCAGGAACGGTGACCGTCATTCAAGGTTTTTCTCCAGGTTTATTTGGTGAAAAGAAAAAAAAAGAGCTAGATCCCCTCTTTTTGCAGATGTCATTTCCTGCAGCCCTGGATGTGGTTTTGGGTTGACCCCGCGGCCCTGCTGTGCTGTGATTTTACTCTGACTCACCCCCACCCTGTGAAACACTGCGGTTGGGCAGACCGCTCACCCATTGGCTGGTAGATCTGTCTGTCTGCGTGTTGATTCGTGGAGTCATCGCTGCTGTCCTTGGATATAGTCTTGGGTTGAGAGTGCAGCAGCCTTGTTGTCACACTTTCCATAGATTTGCTGTTTTTGGAAAGTTGCTCAGGGTTGTGTTATGGTAATGGGGTTGAATGGGTTTTTTGGAACAGTGCTATGTCAGTAGAGCTGAGATAAACATCTGCCATAGCTGACCTGAACTGAGATGTCACAGAGGGATGTCAACCATAAGTAACTAAAAGGTCAGGGAAATGCATCACCTATAGATAAGATCTTCATGCCAACTGAGGTCACAATTACTGCACAAATTTTCATTTCTCGTACTTTTCTTGTGTTACACATCAACAAGTGTGTTATTCAACTATCACAATTGTGTGTCTGCTCATCTGGGGGAGGGTTGGGAAAGAAATCGTGCTCCGGTCATTTCTTCATCCTACTCATGCTCTTTGGTCCATTGACTTCCTGTCTGTTTTTTGACATCCTGTCTTTTTTATTTGAAATTGAAATAAAAAAGACAACCAAAAAAGAAGGAGTTTAGGAAGGTCAGTCCTGTAAAAGTCCATCCCTCCAGCCTGTGTTTATCATCATCTGCTTTGGTCACCGTGGAAACAGGGATATTATGGGATTTCATGGAGGCGAGGATGTCCTTAGCAAACCCACCCCCTTTTCTGACTGCACAGTTCAAATTGGCAGGTGACATTACACAATTAGGTCGCTATGGCAAATTTTCCTGATGAAGTCTTATATTGAAATGTTGGAGCCAAATGCTGTAAGTACTGCAAAATGGCCAGTGTGCAGGTTTTTTTTATAGGTTCTTGTGACAGCATTGGTGACATCATACCCAAAGCTGCGTGTTGGAAATCAAACCACACACACATACTCTCACGTAGACACACACACACATACTGTACACAACATTTCTCTCTCTCTCTATCTCTATCTCTATCTCTATCTCTATCTCTCTCTCCCTCTCTCTCTCTCTCTCTCTCTCTCTCTCTCTCTCTCTTACACACACACACACGTGCATACTCACACATGCCGTGTGCCTGTAATGCGTCATTGCTGATGTGGTGTGAGGACTGTAAAGGTTTCGATTGTTACCACTGTTGCTGGGCGCTGGGGTGAATGTGGGGTTATAAAACGCACAAATTGGACCATAGAGGGAGGTTCACCTTTAAAGGAAAGGTTACCGACGCACTTGAGGACAGATCATTAGCGCATGCCATTTTATAATGATATATATTGTACACACAGTCACACACCCATGCTATGTACACACATGCGCACGTGCGCACACACACACAACAACAGCAACCACCACATCCCTTTCCACTCATTAGATCATTACAGTAGCACCACATCCCTACACACACACACACACACACACACACAAGCACACATCTAAGGCGCAGAAGGCATAAATGCCAGCCAGATGTGTATCTGCACAGCTTACGACCGTCTGTGGCAACTCATGACACACATGGACACTTTCACAGACAAACACACATAAGGGCTTTTCACTATACAGACAAGCATACATGTGCACTCAGGGAGACTGTAGTGTGTCAGACACACAGTGTTGAGAACGCCACAGTGCGCCGTGATAAATGGAAGACATGAAGAGGAATGAACACACACACGCACACACACACACACACACACACACACGCGCGCACACACACACACACACACACACACACACACACACACACACACACACACACACACACACACACACACACACACACACACACACACACACACACACACACACACACACACACACACACACACACAGAGAAAGAAATTAATTATTCATAGCCTATACAGTCACCTTCACACATTAGCAACTTCAGCTCCATTCCCACTGGCACACACACACACACACACACACACACACACACACACACACACACACACACACACACACACACACAGATGGACCGCCAGTCAGACAGCTGGCCACCCTACGTGCACAGCAGCACGCATGGCCAGCTACTAGACACAAGGAGCAGCCAGCGGAGCTTAGCGGAGGCGCTAGTTAGCCGAGGCACGTGGTGTTGGCTGGTCTCCCGCCCGCCCGACTGCCTGCCCGCCTGCCCGCCCGCCTGCCCGCCCGCCAGCCTTGTTTTACATGGCCACCCTTACCCTCCACCACAAGGGCTGGTCCCCGTTCCATCCCCCTCCCTTGCTCTCATGTGGTTTTCCCCTAGACTGGAGGGGTGGCATGAGGGATGGTGTGGTGGATGAGAAGTACTGCAGGGTGGAGGAGGTGGAGGGGAAACAAGAGGTAACGGGAAATGAATGGGGACTGTTTTTCAAAGGCATCCCAAAGAGTCCTCCTAGGTTCTTCTCCTCCGCTCTCTTCTCTCCTTTCCTCTCTCCTCTTGTCTTGTCTTGTCTTGTCTTGTCTTCTCTTCTCCTTCCCTCTCCTCTCCTCTCCTCTCCTCTCCTCTCCTCTCCTCTCCTCTCCTCTCCTCTCCTCTCCTCTCCTCTCTGTGTGAGTGGCCATGCTTGTCTTAGCTGCTCCGTTCGGTTCTGTTCTGTTCCAGCTGGGAGCAAAAAAAGGGGGGGATCATGAGGGCCAGGCTCGCGGTGGGTGGTTCTGTCGGTGTCCTCCTGCCAGGCTGGAGCAGGTTCTTGTCTGGGCTCGACTGCGGCTCGGTGGGTGGCACCGAGCTAGAGCTAGAGCTGGAGCAGAACTGGAGCCGGGAGGAGGAGGTGATGGAGGAGGAGAGGAAAGAGGAAGAGGAGGATGAGGAGGAGAGGAAAGAGGTGGTGGAGGAGGAGGAGGAGAGGGAAGAGGAGGTGAAAAGGAAAGAGGAGGAGGAGGAGAGGAAAAAGGAGGTGGAGGTGGGGGAGGAGGAGGAAGATGGGTCCGCTGGCTGCGGTTCTTGGGGGAGCGGGAGAGCAATGGAGGGTTGAGTTCAACAACAGCAGGTTGTGCCTGCCATGCCTCGCTGCAAGAGGTTTGGGTCACGTTCAGGGAAGTGGAGTAGAGACCGTAGTGAAGGGGGAGGTGGGTGCAGTCGTGGGACTTGATTCAGGATTACTGGCCTTGCACTAGAAAGAGAAGTTGAACTTCAGAAATATGTCTATGCAGCATGCGCGCACACACACACACACACACACACACACACATGCATGCGCAGTTCCTGCCAACCTGCTGATTAGACAGTCACATGCACATACAGTATGTGAAGGAATGTGCTTATTTGTTCAGATGTGTGTGTGTGTGTGACTGTCTGTCTGTCTCTCTGTGGGAGAGGGTGTTCTGGAGGTCAGACATTTGTTGTTCTTCACTTGCAGAGTTTGCGTGTGAAGCGTTGACTACATCATCTGAAACCTCTGAGACACCTGCATACTCACACAAGCACAGATCACTGATTTGGCAAAAACATGTAACAGCAATAAAATCAACAAAATTTTCATCAACAAAATGAATCCAGGTAATGACCAAGGGGTCTGTTACAAAAATGCACAGTTTTTTGAAATATTTAAGTGTAATTTTATTACTTTTTATGGCTACAAACCTGCCCTCACCCTGTAAAATTGGCTGTTCAAGGGCGGACATCATCATTTCAATTGACTTAAAATTTAACAAATCAATGATGGAATTGAATTCAATAATATCACCGTGACGTGGAAGAACCTATTGAAGTGGTTCTACAGATATGCACATAGTGAGTGTAAAACAATATTTACTATTATTTTCTGATCGCTCAAAATGTGTAACACATATTCATCACCACCGTCAGATTTTTTTAAAAAGACAATACAATCATGTATGCACAAGGTCATTGTCATTTCTGGGGACCCCTAGTCAAACATTAAGCTCTACTGCATACTTCACCATCACTAAAGCTCCTGTAAGTTTACTATTTTCCCCTCAATTTGTTAATTTGTTTGGACACTGGTACTGTCCCAACCATAAACTGTCAACACCATTGGAGGTTTTAATAGTATTATAATATATGTATGTTAATTAATATATACTTTTTCAGAAAAGGTATGAAGCACCTAAGAAACAGAGCGAAAACGAAATGGCTAATGTGAACAAACAATGCATAATATGTAAAAGATTGTTTTTTTTGGTCTCACACCGTCAGATGTCACCACCGTCAGATTTTGTTCCGCTCATCACCTGGTTCCATATTTTACTAAATTGTGCTGGTTAATGAAACATTACCAGACATGTTAGTGATAATTGTGATCCAAAATTATACTCTAGAGTCCACTGAGGTGCATTTGGAGGGTTTTTTGTCACAAAACCTGACGGTGGTGACATCTGATGGAATTCACAAAAAAACATGTGTTTTATGTGTTTTTGACAAGTTTGAAGAATATGCTTACAATAAGTATCTACAATTATGTTGAATTGTTAAAGTAATTCACCTTAATACAGTAAACATGTTTTTTTTTTCTTCTAATTCTGTCTGACGCTGTTGACAAAACCAAGAAAGAGCCTATTCTATGAATAATGTAAAACATGGGGAGCTTGGCCAATACATTCACTGCACAGCCAAGACCTTCGTCTCTGATAATACACCTGTATACTTTGGATGTGAACAACTTAAAACCTGTTTTTGCCTCATTTTCAAGATTCAGTGACCTACTTCCTAGTGAATCTAGCTTATGAAGAAAAAACACACGCACAAAAATACTGTGCACACACACAAAAAAGTGTTTATGCAAGATGCAATTACCTTGAGAGAGCTATTTATTTTGCTAAAGGTAGGTAATAATTCGGCCTCTTTCACCACCCTCAGATTACTGTCACTACCGTCAGTTCTCAAGTCACCACCGTAAGAAGGAGTTTTGGACATTTTAAATGAATGTGCTTACCAAATTTTCCTTAGGAGTAGTTGAAGTATTGAAGTAATAACAAATTTAAGCCAACACGAACATTTTTGAAATAATAAAAAAACTGTTTGTTCTATTTAGGCAAGTGAGCCTTTAGGCAAGTGCAAGTAAGCACTGTATGACGGTACATATTTTAAAATTAGTACTCATGAAACAGTATTAAATAGAACAAAAGTGTTTTTTTTACATTTAAAGGTATATGTGTGAACCTAAAAATACACATAATGACTTAAAAACGTCAGATATATGTGCAACCAAATGAATACCATTTTAATTGCTTTTAATTGTGCCTGACGGTGTTGACAAAAAACAACGTATGATTGGAGAAAAGCCTGATTTCCGAAAAAAAAAAATACAAAATGGGGAGATAGGCCTAGTGCATTTCTGAAAAACCAAGACCTTAATCTATGAGGATATACCATATTGTTTTGTAATTCACTTAGGTTTTTTCTTTCAACACTTCAACCTGTTTTAGCCACTTTCTCAAGAATCAGTGAAATACATTTATAAACATCCTTGCATATATTCACTAGATCCCAGAACCCTGAACACTTGAATGTACAGACGCATACACACCCAAACATTCATATACGTTCATGCATACATTCACAAGATCCCTGAGTCCTTGACACCACGTGCACAAACTTGTGGCTGGTATTAATATCATTGTAGGGATTTATTTACCTGGCTCTTGACAGACCCTCGTATATTTCCCCTCAGCTTCATCAGCTTACATGAGAGTCTGGAGGATCTTCAGATGCGTCCTGCTCGCTAACCGCCATGAGGTAGAATCAGTCAGGATGGCGAAATTTTCAGATATGTGATAGTTAAAGTTTATACTTAGTGGAGAAGGGGGAAATAAGTGAAACAAGACAGTTGTTTGAGACAACAATGGCCACTCACACTCTGACCTACTCATCAAAATTGGTTCTTTAACACCTCAGACAAATGTCAGACAAGTGGTCTCTCCAATCATGTGCAAGATTTTTTTGATGAGACCACGCCTTCGGAGGCTTAAGCATATGGCGTAGCCCCAGAGTGAATGTTCGTGGAGAAAGGCGGAAGGCCATTCATCTGGCAAGAGTCAGGTTAGGGGTTTATCGATAGGTCTTTTACTTTCCCTTTTTGTCAGTTTTTAAACATTCTTCTCCACTCAACTGTGTATGATTTCCTGAGGAAAAAAAGAAAAAGTGCAAATCTCCTCTCCTCTAGCACCCATGTCTCTCTCTCTTTTTCTCAGTCTCTTTCTATCCCTCCCTCTCCGCGTCTGTGTCAGGCTCTATTTTAAAACCCTTCTCTGCCCCGGCCGCTTCCACACAGGGGAGAGAGATCCTGGCGTCACGCTTTCCACCGCTCCCCCAAAAGAGCTTACCTTCACAGAACAGCAAACGGCAGCAGCAGCAGTAGCACTGAGCTGAGCACCAGCCTTGCAATGCCTGCCTGCCTGCCTGCCTGGCCCTAACCTACTTTCCCACCGTACGTACGTACATTACAACAAGAAACTCCGCACTCAGAGAAAAGAAGAGGAGACAGAAACCGATGGCCTGGCCCTCTTCCTTACAACCAACCAGCCTCTATATACAGTAGCTAGCTCCTATGGGCCTTTTGACGTCAGAGTGGGGACTTGACACGTATGTTGTCCTATTCTGAGGTACTGTGTCGAGTATTTGAGGTTCCCCTCGCTTTTCTATTTAAATAGGACTCCCTTTTTGCCTCCACACATCACCTCACACCCTTACCTCTACCTGCGGAGGGTGCACTGTCACCCTGAGACCTCGTTACTGCAGTCCCATAGGCACATTGGGGACCCAGGCAGGCAGGCAGGCCATCAGTGCTGCTTACACAAGCATAAGCATATAGTGTGTGATTGTTTTTTTTTCTTTCCTCTTGCTTCTCTCCAACTTCATATTGCTTACCTCCCTCCCCATTTATTTAATTTTTGTTAGGCTATTTTCAGTGGTCGAAAGAAAAAAGCAAGCCTTCCCACGTATAACAAATGGGCCACATGCACATTTTAACATCTCCATAAGTGCCATCTCGTCGCTCGGCGCTAAACATAGGCTTTAGATTGCACCGCCAGCTTGTTATTATGCTCCGTATCAGATGTGAAAGCTGCAATGCTGGCACGTTTTTTTTTTTTGCAAAAAAGTGCAGGTGAAACATGTCACAAGTCATCAGTGCATAACATCTTTGCTGCTGCAGCTGCTGCAGTTACCGCTACCGTCGCTGTGCCAGCCTGCAGGTTATTCGATCCAGGCCCCGGCCTTGCTTGTGGGGGCACATGCGGCGCAGGCCAAAACCGCCAATGCGCACATACGATTTAAGGCCTATGCCTGCCGCCGCGTTCTGTTTTGAGAAGAATATGGCGGCTAGGTGATATTATTGCAGCCACGGCATAATCTGCTGTGTTTGTGTTACGCTAATGGTCGGGTTTCGGGGGCTAATTCCGTCCCTGTTATTGCGCGGGACGGCACTTAATAGCCGGTTTCGGTCGGAGCCGCTTTTAATGCCGCGCCTGTATTGTATAGCGGGCGAGTCTTAATACAGGGCTGGGTCCTGTTTTAGCCCATTATTGCATGGTATTTCCCCTTGTAATTTCAGGGTGTTTTTCTGGATCTGGGCATGTGTTTTTGGGGGCAGGGTTGGGTGGTCTGGGGTGCCGTGGGCCCGTGTTGAATCACACAAGGTGCTGCACAAAGAGTCTTTGCTGCGCGCGTACCCCTACTGTAGCCTTTCTCCTCAATTAGTGTCATGCTGTGTGTGTGCGTGTGTGTGTGTGCGTGTGTGTGCGTGTGTGTGACCTTGTGTCAGACGCCTGATGTTTGGCAGTAGTTCTCCAACTGACAGTGTTTATGTACATGGGTTTGTTTTGGGGTATGCCTACTTTTAATTTTGTGTAGGTGTGTTTTTGTTTGTGTATGTACAACCTTTTTGTGGCTGCTTGCCCTCTTGCCAGGGATGTGTTCATTTTGGTTTCGTGTAGGTGTGTGTATATTTTCCTTGGTAAAGCTGTGTGTACATGTGTGTTTGCTGTTATGTGTGGTTCATGGTGTGTTTGTGTGTGTTTGTGTGTGTGTGTGTTCGCGAGAGCTCTACACACAAGCGTCTCCCATGTGTAAGTAAAGTACATGTGGTCAGGTCAGGAGTAATAGGTTGTTCTTGGCCGGCCAACCCGTGTAGAGGTTTAAGCCCTTTGATGGCGTCTGGGATACATGAGACCTGGCTGCCAACCGGGAAAGGTGTGGGGGGTGAGTGGGTGGTGGGTGGTGGGTGTGCGATGGGTGGGGCAGTGGGTGAAGGAGTAGAAGGAGAAGACGGTTTGCAGCCTTGTTGTGTAGGGTGCAGAGTGAACGAGGGGTGTGGTGTGGTGGGATAGGGCTTGTGATGGGTGACGGGTGAAAGGTTAGAAGGTTGGAGAGTTTGCAGCCGCGCTGCCAACTGGGTTCAGGGTTGGCGGGTGGAGGGTGAGTGATGTGTAGTGAGGGGCACTGGGTGATGCGTGAAAGGGTAGATGTGCGGAGAGTTTGTAGCCAGGCGGCAAAGATGTGTTTGGGGTGGAGGGCTTGTGATGGAAGATGGGGGAAGAGCCTTGCTGTCAACCGGGATGGATGTGGAGGGTAGCAGCAGTGGGTACAGTAAGTAATGGGCAGGGAGGGGTGCAGCCGTGGGCCTGTGATTTGTGATGGGTGGAGAGGTTGCGGCCAGGCCCTGGTTGCCAAGCGGGCAAGGTGTGTGGGGGTTTACTGTAGCTGGTGGGTCGGTCTGGTGATGGGTGATTAGTGGAGAGGTGGACGGGCACAGAGCTTGCTGCCAAGGCCATGTCTAGGACCTGCCTCAGATGGGAAAGAAGAAGAAGATGAAGAAGGAGATGGAGAAGGAGATGGAGGTGTACTCTGCCCTACAAAGGCAAAGTACAATCACTACACAAACATTGAAACTGGGAAAAAACGCCTTGAAAGCCATGGTATGATTTCAATTTTTATTATGATTTCACTTCAAATCTGAAATGGCAATATCTCTGAAACCGGACACATTTGGACTATAATGCTCTGTCACAAGATGAACGAGGTATAATGAAGACCATTTTGAGTCTAAACTCTATTTTGACAAAGCATGTATTTGCACTTTACCTTACTAGGGCAGTAATGTATGGAGTGAAGATCAGTATGGAGGGGCGAGGCGGCTGGAGGTGTGGGTGATGGAGGTAAGCGAGAAGAAGGGTGCTGGCACTACGTATTCCCCAGGAAGAGAGTGGTGCATGGAGGGAAGACCATTCTGGTGGCGGTGGTGGAGGGAAAGATTAAGGAAGTAAGGGCGGAGAAGGGAGCTAGGACTATATACTCCCCAGGAAGAGAGAGGTGTATCAAAGAAAGTGGATGTAACCAAGAAGCGTCATTTTGTTTCCTTTCCGGTATCCACTTTATGTCGGGTGAACGCCCCTTTAGGAGACCTTCGGTTAGGAGACCTTCGGAGTCCTGAGGTTGAGAATCAATGAAGTCCCCTTAGCGCTGTAGATGGCGGTAGCGCACGTCTTGCGCAAACACCTCAAAAAGAGAAGAAGAAGTAGGGGACAACGCCCCCTTAGGAGACCCAACTTGAGCACACGCTTTTGCATTGAGTGGGCGTGGTTTGCGATATCTTTGTTTGATTCAGTATTTTTGGGTGTATGGAGGGAAGAACAGTCTGGTGGTGGTGATGGAGGTGGTGGAGGAAAGTGAGAAGGGGGTGGGGTAGGCGCTGGCACTGCATACTCCCCAGGGCTCTGAAGAATGAAAAAGAGGAGGGGAGGAGAAGAGAGGAACCACACCATCGCATGAGAAAACATGGGTCTGCCTCTGCTCCTGCCTCTGACGCTGCTGCCGCCTCCTGGAATCTGCATGGCAGATCCTGCCACCACCGCTCGCTGGCCACACACACACACACACACACAAACACACACACACACACACACACACACACACACACACACACATGCACACACACACACACTCACATGCACACACACACACACACACACACACACACACACACACACACACACACACACTATCGCTCTCTATCTTTTTCTCTCTCATTCACTCACTCACTCACTCACTCACTCACTCACTCTCACACACACACACACACACACACACACACACACACACACACACACACACACACACACACACACACACACACACACACACACACACACACACACACACACACACACACACACCTATTTCTGTTCCTCCTGGGAAGAAAGGAGTAGAAAGCAAACAGTGAGAGGCATGTAAGAACTCTTGGAAAACTAATGGTGCCAAACTGACAAAAACTTCCCCCACCATACAGAATGGATGGTGCAAGTTGGTCAAAAAGGGGTGTGTGTATGTGTGTCCTTCAACTTTTTTCGCCTTGTAGGAGGTCCGTGATGGAGTGGACAGACAGCAAAAAATATAGGGTCAGCTCACCCCGACGTGCTCAGTCATAAAAGCCTGAAGTTCACTCCAACTAATTAGACGTGAAGGGAAGCAGTCAGGGGAAGGAAATCATCAATCGCATTTTGGACGGGGGGTCATAAAGGTCTGCTTTCATTGGCTGCCCACTTCCCTTCCTTTTTGACTGGCATGGATGTCGACAATGGACAAAGTTCTGTGCCACACACAAATATAGGCACACTTTTTCTCACTTTCTCACTTTCTCACTTTCTCTTTCTCTCTCTCTCTCTCTCTCTCTCTCTCTCTCTCTCTCTCACTTTCTCTCTCTCTCCCTCTCCCTACCTCCCTCTTGCTCTCTCTGTCTCTGTCTCTGTCACTGTCTGTGTCTCTCTCTCTCAAACATACACACCTACACCTACACTTACTCACACTCACACAGACTCTCTCTATCTCTCTCTCTCTCTTACTCTTACTCTTACACTTTCTTGTTCTCTGTCCCTGTCTCTGTATCTCTCTGTCTGTCTGTCTGTCTGTCTGTCTGTCTGTCTGTCTGTCTGTCTGTCTGTCTGTCTCTCTCTCTCTCTCTCTCTCTCTCTCTCTCTCTCTCTCACACACACACACACACACACACACACACACACACACACACACACACACACACACACACACACACACACACACACACACACACACACACACACACACACACACACACACACACACACACACGGCCATGGCTTGCAATAAATCTGCTGCAGGCCTGTTGCCCATGCTGCAGGCCCCAGGACCAAAGCAGACCATTTGGACCATTTGAGTCCTGCTGACCTTGACTCAACAACACCAAGTCCTGAGGTGAGGTGGAGGGGTTTCCTCTCGCTGAGCTGACCAAGTTGGTGTGTGTGTGTGTGTGTGTGTGTGTGTATGTGTGCGTGTGCGTGTGTGTGTGCGCGCGCGCGCGTGTGTGTGTGTG
>NC_085862.1:33340868-33350868 GCF_034702125.1 Engraulis encrasicolus | reverse complement strand
GGACATCATCCGCGAAAAGGGCCAATTTCTGTTCTTTTGAGCCCAGCTGTACGCCTGTGATTGAGTCATTTTGTCTTATCCATTGTGCTAAGGGTTCTATAAAAAGGGCAAATAACAGGGGGCTCAATGGGCATCCTTGCCTAGTGGATCTTTCCAGGTGAAATGTATCACTAAGCACCCCATTGATTTTTAATCTGGCTCTGGGTTTGGTATAAAGGGCTTCTAGGATCTTAATTATCTGAGTATTAAAACCAAATTTCTTCATAACTGTGAACAGGAATTTCCAACGGACAGAGTCGAAAGCTTTATGAGCATCAATGCTAATGAGCATGGCAGCTATTTTGTTTTGTTTTATGTGTCTGATAATTTGGAGTGAACGTCTAATATTGTCTTGGGTCTGACGTGACGTCACAAAGCCTGTTTGGTCTAGATGTATTACGCTTGGTAAAATGTTCTCTAATCTTTTGGAAATAATAGAAGCAAATAGTTTGTAATCAATATTGAGTACGCTAATTGGTCTATAATTGGAACAATTGAGCTTGTCCTTTCCAGCCTTAGGTAAAACAGAAATGATGGCTTCCCTCCATGACAGAGGGATTTCTCCCTTCTCCATAACCCAATTGAAGGTCTTCAATAAGATAGGTGTCAAGGACCCTTTGAGATTTTTATACCATTCTGATGTAAACCCATCAGCGCCTGGAGATTTATTAGCCTTTAATCTTCCAATAGCTGATGTGATTTCCTCTGTTGAAATAGGTAGCTTCAGGTTTGACTTTTGATCCTCAGACACAGATGGTAGCTCAAGTAGTTGGAGTATAGAGATTAATCTGTCATCATTGTCGACCTGTGGTTGAGAATATAATTCTGCATAGTAATCCTTGAAGCATCTTCTAATTGCTATTGGTTCTAGTAAAATGTTTTTTGTTTTGGGGTCCCTTATTTTAAAAATGGAAGATTCAGCGTCTTGTTTTTTAAGTTTATAAGCCAGTAGTTTAGCATATTTGCCGCCGCCTTCATAATATTTTTGTTTAGTGAACATTAATTTCTTTTGTATCTCTAATTCCATTATACTGTTTATTTCATTTCTTATCCTTTTTATCTCCTCTTCCATGATAGGGTTCTGGGTGAGTTTGTGATCTATCTCTAGTTTTTTAAGTTTTATTTGGAGGTCACTAAGGCGTTTATTCCTTTCCTTCTTTAGAGCTGAAGTGACAGCAATCACCTTACCTCTCATAACTGCTTTACAGGCATCCCATAGAATTGGAGGAGAAACTGTATCATTATCATTATCCTTTAAGTAATTTAGAATGTCTTTGTTAAATTGCTCAACCGTGGTCTTATTTAATATAGAGGAATTAAGTTTCCATATTCGCTGGCTATCTCGTAGGGCCCCTGTCACTGACATATAAACAGGACAGTGGTCTGAGAGGTCCATAGTTCCAATATGATAGCTATTTACCTTAGTAGAGTCTTTCCCAATCATGAGGAAATAGTCGATTCTAGAATAAGAAGAATGGGGAGACAAATAATGGGTATAGTCTCTGACTGAGGGGTTGTGGAATCTCCATATGTCTATCAGCCCCACCTCTGAGGTGATGTCAAGAAACTTTTTAATTAACCTCTTAGATTGAGAGTTCCGCCTGTTACAGGAGTCGAACATTGGAAATGAAGTTATATTAAAATCCCCTCCACAGATCAAGGTTCCCTGAGTTTGTGTGACTGCTTTATCTATTATCTGTTGGTAGAAATGTGATTTTGTACCTGGTGGAATGTAAACATTGTATAAAGTATAGAGAAAACCATTTATTTTTCCCCTAATCAGAATAAACCTCCCTTCTTTATCTTTAATCGCTGATAAGTGTTCATACACCACAGAGCCTGAGATCAAAATAGCGACCCCCCTGGTATGTTTTGAACCATTAGATGCTGAATAGACATGCCTAAAACCATATCTTTTGAGATTCAGATGTTCTGTGTCTGACATATGAGTTTCCTGTAAGAAGGCTATGTCAATGCTTTCTTTTTTGAGTTTTGCCAGAACCTTGGTGCGTTTAACAGGACTGAGAAGGCCATTGACATTAAAGGAAATTACCTTAACCATATTTTAAATTACTGGTATCTTCTAAATTGTCTACTTAAAGCACCATGACCAGATTCTAGCACTTCAACATTACCTCCTATAATAATAATCACTTCCCCTATTAACATGACAAAAAGAAAAAGAAAATGAAAACAAAAAAGACATAAACTTGCTACTGAACAGCAACCAACAAAGACTTCCATTAGTGAGGGAAAAAGAAGACTCCCTCTATCTCCTGCTGGAAGGAGAGGAGAGGTTAACCCAACTGGAGATGGGGCTCCCTTTAGTGGTAAAAACCCACCAATGTCCAACATTGTCCAAGGTTTCCTCGTTACTTTACCTGGTTATGATCAATACTGAAATATTATGATCAATGGGGTAAAGGAGAAAAAAAAAAAAACTTGGGGAGTAAAAGGGGTCGGGCAACTATAAGCCGATTTTCAGAGCTGGCCCTTTAAGATGCTCATTTATCCTCCTAGTCTGATACTCTTCTGTATCGCTGCAGTTTCTCCCTCGCATTCGCCGCGGTGTCGTTGCCTGCGCGTTGCCATCCTGAGCAGTCCATCAGCTTCGTCAGTCGTGTGCCTGGATCTTCCTCGGTTGGCACCGGCACCGCGATGCCTCTCTTGTTTAGTGCCTTCGCTGCCTCTCTCGCGCTGTTGTAGACCTCTGCTCCGGTGCCCCAGTGAACACGCATCTTGGTGTGTGGCGTTTGGAAGCGAATCCCTTTCACCTTGAGAGCTTTCTTGATTTCCTTGTAGGCTTTGCGCTTCTCGACGTCCTCGAGTGCATAATCATGGTCAAAATAAATTTGAATGTCCTCAATGAAAACCTTCTTTTGCCAAGCCAGCGACAGCACACTTTCTTTCACTCTGAATTGCTGAAAGCACGCGACAATGGAGCGTGGAGGCTTTCCTGCCTCAGGCTTCTGTTTAGCTGCTCTGTGTGCGCGCTGGATTTGGAGAGGCTCATTCTCTGGCCAAGCTAAATTTTCCGTGAGAAACTGCTCCAAAAAATCGATCATTGAGCCGCCCTCTGTGTCTTCGGGCAAACCATATATCCGAATGTTGCACCTCCGCGACCTACGTTCCAGATCAGTAGCTTTGTCACGCAGGCGGATCCTATCAGCTAGAAGTAGACGTATAGCTTCGTTAGCCGTGGTGTGAAATTCCTCGACCTGAGACACTCTTTCTTGTAGCTCTGAAATGTCCTTGCGAAACGTTTGCAGAGTTGAATTGAGCGCTCTGATTTCCGACTTTAGCTCGAATTTCAGCTCCGAGAGCATACCTTGCATCATTTCTCTTATTTCGGCCATAATGTCTTGACTGGTCTCACCATGCGTTGCTTGCTCGCTATCACTTTGGTGCGGAGGTGTTCCTGCCGCGGCTCCCTTCGCTTTCGTCGTCTTTCCCATCTTTCACTTCCTTGCAAAGTTCAGCGCTTTAATTTCTAACTTTCAATTCTAGAAAAACATTGATTCTAACCGCAGGAGAACTTTTAAAACCAGGTTGAGTCGAGAGCTGACTTTACTCGCAGCCACCTGCCATGGCCGGAAACCGGAAGTCGTCAGGAAAGTGATTTTCAATCTATCCCAACGGCGGACCCAGAGAAAAACTCTCTTTCCCTGCTCTCTCTTTCCCAGCTCTCTCTCTCTCTCTCTCTCTCTCTCTCTCTCTCTCTCTCTCTCTCTCTCTCTCTCTCTCTCTCTCTCTCTCTCTCCCGCTTCTGTACTCTGCTTCTCACCGGCTCGGCTTGAGTTAGGAAAGGCTTATCTGGGTGATCAGTGCCTTGAGTGAAACAAGTCTGTTTTTGCAGAACTAGATTTTATATTTTTATTTTTATAATGAAAAACAGTTCCGTGGGGTTTAACACACACACGTGCACGTGCACACACACACACACACACACACACACACACACACACACACACACACACACACACACACACACACACACACACACACACACACACACACACACACACACACACACACACACACACACACACACACACACACACACACACACACACAGACCCCACTACCTCCACTCAGTCCCTCGATCTTTTTTTTCCTTTTTGCATAATTTAGACCCCAAATTCTGTCTCTCTATACTCTCCCCCCTCTTTCTCTTCCTCCTCTTGCCCAACATTTGATGTTCCTTCTCTTCTCTCATCAACGTAGCAGGGCCTGTTGTCCCTTTCTTGTGTGCAGAAAACAAACTTGCATTGTGTGTGTCCCCCCATTTTTTGTCGTTCTTGTGTGTGTGTGTGTGTGTGTGTGTGTGCGTGAGTGCGTGTGTGCATTTTTGTGTGTGTGTGTGTGTGTGTGTGTGTGTGTGTGTGTGTGTGTGTGTGTGTGTGTGTGTGTGTGTGTGTGTGTGTGTGTGTGTGTGTGTGTGTGTGTGTGTGTGTGTGTGTGTGTGTGTGTGTGTGTGTGTGTGTTTAAATGGCATTGCGCCCGCACTCTCTCCTTGCTCCAGCCTTATGTCTGGAACAGATTACTGCTGATATTAAACACATGGCAACAGTTAGGACGGAGAGAGAGAGAGAGAGAGAGAGAGAGAGAGAGAGAGAGAGAGAGAGAGAGAGAGAGAGAGAGAGAGAGAGAGAGAGAGAGAGAGAGAGAGAGAAGCAAGTAAGTCGAAAAAGAAAAACAGTGCAGATTTAACATTTGGACTTTTTGTCAGAGAGACACCCACACCCACCCCCATAGTATGTTCTCTTTCTCTCTCTCTCTCTCTCTCTCTCTCTCTCTCTCTCTCTCTCTGCTTGCACCCTACTTTTTCATCATTTCTTTGTCCTCCTCTCTTTTTTTGCTCTCTCGTTTTCAGGCTGGATTCTTCCAGCTCTTTTGTTTCTTTTTGCCTCACTCTCCCACACTTTACAGAGTCCATCATACATACTCTACATGCACTTTATGTCCTTCCCTCAACATGTTAGTCTCTCCTCGTCTCTCTCCTCATGTTTTTATGTCCCTCTTTTCTTTTCTCTGACTTCTTCTCTTATCAGTGAAAAAAGAGGAGTTGTTTTCCATCACCCCTTTATTGTGTGTGTGTGTGTGTGTGTGTGTGTGTGTGTGTGTGTGTGTGTGTGTGTGTGTGTGTGTGTGTGTGTGTGTGTGTGTGCGCGCGCGTGTGTGTCGTGTCTGCCCCGCCGTTGACTTGACAAGCTGTATTTAGCAGACTTTCACACTCCCACTCACACATGCGCGCACGCACACACACACACACACACACACACACACACGCACACACACACGCTGACCTCACGGTAGACACTTTTTGAGGTCATCAACTGAAGTTGGTGAACGACTTACTTGAGGAGAAAAAATGGATAGTTTGATTGAGCGATGAAGTGATTTCTGTATAAAGGGACAGATAGAGAGAACGAGAGAGAAGGAGGGATGATGAATTGATATATGATGAGAAAAGAGCGACTGACAGACTGGAATTAGTGTCTCGGGATAATAAAACCATAATGATGATGATGATGATGAGAGTCTGTCTGATGATGATGATGAAGACGGCGAAGATTAGGTGGATTAAATATTCATGTGAATTATGATCATAGAGTTTTGCGACGAGACAACCACATGATGAATAGAAGCCAATTGGAGGGAGGGAGAGAGAGAGATGAGGAGAAAGAGAGGTAAGAATGCATTTACGAGAGAGAGAGAGAGAGAGAGAGAGAGAGAGAGAGAGAGAGACCCTGTTGGGGTTCAAACTTAAAGCGGACATATTAAGTATCTTGTGAAACAAGTTAAAATTGGAGTATGGACTGTACAAAGTAAATGTAAAAAAATCCAAGATCTCAAATCTAAAAAAAGTGAGACACATAATTGTACGGTTATGTCCCCCGTAACATTTAAGGCAGCGTGCGTGTGTGTGTGGGCGTGCATGCATATGCATGTGTTTGTGCGCGCCCGTGTGTGTGTTTACGTGTGCGTTCGCTTCAGAGATTCATTAACCCCCAGCCGCTGTTGGTTGGGGATTGAATGTCCTGGCGATGTTGGATGAGGAGGGCTTGTGCAAGTTTCCTGATGTTCCTCAACAGTAATTTGTGTTTTTTCCTGTCTCCAGTCCCTGGCCCCTGGGGAGGTGACCACATTATAAACACACACACACACACACACACACACACACACACACACACACACACACACACACACACACACACACACACACACACACACACACACACACACACACACACACACACACACACACACACACACACACACACCCGCCGGTGTGTGTTCTTTGGTACACATAAAATGGAGACCAAGAACAATATAAAATTCGACTGAAGGTCATATAAGTTTGTGTGTGTCAGTGTGTGTGTGCAATTTCTTTTAGTATATTTTTGTTTTTGTGTGTGTGTGAGTTCATTGTTTCTTGGTGTTTGTGTGTATATGTGTGTGTATATGCGTGTGCACGGTATGTGTGTGTGTGTGTGTGTGTGTGTGTGTGTGTGTGTGTGTGTGTGTGTGTGTGTGTGTGTGTGCGCGTGTGTCCATATCTGTGTGTCTCAGTCCAGTCCAGCTCCAGGTCTAAGATTCTGTTCACACGGTGCTGGCCAAGTAGGCTGAGCATGTCCCTCAGTACGCACTGATTCCTCCTGTCCTGCACTCCGCAACGCTCCCGCTAAGTACCATTGTTCCCCTGCTGTCTTCTCTCTCCCCTGCCTCTCAACCACTGACCTGCTCTCTCTCTCTCTCTCTCTCTCTCTCTCTCTCTCTCTCTCTCTCTCTCTCTCTCTCTCTCTCTCTCTCTCTCTCTCTCTCTCTCTCTCTCTCTCTGTCTCTCTCTCTGTCTCACCCTCTATCGTTCTCTCCTTTCTCTGCCTCCCAGTCGCTGACTTGATCTCTCTCTCTCTCTCTCTCTCTCTCTCTCTCTCTCTCTCTCTCTCTCTCTCTCTCTCCCTCTCTCTCTCTCGTCCTCTCTCTCTCTCTCTCTCTCTCTCTCTCTCTCTCTCTCTCTCTCTCTCTCTCGTCTGCCTTCCAGCCACCGACTCGGTCTCCCCTCAGTGTTGCAATGCTGCTCACTGTGACGACATATTGACCACCATTTTTACAGTACACACACACACACACACACACACACACACACACACACACACACACACACACACACACACACACACACACACACACACACACACACACACACACACACACACACACACACACACACACAGAAATAAGTACTCCGTAGTTTTGATTCATCGCCATACTCTTCAGTGTTGCAATCCTTTGTATGAGGACATATTTCCACGTTTTCAGTAAAACACTTCTCTCCCCACCCCCCCACACACAAACATCATCACACACGTACACATACGCAGAAAGCGATCCCTTTGATTCAAAGTAAGTTTTCTTTTGTAGATTTAATCGGTCCTCCATATTCCCTGGACACACTCTCTCTCTCTCTCTCTCTCTCTCTCTCTCTCTCTCTCTCTCTCTCTCTCACACACACTCACACACACACACACACACACACACACACACACACACACACACACACACACACACACACACACACACACACACACACACACACACACACACACACACACACACACACACACACACACACACACACATTCAAACACACACAGAGCCTTCCAGGCATAAAGGTGGCTTGGCTGTTCAATGACCCTGTCTTTGACACCTCGTCCTCCCCTTCCCTCTTCTCTCCCCTGGTCAGGTCGTCGGGGGCGCGGCCGCTGTGGGAGACCATGCTGGTTGCCAAGCAGAAGGAGGCGGTGATGGAGGTCCGTCGGCAGCTCGTGGAGGCCGCCAGCAAGGAGAACCTGCCAATCAAGATGAGCCTAGGTGAGGGCCCACCTCCCTCTCTCTCCCTACTCCCTACTGCACTGTGGGGAACCACACACGTCAGGTCACCTCTGGGCAGGGCTCTAAATTAACACCAGCCAACCCGGCCAAGTGCCTGTGAAATTTCAATTTGGCTGCTAAAGAAGACCTACTTACTAGCCACTTTGGCCCATTAGTAACTGTGTGGTTGGCTTAAGATTTACATCTACTAGCCATTTTGGCTGATGGTGAAAAAAGTTCATTTAGGGCCCTGCCTCTGGCCTCATGACGTTACCAATCTCTCTCTCTCTCTTCCTCCCTCTGTCTTCTTTCAAAAGGCGCTTAGAGATCTTGTACGTAAAGATATCTCTCTATTCATCTCTGCCTCTGTCTTTGTCTCTGGCTTTCTGTCTCTCTGTCGGTCTCTGTTTGTCTGTCTGTGTCTTTGTCTGTTTTGTCTGTCTGTCTGTCTGTCTGTCTGTCTGTCTGTCTGTCTGTCTGTCTGTCTGTCTGTCTGTCTCTGTCTCTTTCTCTCTGTGTCTCTCTCTCACTGTCTCTCTCGCTGTATGTCTCTGTCTCTGTCTCTCTCTCTCTCTCTCTCTCTCTCTCTCTCTCTCTCTCTCTCTCTCTCTCTCTCTCTCTCTCTCTCTCTCTCTCTCTCTCTCCTTTTCTCCCTTTTCATTGACTCACTAACTCAACACATATAGTCGTCAACACATTTTCAGATCTACAAACGCAGTCTTTCATACACCACTCCCTCTGGCACCCACAAACACACACATACAAATACACACACACTCGCTGACCAGTGGTTTACCACTCTCAGGATTCCAACCAAGGTTTCCAGAGTGAAAGTTTTGTTTACCTATCATCGCTTTTAAGAAAGCCCCCCCCCCCCTTCCTCCATCTTTCTTTCCATCTCCTTGAACATTCCATCATCCCCTCTCTCTCTCTCTCTCTCTCTCTCTCTCTCTCTCTCTCTCTCTCTCTCTCTCTCTCTCTCTCTCTCTTTCTTTCTCTCTCTCTCTCTCTCTCTCTCTCTCTCTCTCTCTCTCTCTCTCTCTCTCTCTCTCTCTCTCTCTCTCTCTCTCTCTCTCTCTCACACACACACGTTACGATAGCCTAAGGCTTGATGTTCAGCGTGGACTGACTTGCTCATTAGTGTTGATGAGTTAGAAGAGTTAGCTGAAGCCCAGCACGCATGCACACTGTTGAGAAAGCCCCAAATAACATGGGCAACACACACACAAACGAGTAATCACTACACACACATGCACAAAACAAGATAGACACCCATAGTGTTTCGCTCTCTCACACATATTCACACACATATTCACACACATATTCACACACATATTCACACACACACACACACACACACACACACACACACACACACACGCACACACACACACATAGTCTCAGACTAAAGAGTGACTGAAGTGCGTGTTGTAATCGGGGACTTGAGCTCCCACCAGTATAGAGTTCTTCAGCGGAAGCGGAAGCATGTAGTAGATTGTAGTCTTTCATGTTAGCATTTAAGGACGTCCTGGTTCCTATCGGCTTCCGGCCTCCATTGGGAATGAATAGGGGTAAATTTCAAATAAGCTCCGAGTGCAAGCACGCGCTTAGCGAACCCCCGCAAACTGTCGAGGGTGTTAAAAATAGGCTGTAGGTATGACATGGTTGATCATTTTGTGTCAAACTTCGACATAAGTAGTAAGTACGATGTTGCGTCCATATGCTAAACCCGGAAGCTTTTGGCGACTACAGAAGCGGCGCCTGTATCTAACGGCATGTACGTGCGGAAGGTTGTACCCATGGCAACCAAAGGAAAGTATGTAGTTCGGAAGTTTTAATGATCAGAAAGGGGTTAGCAATATTGAATTATAATCGTCATGATTTAACATGTGAATACACCAACATGATGATACGATCCGTTCCACTAATGAGAAAGGGATGCGGGGACACGCTAATGTTCGTTGTTGCCGTGCAACTTATATTTTTGCCAAACCTGAATCTCTATGGCGTTTTGCAATGTAAAAAATCGCCATGGAACCGGTAGTCCAAACGCCGCATACAAGTTGACGTCAACGCTGAAGAGCTC
>NC_085862.1:33320868-33325868 GCF_034702125.1 Engraulis encrasicolus | reverse complement strand
TCTCGCGAGTAGACTCTGAAAATTAACCTGACAACTCTTTGTCCGTCTGTTACTTTTAGGTTTCCGCTTTTTCTTCCTCTTACACTCCACTTCCCCTTTCCCAACGAAAACGGCCTTTTCACTCGCTGTAGTAGGCCTATGTGAAGCGGGCGTGGGAAAAACTTTCCCTGCAAGTTCGTTGCCCAGAACCACAGAAATACCACGGACAGGAAAAGAGGACCGAACAGCTAACTCTACTTCGCCCCGCACGAACCCGCACTCCAAACCCACCTTGTGCAGCGGCACGTTCATGATCCCCAGGCCTAACCCTCGTACCAACAAATTGTTTCCCGTGTAAGTGGTTGACGAGAAGGGCAGCACAGAAGAGAGGATGAATGAGTCACTTGACCCAGTGTCGCGCAAAATTTTAACCGGGACCTTGTGATCACTACGAGGAAGTGCCACAATGCCCTCGGACACAAATGGTAAAAACATATCATCACCAGACGCAGCACACATAGACACCGACATTGGCATATCAGTGGGAGTCAGTGAAACTGAGGTCACAGGCACATTAGCAGCCACCACTGGCGGCCTGACCGCGGGTGCCCTCCCCCTTGCTTTCAACAACGGACAGTCCGACTTCCAGTGCCCCAGCTCCCCACAATAGTTACAGATCAAGGTACGAGCAGGCGGTAAAGTCGTCGGGGAATGCTGATCAGAAATTGGACCTACTGGCGACGGCACATAATTTAGCGACTGACGAATGGCCACTGGCTGCAAGCGATGAGTCACATCCCATTCGTCTGCCAGAGCAGCCGCTTGTGAGGCTTTTGTTACGCCACGCTCCATAATAAAGGTAGCAACAGCCGGCGGGAGCGTTTGCTTGAAT
The DNA here is from genome assembly GCF_034702125.1 of Engraulis encrasicolus. Taxonomy (NCBI): domain Eukaryota; kingdom Metazoa; phylum Chordata; class Actinopteri; order Clupeiformes; family Engraulidae; genus Engraulis; species Engraulis encrasicolus. The sequence goes on along the minus strand of NC_085862.1, from coordinate 33,324,997 downwards.
TGTTCCAACAACATCAGATCAATTAATGTCTCGACCGACTCCGCACTAGCGGCCCTGCGCCACCGGCCAAATTGTAAAGCCAAATCACGTACAAATTCAGTATGGGACTGTGCAGCTATCTTACGCATCGTGCGGAATTGGTGTCTGTAAACTTCTGGTACGAGCTCAAACTCATTCAGCACAGCGGTTTTGACCTTCTCATAATCTTTGCGGTCGACAGTGGAAAGGGACGAGAACGCACGCTGCGCGCGACCCGTCAGAGCGCTCTGCAAAAGCAACGTCTTTTCTAAAGTTGTCCACACATGCGCATCCGCCACAGACTCAAACAAATCAAAGAACGAGTCAACATCCGACTCATTAAATTGTGGGACCAAACGTAGATTCTTCGCTACATTCAACGTGGCTGACGAGGCGGTGTCAGAAGGAACAGGCTGGCCAGGCAGGCCTGAGAGTTTACCCTCTCTAATTAGATCCAGACGCTGCTGTTCGATATCCAACTTTTTTGCCTCCAAATGCAGGCGGTCAGCGTCACTGTCCCTAATAAATTTAAGGCGCTCTAGCTCCGCCTCGCGTTGAAAAGCGAGTAATTCTTTCTGCTCATCAAATGACAACCCACCCATGACAGCTGGGACTGACGAAGGCGAGGGTGGTTTCGCAACAGGGAACCCCTGCTGAACCGACGGAGGTGAATCCGCCGCCTCAGCAGGCGGAAGCGACAACACCTTCTGAGCCACTAAACCGGCGATAACAACGACACGAATTTGATCCTTCACACGACGTTCGACTAGGGGCACAGAGATATTGTATGCCCCGGCAAGCTCCAACAGGTGTTCCTTAGTCATAAGGTCAAGGAGCGCCAACGACGGAGATTTAACAAATTCAGCTACAATTTGGGCCGCCATCGCAACGCAAAAAAAACACAACCTCAACGTAACCGAAAAAAACAAGTGCCACCCCCCAGCAGTAGAACACGCAGCACTCACGATATAATCCACCCCCAACCTTCCAGACGCCCACTAAACACCCCAACCCACTAATAGTAGATCCTGACTCTTCAGGCGGCGTAAGGCCGGGGATTTTAAGCACTGAACTCGTAAGCTCAAAGAAGCTGCCAATGCTTGACGACTCTTGGCTTCGAAAGTGCCCCCGAGACAACTGCTCTAAGCCCCGTACCGCCACAAAAACAAAAAAATGCACGCTAAGCGCACACTACACCTGTCCTGGGCGAATGGAAAGCAGAAACATAACACTGCGTATCCCACTACTGGAGGACAACACCCAAAGAAAACGCACTACTGAATAACCATTCGGCAACGTCAAATTAATAATCAGCGGAAGAGGAAAGAAAAAAACGACTACTACTGCTCCATAATAACTTGACTCCGGCCCCACCGACAATACGACCAAAGATCACATATGCACGCGACAAACCCAAACCAGAGGTTTAACGAGCCCCCATGTGTTACACTCCGAAAGAGAGCAAATAACACAAAGGAGGCGCGCAAGTCAAGTTTGATTCGTCTTTTACTGTTTTTGACGTTGGAACAGCAGAGCATCAACAAAAAATCAACAGAAAACACAATAGGATAAAGAGGTTGCGAGAGCCGGCCCTCCAGCTTTGAAGTCCTCCTCTGAGGCACGCAGCTGAGAGGGGGAAAAGCGACCAGCAAGGACCCAAAGCCTCCGCGCTCAACGGCTTCCGCAAGAAGAGCAGCCCGGGGGTTTTGAATGTTCAGGAGGGACCTCGCGTCCAACCAGCAGTCAGCAATCACAGGAGGATAATTCGCCCAATGAGTGTACGCACCTGCACACAAACACTAAGCAGCAGTCATGCAGTGCAATTAATCAGACAGTCACACGCCCATAGCTGGGCGTGACACCATTCATAACTATGAGGGAGTCGAAAGCAAACATACAGAAGTAAAGCAAAGCGAAAATATTCGACCAAATTGAATATTATACAAATGAGGTGGCCAATCAAATCAACAACATAAATGTTCCATTCTATTTCATTCGCTGTGACGATCTGATGACCGTTGAGCTGTCAGAATGGAACACTGAATTTCTTCTCTCTTCGCTTCGCTCGTTTCACCTGCATGTGCCCCTGGTGTGAAGAGGGAGAATCAGGTGAGAGGGAACGAAAAAAGTGGGAGAGAAATATAGAATGGATAGAGACAGACAATGACAGATGAGAAGTGACTGCGTAATGGAGATGGTGAGAGAAATGAACTGGCCGAGGGATACAGGTAGTGAGGTACGGAGAGAGAGAGAGAGGGATGAGGACAGAGCAGGACCCGGAGGAGGGAGAGAAAAACAGGAGCGAGGGAGAGAGAAAAAGGGGAGAGAAAAGTAAAGGAAGGGATACAGAGAGACGAGAAGTGACCAAGGGATAGAGAGGGAAGGTGAAAGAGAAGAACTGGCAGAGGGATACAGAGAGACTGAGAGAGGGAGGAAATGAGTGAGGGAGGAAGAGAGAGTGATGAGAACAGAGAAGGAATGAGGAAAGGAGAAAGGGGAAAAGAAGGGGAGAGAGAGCGCGAGAGAGAGAGAGAGAGAGAGAGAGAGAGAGAGAGAGAGAGAGAGAGAGGGGAAGGAAAGGGACAGAGTGACCTAGGAATGCAGGGAGGGTAGACTACGGCTGAAATCCTGTAAGAAAATGACTGCAATTGCGAAGGTGGGGGGATAATTTGAGTTGTTTTGTTGAGATAAACATTCCGAGCACATGCGGGAAATAGAGCCTGAAGGGTCACTAAAAAACTATTTATTGCAAGCCTTTATCTATATCGGTTCTGAATCATTTTACAGTCGCTGAGTATCGCTCTCCCGCATCTGAAAACGGAACAGACGGTCTGAACAAAAGAGCAGAGTTCTTCTGGAGTTTCTAAGCATAATAACAGAGTTGTACAGCACTGTTAGCATACTTGTGAAGTTCCTTTAGAGTGTAAGTGTATGCTAGCTAAGTCCCATTGAAATCATTGTCGACGTCTTACTGAGGCCACCATAGACTCTAGTCTTTGTTCTCTTTCTGTGCTATTGCTCTATCTTTCTCTATTTCTGTCTGTCTGTCTGTCTGTCTGCCTGCCTGCCTGCCTGCCTGCCTTTCTGTCTGTCTCTCTCTCTCGCGCTCTATCTGTCTGTCTGTCTGTCTTTCGATCGGTCTTTCTCTCTCTCTGTTTCTTTCTCTCCTTCTCCTCCCTCTCCGTGCCTTATTTCATAGACTGCTCGTTCATGAAGTCTTTCCTCCCTTCCCGGAGCCGTAAACGTATCAGCGGGCGGCTGCTGCAATAAGGAAACTTGTGAAAGTCAATCACGGAAAAACAAACATGCCCACCTCGTGCCAACACATTCTCCACCCACCACACACACACACACACACACACACACACACACACACACACACACACACACACACACACACACACACACACACACACACACACACACACACACACACACACACACACACACACACACACACACAGCTCGACAGGAATTAGCAAATAAGCTCATAAAAGTCTGAAAGTCTAACTTCCCAAAAAAAACAGGGAAATTAAAAGAACGAGCAAAAGACGAGACAGATTAATGCAAAAACAAAAAATGAATTCCACGTCTGATCCCCTCGTCGTTTCTTAATCCTGACGACTTCCAAGTTGGGCTTGACGAAGAATTTACGACTCCGTTCTGTGTCAGGTTTCGGCACCCCGTGATTTGTGGCAACTTTTCATCGCAAACATGCTGGTTTCACTCATTTGAGGCAATTTATGTTTCTGCGAGCCGATTCTTGTAAAATAAAGTCAGCAATATGGTGGCATGATTGAGTAAGAATGGGCCTGTAAGAATTCTCAAATTCTTAAAGACTGGCCTGGATTAAGTCACACTTGTTTGCTAGAATTGGTCTGTCATCTGTCTTTGGCCAAGCCAAGGGTGTGTGTACCACCCTCATTCATGAGGCTGATTTTGGCACTTTGTTGGTGTGTGCGTGCGTCTGTGCGTCTGTGCGTTTGTGTGTGTGTGCACATGAGTATGGCTGCTTGTGTGTGTGTGTGTGTGTGTGTGTGTGTGTGTGTGTGTGTGTGTGTGTGTGTGTGTGTGTGTGTGTGTGTGTGTGTGTGTGTGTGTCTGTGTGTCT
>NC_085862.1:33300868-33308368 GCF_034702125.1 Engraulis encrasicolus | reverse complement strand
GGAGCTGGTGTTTATAAATAGGCCAGTAATCTTCCTCGTTTGCTACCCAGCATTCCTGCCCTCCACCCAGGTGAGGCAGTCGCCTGGCTGGGATGGTGGAGTGGTGAATGGTGGGGTTTTGTTGTGGGTGTGTGAGGGTCTTATGATTGTGTGTGTGTGTGTGTGTGTGTGTGTGTGTGTGTGTGTGTGTGTGTGTGTGTGTGTGTGTGTGTGTGTGTGTGTGTGTGTGTGTGTGTGTGTGTGTGTGTGTGTGTGTGTCTGTGTGTGTGTGTGTGTGTGTGTGTGTGTGTGTGTGTGTGCGTGCGTGCTCCGCATTTAGAGCAGAGCAGAGTGATGCGAGGCGACGTGAGGCATTTTTGTTTTTTTGGCACACAGGCCGCTGAATTTCTAAATTAGAGCTCGGTCACACATCGTTGACCTGAAATTGTGTGAAAATGGCTTTGTACTTCATTGTGCCTAGAAAAAAACCCATATTTGATTAAAATGCCTTTTGTTGGTGTTTTTTGGGGTTATTCCTTGCTTGTTCGCTTCTTTATTGTGTTCTGTTTGTGTTTTGAACTCATGTTCTTTTCATCTTGAACAAAAAAAGGCTGTGAATATGCCTTTAATGAGGCCATGAAATTGTCGAGGAGGAATGCCTGGAGGATGGTGTGGTCACTTATTTTTTGGCCCCCGACTCTCGTCGTCTTTATGGTGCGAGAAAAAGAGGCCATCTGTGGCCCTTTTGGTCCGTTCTGGTTGTTTTGGTGGGCTGCTTGAGTCGGCTACAAAACATGCCATACTGTAGACTTGGGCAAGGCCGGATTAAAGATGCCCCGGGGGTGCCTAGGCTACAGGTTTCTATGAGCCCCCCCCCCGGAAGGCAAATTTCGCAACAAATTCACATAGACAGTTTCAAGTAGGAGCTAGGAGTTGAGGATATCATGTCTACCAACTGCACTCAATACGACAGATGAGTTTTTTCAATTTTGCATCTTGTCACAATTTTTCACTTTTGTCCAATCAGGAGGCCCCTGGCAGGTGGGGACCCCTAGGCTGCATCCATATCTAGTCTGTGTGTTAATCCGGCCCTGGACTTGGGTTTGGGGTTGGGGTTGGGGTTGCCTTGGTTGGTTGTTTTTAAAAAGTGCTGACTGAACGACATGTCAGGATGTTTTATTTGGCCAAAATACTTACACACACTAGTGCGTCTGTGCGTTTGTGCGTATGTGTGTTTATTGAGAAGTTAAAAACCAAGCCATAATGCATTTCCCAGACAAAATAGTGGCGGGGGGACTTGTTGCTGTTTGTATAGTATTTTCACAGAGACACACACACATTCCTTCACGCTCGTAAAGCCTCCAAACATATTCATCACTCGGGATATATTGCTAATGAGAAGGAAGTGTGTGTGGGTGTGTGAGAAATCATAGAGCGGAGCTCTCCCTATGTTGTCAAATGAGCAGTATACTGCTAAACGTCATGCTAAAAGATATGTAAATTCAAGTCATTTTTATTTATTTAGAACAGTTACAAAATAGTTGATCCCAAAGTGCAACACATTGTACGTAAGTAATGCATTTGCAGAACTAAAACTGATAAATGGAAGTATATAAAATCCAAGGTCAGAAAGAAGATCAATTAAGTTAAGAAATGATAACAGTATATCAAACAGACAAATCAGCATATTTTCCCTTATGCCTCTTGTGCGTGTGCGTGTGCGTGTGTGTGTGTGTGTGTGTGTGTGTGTGTGTGTGTGTGTGTGTGTGTGTGTGTGTGTGTGTGTGTGTGTGTGTGTGTGTGTGTGTGTGTGTGTGTGTGTGTGTGTGTGTGTGTGTGTGTGTGTGTCATGTATTTTGTGGTGTGTGCCTGTATGTGTGTTTATTGTGTGTTTCGTGGGGGCATTCACACATGCGCCCTGTCCTAGTCAGGCCCTGAGGACCCCAAGTAGAGATTACTTAACAGGTCATTTGTCACTTACTGCTGAGCTGTGACTAAACAGGCCAGGAGCCTCAGGCTACGTGCGTGCGTGCGTGCGTGTGTGCGTGTGTGTGTACGGATGCACGCCTGTGTGTGTGTGTGTGTGTGTGTGTGTGTGTGTGTGTGTGTGTGTGTGTGTGTGTGTGTGTGTGTGTGTGTGTGTATACATGCACGCCTGTGTGTGTGTGTGTGTGTGTGTGTGTGTGTGTGTGTGTGTGTGTGTGTGTGTGTGTGTGTGTGTGTGTGTGTGTGTGTGTGTGTGTGTGTGTGTGTGTGTGTGTGTGTGTGTGTGTACATACGTACACCCTTGCACGCCTGTGTGTGTGATATCATGTGACATGTTGTTTCACATGGTCAATACAACCAACAAACACTGTTAGCCCACATTGTTAGACTGCACCGGTATTGGTGAATGGGATCATTATCTATTGATCGCATTAGCAATGCTCCAGAGTCTTGTTGAAGCAAACTGGTATTGTTGAACACTAACACTGCTATTGATAAAAACCAGCAATGTGAATTAGTGTGCAGAGACGTAAGAGAATTGGTATTCAGAGAGCAATGTAAAGCAATGTATGTCATTGAAGGGGCTAATGTGTTTATGTGGTAGACAGAAATTACAGATGGATTTTCTCTCTCTCTCTCTCTCTCTCTCTCTCTCTCTCTCTCTCTCTCTCTCTCTCTCTCTCTCTCTCTCTCTTGGGCGGAATGTGTCTGAATAAATGATAAATGTTCTGCCTTGTGTTCGTGTACTTACTTGTGAATCTGTCTGTGTGTCTGCATGTATCTCCTGTGTGTTCAAATGTATTTCTGTGTGTAAGTGTTTTGCACGTGTGTGTGTGTGTGTGTGTGTGTGTGTGTGTGTGTGTGTGTGTGTGTGTGTGTGTGTCTGTGTGTGTGTGTGTGTGTCCATGTACGATTTGTGTGTGTGTCCGTTTGCATGTGTGTGTGTTTCACTCTTTGTGTGTGCACGTACATCACAACTCCAAAAATGCTGTGCGCTTTCACCCAGGCAGATTCACAATTGAAAAAAAGACGCATAGTCAGACAAACCTCCCTTCACTAAATGGAATAAATGTAACTGTATTTTCTTTTCTGTTCGCGACAACTCTCCAACATGTTTTGTCACTGCTCACAATCAACACCAGCTGAGGTACGGATGCTTGCTAGAGTGCTTGTTGGGTGCTTGAAGGAGTCCCTGCTAAAAGAAGCCAAGCCTCTGGCTCACAGGACCCTTTGTAACACTTTTGCTAATCCACCAAGAAAGACTTCACACGTCGGCCTGTTGACACACCGCTTCAGGCCCTGCCATTGTTGACTGAATGTTGCCATAATCAAACCCAAACCCCTGGTCTTAACCTTATCCATGCATTGTGGCTTATTTAGTATGAGATACATCTGAATGCAGTCAGCACATACATGTTTTAACCAAAACCTCAATTTCTGTTCTTTTTTTTCTGTACTCGGGGGTTTTAAAGATGGGTCTATAAACTGTCTGCAGATGCTGAAACTGTTGGTAGACCAACTGTTGAAATTCACGAGGAGTTGAGTTTATGTTTTATGTAGAGTAGAGAAGAGTAGCGTTTATTTGTAACATAATATTCACTTCAATGTATTATTGTAACTCGGGGAAACTATAAGCAAAATTTAAGAGCACTTTTATCGGGTCACACATTGAAAAGGCTGTTGACTGACGATTTAAAACTAAAATGTTTGGAGAGATGTAAAGGGGATGGGTTGTTTGGCTGCAGGGGAGTTTGTTGTTGATTGAGGAGCAAGTAAGTAAATGAGGGGGGGGGGGGTAGGGAACAGGGGGCTGCCTGATCACGGCAAGGCTGGCATGGCCATCATATCCCTCAGGCCATCAGGGGACCCAGAGCGGAGATGGAGGAGGAGGGGATTTGTGTTTGTAGGTGTAGAGGAGGGGGGTGGTGCCCTAAAGACCTTCTGTAATTGCCAACAGGTGTAATCCAGGGGCATGCGCGCACACGCGCGCACGCACACGGACACGGACACACACACACACACACACACACACACACACACACACACACACACACACACACACACACACACACACACACACACACACACACACACACACACACGTCAGCGTCAACCCCCATGTGCCCGAGGCCAAGGGTCCATCAGTGCGTCCACCCATACATACGCCAGGAACCCCAAAAGCACGGGGCCGGTCGTAGGGTTGTCACCACGGCAACAGATGGCCCTCAAGGGTGAGTTGAGGTTAATCAGGTGCAGGCTAGAATTGCCCCATCACCCTCTGTAACCCTGTTTTGTCATCAGTTACCCACAAGCCCCCTGCAAGGCCTATTGGGAGCTATTCAGAGGCCCCTTCTAGAATGATACAACACAAACCGGCCACCACACTCACTGTCTACCCCGCTTTGCCATCTATCCACAATCCCCCTAGAGTCCCATTTGGAGTGATCCAGAGGCTCCCTCTATAATAACCCACCGCACAAGACCACTACTCTCCACATTCACCATGGACCCATTCCAAAACAAAGGTAGTTGCGTCAATGACTCCCACTCCAAATAGAGAGGTGCCCACTTCCATATGACTTTGTTGTTTAGGTGTCTTCTAAGACAGTCGTTTTTAAATTGTAGGGGGCTTTTTATGCCTTTATTGTTATGCGATAAATGACTTCGGGCCAGAATCGAACCTGTGTCGCCGGTGTAGCAGTCGAGTGCCCAGCCGATTGAGCCACAGATGGGTCAAGACGGTCCCTTTGAACCGAATATCCCACAACGTCCCACAATCCCCCTAGTGGGGCCATTGGGAGCGATTCCAGAGGCCCCCCTTCTGGGATGATCCATCGCACAGCTCCGTCTGCGCAAAAAGGGGACCGAGTTCAAGACAGACTGCCGCAGCTACGTGATGGATCTCACCTCTTCACTCTCCTGTTTCCTGAACTGGGACATCCTGAGCTCTACCGGAGCCTGTTTAGGTCTGCTGCTAATAATAGGGAGGTTTTTTTATTTTCTCCTCCCAAAGTTTGAGTTTTTGTGCCGGAACCTGTTTAAGGTCTGCTTTAGGTCTTTTTAGTAGGTTGGCAGTGTGTTTTAAAGGAGTCAAGGTGTTGTGTGCCAAAAAAACGTTCCCCCCGTTCGCAATAAAAAGCAGGAGGAAGAAAGAAGGGAACATGAAGGAAGAGGGGGAGAAATCTGTGATTAGTGTTTTTTGGTTTCCCCAGTCTTGGTTCTTTTCCCGCCGTAGGAAACTTGTCCCCTCTTGCGGATGTGGCTTGTGTTCCACGGGATGCTAAACAGACCCAATTGTGTTTCACAAGATCTGTTAGCCGTGTCAAATTGAATCCTGTGTTTCTGCCCGAAATAAGAGCCAGTCTCATCTTAATCATTTAGCTGGTTTCGGCGACAGGAGTGAACATGCTGGGAGCCCCATGACATGAAAGCGCTGCACCCCATACTCTTTCTCTCCCTCACTCTCTCACACTCTCACTCCACCATCAGCTGAGTCATGGCATGGTGTGCATTATAGTCTGCTCCTTTCAACAGCTGCCCAGTCTGCCTGCCTGCACGCCTGCCTGCCTGCACGCCACACTACGCCATGCCACAGGTTGCATGCAAAACAGACACACAGCCTGGACTTGCGTTTGTGATTGTGGTTGTGCTGTGTTGTTTGTTGTGTGTGTGTGTGTGTGTGTGTGTGCGTGCGTGCGTGCGTGCGTGCGTGCGTGCGTGCGTGCGTGCGTGCGTGCGTGCGTGCGTGCGTGCGTGTGTGTGTGTGTGTGGCAGGGTACGTGCGTGAGAAGAATGGATTTGCATGCAACCATTTTCTTTGCATATGGTGCATGCATGCATGCTTGTCCGTGTGTGTACCTTGCTTACAGTGAGCATGCATGCATAAAGGGCATTACTCTGTGTGTGCATGTGTGTGTGTGTGCATGTGTGTGTGCATGCACGTGTGTGTGCGTGTGGATGCGTGCTTGCCTGCGTTTGTGTGTGTGTGGGTGTGTGTTTGTGTACGTGTGCGCGTGCGTGCATGCGTGCTCGCATGCGTGTGCATGCATATGTTTGTGTATTTGTGTGTTTGAGTGGGAGGGTATACTGTATACGGCTTCTGTTTATAGTGGATGTTGATTAATGTGGAGCGCGTCTGTTTCTGCAATCGGCGGCGGTGGCGAACATAGGAGGCTGGTTTTTGCATTCTCTGCCATGGCGGCCCGGCTCGGCTCCGTGGGGGGAGAGGAAAGAGGGGCCTGTTTACTTTGCTGTTTGGGACTCGGCAGGCTTTTGATGAGAAGGGAAATCAGCATCATCTGGTAAAGTGGCTTTCTGTTGAAGGAACAGAGCTGTTTTTTTAACTGTAGAAAAATATCCCCTCCCACTAATGCACAGTCACACAAACACAGCAACATACACTCGAACACTAACAGCATAAAAATACATGTATACAGTTATGTGATGCCCCCCCTCCCAAACACACACACACACACACACACGTGCGCGCAGTTGCACACACACACACACACACACACACACACACACACACACACACACACACACACACACACACACACACACACACACACACACACACACAGTCACAAACATCGCGACATACACACAAGCTTACACTCAATCACTAACAGCATAACAAACACACACTACACAAGCGTGTGCGCACACTCAAACACATACACACGCACACACACAAATCACATACCCACACATACTCACACAAAACCAAAACCAATTGCATACACGTGTACTCCCACACACCCACAAACACAGCAACACGAACAAGAGATGAGAGGAAAAATCTCTAAACAAGAACTGGGTGGTAGGAGGGCAGCACTGACATGTCGCATATATGTGACATACAACCACATTTTTGCCCTTGCCCATATTGGAATGAAATTGCCAATAAGATTCAGCTAGGTTGCTAAATTGACTTCCATTCGACTTGGCCAGTACACAAGCACACCGACACACAAAAACCCAATAACAGACACACTGTACATATATACACATGCACTACCGCACATGGACACACACACACACACACACACACACACACACACACACACACACACACACACACACACACACACACACACACACACACACACACACACACACACACACACACACACACACACACACACACACACACACACTTACAAACACATTGACAAGTGAGCAATGTGGTGAGGGGGAGATGCCCAGGGCTGCTTTGTGTATCTGGAAGTGTTTACCCAGGCCTGATCATTCGCCCTCTTTGCCATCCCTCATTTTACTCCCTCACTCATTTTTCTGTTGTTGTTTATCGGTCCAACTCTCCTTATCCCTCCCCTCCATCTCTGTTCTCCTCTGTCTGCCTCCATATTGCATTGTTGTGCTGTGGCTCTCCCCGACTTCACCACAACAAAGACACATAGATATACACATGCACATACTGTGTATACACACACACTACCGCACATGGACACACACGAGCAAACACACGCACGCACGCGCACACAGACACAGACACACACGCAGACACACGCACGC
>NC_085862.1:33280868-33285868 GCF_034702125.1 Engraulis encrasicolus | reverse complement strand
TGTCTCTTTTCCTGGAGTGCTGTGGGATGGAGCTGCTCCCTCACAGAGGTAGGGGGCGGAGCCGTGTGTGTGTGTGTGCGTGTGCGTGTGCGTGTGCGTGTGCGTGTGCGTGTGCGTGTGCGTGTGTGTGTCTGTGTCTGTGTCTGTGTCTGTGTCTGTGTGTGTCTGTGTCTGTGTCTGTGTGTGTGTGTGTGTGTCTGTGTGTGCGTCTCTGTCTGTGTGTGCGTCTGTGTCTGTGTCTGTGTCTGTGCGTGTGTGTGTGTGTGTGTGTGTGTGTGTGTGTGTGTGTTTTTGTGTGCTAGTGAGACAGCATGGATTGTATAGTAGAAAAAAATATGTCAACTGCCAGCTTTACTTTGTCAGATCAACTTTTTTGATAGTTTTCTGAGTGCGTTTCACCGAGTCCAACATTGTATGTGTAATCACTTGGGGGGAAAAAAACAGAGGTTGTCTAAAATTATCCTCTCAGAAAGGGCACAGCTCCCCTCTGTGAAATCACGCTGCTCATTTGCACACAGACACACACACACACACACACACACACACACACACACACACACACACACACACACACACACACACACACACACACACACACACACACACACACACACACACACACACACACACACACACACACACACACACACACACACACACACACACAGTCTTTTTGCATCTGGATGTAACCCTGAAGGTAATGCATTGTTCACTAGTGAAGCAATACTGTCATGGCTCAACACTGCCATCTTCAGGCCAATAAGTCTCCTGTAGGAAGGAACTCAACCCTCCTGGTACTCATAAGGGACTTTTATTCTGAAGCATATGCAAACTCTTTGCCCTGGTTGAGTGCTCTCTCTCTCTCTCTCTCTCTCTCTCTCTCTCTCTCTCTCTCTCTCTCTCTCTCTCTCTCTCTCTCTCTCTCTCTCTCTCTCTCTCTCTCTCTCTCTCTCTCTCTCTCGCACACTCATTCTTACTCACCACCCCCCTCCATGCGTTAGACGAAAAACTAGAATCAGATGGCGAAGGTTTACCCTTAATTCTGCTCTGCGTGTGTGTGTGTGTGCGCGTGTGTGCGTTTCTGTGTGTGTGTGTGTGTGTGTGTGTGTGTGTGTGTGTGTGTGTGTGTGTGTGTGTGTGTGTGTGTGTGTGTGTGTGTGTGTGTGTGTGTGTGTGTGTGTGTGTGTGTGTGTGTGTGTGTGTGTGTGTGTGTGTGTGTGTGTGTGTGTGGACCCATACCATGCGTGGCGCACACACTGTGCCCGTTACAAAGCAGTGTTTGGATAGGTGTGCCATAGTGCCTGTGTCTCTAATTGTTATTTTTGTGTATTTGACTGTTTTTCTTTCAGTGCATGTCCAAGAGCGGTGAGGTTTTAATGCCACATCAGGACTTTCTCACTTTTTGTATGTGTGTGTGTGTGTGTGAGTGCGTATGTGTGTAACTACTTGTTGCATGCGTGTATGTGTGCGTGTGTGTGTGTTTGTGTGTGTGGTTGTGTGCGCGTGCGACTGTACGCGTGCGTACATGTGTAACTACTTGTTTTCCTTTCTCCCTCTCTGTCGCTCGTTTCTCTCCTCCTCTCCCCTTTTGTCCATATCCCTCTCTGTGCCTCTTGTTCTCTCCTCCTCTCTCTGTCTCTCTCTCGTTCTTCCCCCTCTCTCCCTCTTGCTGGTGCCTGTACTTCATGTGATGTGTGTGTGTACAGAATGTGCATGTTATTGTTCCTCGTTTCTCTCCTCTTTCACACTGTATGTCCATGCATTTGGTTCTGTGTGAGTGTGTGTGAGAGAAAGAGAGAGAGACCGAGAGAGAGAGAGAGAGAGACCAAGAGAGACAGAGAGAGAGGGAGAGAGATTTTTTTGTCCTCGTAGCCCCAGGGTTTCTGAGTTCTGGGCAGTTCTCATCTGTTGAATTACGCCATAATCTATCACGGCTTGTGTGGTACATAAGGCAAAAACAACACACTAACTCCTTTTTTCAGACATTTGAGTCAGATTGCAGAACCCTATTTTTTCCTCATACATACATGATTCGTACACACACACACACACACACACACACACACACACACACACACACACACACACACACACACACACACACACACACACACACACACACACACACACACACACACACGCACGTACACACGCACACACGCAATGTTCAACAATTTTGTTAACATTTTGGCTGCCTATGAATATTTTCAGGAATGATGATTGTACAGCAATAATGGCAATATGACGTTGACGCCCACTTCTCAATTTAAGTAAACATCTCCAGGGTGTATCATCAAATTATACAGAATTTCAATGTTGTTGAAATATGTCATTGCACATGCTTTGTGCATGTGCGTGTGCGCGTGTACGTGTGCATGCCTGCGTGCCTGCGTGCTTGCGTGTGTGTAAAAGAGTGTGGTTTAAGCCACGTGCCTCGCCGAAGAGCTCGTGGTCAGTGGTGACTGCAGTTTAGAGAGTACGGATCATGTCATTCTGCCGTGTGTGTGTCTGCGTGCGTGCGTGTTTGTGTGTGTGTGTGTGTCTGCATGTGTGTGTGTGTGTGTCTGCATGTGTGTGTGTGTGTGTGTGAGCATGTGTTTGAGTGTTTGATGGTAAACACTGCCAAAGGGCTGTCTTTAAGGTCAGGGAATTACAGAGTGGCGGGCCAAGGGGAGCCATGTGTTTGTTCTAGGGCTGCTTTGTTTCTCGTCTGTGGCACTTCTGATTGGTCTACCCCGTCTCTCTCCAGCCAAATGATTGGCCGCTATGTTGAGGTTGACAAAAGTGGTGTGTGTGTGTGTGTGTGTGTGTGTGTGTGTGTGTGTGTGTGTGTGTGTGTGTGTGTGTGTGTGTGTGTGTGTGTGTGTGTGTGTGTGTGTGTGTGTGTGTGTGTGTGTGTGTGTGTGTGTGTGTGTGTGTGTGTGTGTGTGTGTGTGTGTGTGTGTGTGTGTGTGTTCCCATGTCCACAAGGGCTTGGAGGCTTCTTAAGGATGGCTGAGCAGCGATGGTGCAACAGCATGCACTGCACACAGCTCGGCCAATACCGCGGTCACATTGGGCGAATGGAATAGTGATTATTGGTTTCTATCGGTTGTTGATTGACGGCTCACTGTTGCTAGGCCAGCTGTTACTTGATGAAGAGCTTTTGTAGGCAGTGAATATGGATGTCCACTGAGTTTCAGACAAACTCTGGGAAGTCTAATATATATGGAAGTCTAATATACAGTATATCACGAAAGTGAGCACACCCCTCACAGTTTTTGCAGATTTGTGAGTATATCTTTTCATAGGAAAGCATTACAGAAATTTCACTTTGACACAATGATTAGTGACCCTTTAACAACATATTTAACCGCTGTCTCGAATTGTCTCGAAATGAAAAGGGATTAAAAGGGAGGTCATCGGTGTGCGTTTCAACCTTTCTATGCATTGAACTTTTACATTTTGAGTGTGCACCTGGCTTAAATAGATTGGTGTGAGATTTGAATGCAATCCTATGGAGAGTATCATGATCTGCTTCAGTAGTCACAGTGCATGTTGACATGCATAGTAAACCTCCTCAGTGCAAGACAATCTGTACGATTTCTCCACTTTGGCAGATTCAAGACACTCTCGATTTCACGATTCGCGATTTAATATCGTTATATCGCCCACCCCTAGCTCTTGGCATCGATAGTTGAATTTGGCCCTGGTATTTCTTGGCCTTTTACCCGCCGTCCACCGCAGCAGCCATTTTAGCATCATTCAAATACGCAGCTCTTGATGAAGAAGACGTTTCTCTCTCCCCTGACGCCTGCGATGAGGAGGGTTGTTTCCCCTGGCCAGACACACTGGTGCTCAGAGCTCTGGCCACAGGCTAGCAGTGACCTCGGGTCAACTGGAAAAGTCCGGTCCTGTTAGGTTAGTGTTGTTCTTCTCGGACAGAGAGAGTGTGAGAATATTTTCTAAGTCTCTCTGTTTGCGTCTCTGCCGGTCTTTCTTTTTTATTTTTCTCTCATCCCAGTCTTTCTTTCTTTCTTTCTTTCTTTCTTTCTTTCTTTCTTTCTTTCTTTCTTTCTTTCTTTCTTTCTTTCTTTCTTTCTTTCTTTCTTTCTTCCAAAGAATACAGCAGAGAAGTTCCTGTGTGTGTGTGTGTGTGTGTGTGTGTGTGTGTGTGTGTGTGTGTGTGTGTGTGTGTGTGTGTGTGTGTGTGTGTGTGTGTGTGTGTGTGTGTGTGTGTGTGTGTGTGTGTGTGTGTGTGTGTGTGTGTGTCTGTTTGCTAGAGAGTATGCGTGTGTGTGTGTGCTAGAGAGTGTGCGTGTGTGTTTCTGAGAGAGAAGCAGAGAACTTCCCTATTGTTTGTTTCCATTGTTTGCCCATGGCGTGACGAACCGTCAAATTTCTCCTTCCTTGGAATGTGTGATGTGTGTGATTAAAGTGTGCAATCATCATCATCATCATCATCATCATCCTCATCATCATAATCATCATCATCCTCATCCTCATCATCGTTATGAGAGATGTGTGTTGAGATGACTGTAGGAGGCGTGGCATATCGGTGACCTTGGTGTATCAGTGTCCTTTACTCTGATGTTTTGCATGGAAGTGATTATGTAAACAAGCGTATTTGCCCATGCCTTAGTTTGCAGGCAACTTGTGCCAATGCTAATGAACTCCTCCCTGGAAATGCTTGTTTGCCCACCGCATGCTCACGCACGCACACACGCGCGCGCTCACACACACGCACACATGCACACACACACACGCTTCACTGGAAATGCTTGTCTGTCTATCGCACGTGAGGGTGTTTGTGTGTGTGTGCATGCACACGCACACACACAGCTACATCCATTTTTTTTACTCATTTGCTTTTCAGAAATGTATGCATGGAAGTAATGATGGAAATTCTCACACTCACTCTCTCTTTCCATCATGTAGAGCGAGAGAGAGTAACAGAGAAAAGCAGAGAACTGGCATACTGACACTCCTCCACACATTTGATGATGAAATTAAATTCTGAT
>NC_085862.1:33253368-33255868 GCF_034702125.1 Engraulis encrasicolus | reverse complement strand
TCCATCAGAAGAATCTGAACCCGCCTCTGTAGCCTATGGGTTGCCAAATGGGTGTAGCAAACACAGATTTCTTTTCTTGGTTTCAGGATTTGTAAAAAGGGAAATAAACAAATACTAAAGCAATAGTCAAAAAATAATGTAAAAAATAAATAATGTACAAAAATGCCAATAGAGAAACATGCAAGTGTTCCATGTACAGGAATACAAACAGGTGTAATAAGCTGGGGAATTCTTAAGGGTCCCACTCTGCAAGCCAAAAAGTCCTGCAATTGAGTTAAGTTGTGCTGCAGTGACTTGACTATCATCTATGTTGTGCTGAGTTGTTCAGTGCTTTACAGTATTTTGTTTAGTTGCTTTTATGACTAGTTGAAATAAGTACATTGTACTATGTCTGAAGGTCTTTTTTAAATAGATTGACCTACAATTTCACTCTAATAAGGCAGCTTGTTAGGGTCGAGCTCATTAGCATCCCAGTGATAGACATTTCAGCTGGACCTCAGTTAGGTAAACTCCAGTTTTACTGGAGCTGAGCCTGCCTTTTCTCCTTGGATAATTTCTTTTTCACAGGGTTAAGCCTTATTCTAAGACAAAAGTCGATGGGCAATACAGGAGCTGTCAGTATGTCCATAAAAAAATCTTGCTACGCTCTATGACTTGGTGCCTTGGTGCCACTAGCCTGGTTTTACCATCCAATTGCACTAATTTAATTCATTCAGAGGGCCTGGATTTGCAGAGTCGAGAAACCTTTAGTGGAGGGAGAGGTGAACTCTGTTGAGATTTGAAAAACATATCCTATCTCATACAATCACTAACATATTTATGACATTGAAAAACGATTACTGGTGGGAGGGGTGAACTCCATTGATGTTCAAAATGTACTATTGTTGTAGGGCTGGGCGGTGTACCATTAAAAAAACTTTTTGATGAGATAAGGGTTTTTTTTACATCTTTATTCCAAAAAAGTGATTAAAATAGAAATGGAGATTAATTCAAATTCAGGATTTTATCTCATTTTAAAATTTAATTTCAGCCTTTTCTTCAGAAACATTGAGATGTGGGGGAAAATCACCGCTTATGAAAAAAATCATGCAGAGAACCGTGATATTCATTTTCATTAAGAAAACCGTGATGCGCATTTTTTCCAGAACCGCCCAGCCCTATATTGTCGACAGTTGTTGAGAAACGCAGCCCTCATTCCAGACCCTCTGTAGGGATGAAATTAGCATAAAGAATGGTAAAAGACCAGGCTGTGGTGGTACTGTACAGAGTAGTGAAGTACACTCTCGCTGATCCAGGAACAGCAAAGCACCTGCTCTGGATTTGGCAATAGAGTGCACACCTGGGGCACGTCAGCCACAGCTCAGGGGAAAGCGAACGACCAGCCGCAATTTCAAACAGCGCACACCTTCAGTTTAGTATTGTGAACTGTCAAGCCTACACTTTTACCGGAGCTGAGCCTCTCTACTCTCCTTGCATAATTTCATTTTCACAGGGTAAAGCTAGTTATTCAAAGACAAACTCCTTGGTGGATACAGTGGCCAATATGTCAATGAAAGCTTGCTTACTGTAAATTGTATGATTTGGCTTGGTAGTAAAGAGTAGTATTTGGGTAGTATTAGGGCTCTTTCCATCAGCCCCATCCCTAGCACTGATTCAGGAACAGCGAGGCACCTGAGCCGGGTTTCTGAGAGTGCACACCTGGGGCACGTCAACCACAGCGCAGGGGAAAGCAAACGACCGGCAGCCATTTCAAACAGTGGCCGCGTTTGCTCTGAGCACACTGTGGTTGTTTGCCCACACACACACACACACACACACACACACACACACACACACACACACACACACACACACACACACACACACACACACACACACACACACACGGACGACTTTGAAGATGAGCCGGTAGTCCCTCGCTAAGCAAACATGGACACCGTGTTATGGCAGGGCTCACTCTGGCAGAAGTGATACTTTGAATATTGTCGTTGTGTTTACACAAAAAAAAACTGTGAAGGATCTCTCACGTTACTGTCACTCAGATCTTATAATTTCCTTGCACTCACACACACATACACATACACACACACACACATACACACACAAACGCAAACATAGAAACACAAACACCCTCATACACACGTCCCTGTTGTTGTCCTTTTTCTGCTGTAATTGGGCATGCCTCTGACGTGAGGTCAGTGTTCTGGTCTGCAGAGTAGAGTGCCTCAGGGTTGCATAAGCACAACAACAGAACAGGCAGATGCTGCTGGTGGAGTGCGTGCGTGCCTGCGTGCCTGCGTGCGTGCGTGCCTGCGTGCGTGTGTGTGTGTGTTTTGCATAAGCAAGGGTGTGATATGGGAATCAGAGCATGTTTGGGAAGAGTTACGGTACGGAGGTACTACGCACACAAACACACACACACAAACACACACACACACACACACACACACACACACACACACACACACACACACACACACACACACACACACACACACAC
>NC_085862.1:33233368-33235868 GCF_034702125.1 Engraulis encrasicolus | reverse complement strand
TAGGCATCCTTATGCCACTATCCTACCATGTCAGATGTGCTCAAACCCTCCCTCTGAAGGCTGAGCCGATAGCCCAGACCTGTCCGAATCCTTCTCTCTCTCTCACTCTCTCTCTCTCTCTCTCTCTCTCTCTCTCTCTCTCTCTCTCTCTCTCTCTCTCTCTCTCTCTCTCGGTACACTACGGTACACTACCTGCCCCCCCTCGGCTTCCTGGCTCTTCTCCTGGTCCCTGCCTCTCCATGGAGCTTTGTGTGGAAATACCCCCCTGTCTAAGACCGCTTCAGACCCCCTCTTTGCCCAGACAGTTGGTCCTTCAGGTGGGCAAGGGGGGGTAGTAGTTGGCGGACAGGACCCTGGACTTTAGGTGGCCCAGCCCTCAACCCCAAATCCACCCGTACCAACCCCCACCCCTATACCATAACCCCTAAGACCCCCCTGCCCAAAGCCTGGTGATTTTTTCGGGGGTCGCATTTTAATTTCCTCCGCGCTCGGTGGAGAAAGCAAATCCCCACGCATAGCCACCCGGAGCCCCCAGTGTTATTTACTTACGGGAAATATGCTTCTGATTTAGCTCGTTTCCTGTGCTGCCTTTCCATCCTCTCTCTCTCTCTGTCTCTCTCTCTCTCTTGCTCTCTCTCTCATTCATTCTCGTTCCTTTGCTCGCTCTTTCTCTTTAGTCTTTCTCTTTCACCTCTTTTCTGTCTCATGCTCTGTGTTCATCTCTCTCTCTCTCTCTCTTTCTGTCCTTCATTTTTCTATTCGTCTCTTTTCATTGCTCTTTTTACGTCTATCTTTCTGTGTCTCTTTCCCTTTCCCCCCCACCTCTATTTCTCTCTCCCCCTCTTTCTGCCTGTCTCTCATCGTTTCTTTCTCCTTTTCCCACTCTAGCTCCTTACTTCTGCTCCCTGACTCTCCATCCTCCATCACTTTTCCCTCGTTCTCTCCCGCCCTCGCTCACCCCAAAACATTGGCAGCGCTCTGCAAAAATTTCCCGCTGCACCGTTTCCCCAGCGATGACAATGGAGTAGTCGCATAGTAATGCAGTGTTGTCATGCCTGCCTCCATATTTCAGTTCTCTCTCTCTCTCTCTCTCTCTCTCTCTCTCTCTCTCTCTCTCTCTCTCTCTCTCTCTCTCTCTCTCTCTCTCTCTCTCTCTCTCTCTCTCTCGCTCTGCCACTCACTCTCTTCCTGGAAAAACAGGTCCACACCCATAGAATGATTGAATAAATACAACTGCTCTTTTTTATCCATTTCTGACTTCCTATCTTCTCCTTCCCTCTCGCTCTCCCATTTCATCTCTCTATTCCACAATGCACACGTTATATACTGTTGACTAACCCGAGTTACACTGACCTTAATAATGTTTGTTTTCTTGAGGGGTTTTTAAAACCCTTTGAAGAGTAAGGAATTTCTAGAGGTTCTTCTAGAATNTTACTGGAACACTCTACAGCTCCTATAGACGTCTGTATTAAAAATCTTGCAAAGACATTATGACATCATAATGAGAACTCAAAATTTGGGCAAAATTCTAATCACATATTTGTGATGGTACTCCTCAAAGGGTTAAATAGCCATCAATATCTGTTTTTTCTGCCAGCCTCTCTATTTTCCTTTCGCTCTCTTTTGCTCCCTCCTCTTTCTGCACATGTTTCTTATACGCATGCTGTATGCTTGCACACAAAATCACTCACACACACACACACACACACACACACACACACACACACACACACACACACACACACACACACACACACACACACACACACACACACACACACACACACACACACACACACACACACACACACACACACACACACCCAAGCATGCACACATGCAAGCACACACACATACACACACAAATCCACACACACACTCTAACAAGCACTCAAACACATACTGTAGGTACGCGTGTGTCTCTCTGTTCCTTCACACATCTGTGCCTCAGGTGTGAATGGCTGGCCTCTCCGCATGGCTGCGCGGTCAAGAGGCCGAACACTACACACATACATTCAGTCCCGCACACATAAGCATGGCACAGGCATAACACACACAAGGTGTGTGCCTAAACTCACACACACTCACACACACTCTCTCTCTCTCTCACACACACACACACACACACACACACACACACACACACACACACACACACACACACACACACACACACACACACACACACACACACACACACACACACACACAGACGTGCTCTGTCCTTCACATGGACACATACATTCACTCACATACACATGCAGGCTCATTGCGTTAAGGTACAGTAAGCAATGTAGGCAGTTGCCTAGGGCCCCCGAGTAGGTGGGGCCCCCAAGGACGACAGGTTATGTACCCAACAGCAATGACGATTTTAAATAGCTTAATAATAAGGCAATGCCATCTGTATGAAGGGCTCTGCTGCGAGGGAAGCAACAGCGCCTCCCTAATACACCCTGCTCGAGGGGGGCCCCTTCCAATAGGTTTGCATCAGCGACAGCGT